>NW_009646636.1:1188090-1244948 GCF_000708025.1 Charadrius vociferus
TGGATTACCTTAAGTATCAGTCCATAATATACAGGAATCTAGATAATTGAATCCAAGCAAAAGGTGAAAAACCTAGTAATATTATGAATTTATTATGATTTGAAAAATTCTGTGGGAAAGTATGAGCCTCTTGCCAGTTGCTATTAACGTTCAGTGACCTCACATGCTTTCCTCCTGTTTATGGGCAGCTCAAATAATCCAAAAGCATCAAACTCTCTCTACAAAAGATTTATAATCCAATCAAGTGTATCTTGCATACATTGTCCTATTGGAGTCAAAGGGAATGTCTCAGGTATAGTTTACAGCCTAGGAAACAAAAAGCCTTCAAAAATTATGGAAAAGAAATTAATCCACCCAGTATTACACACATAATATCTTTGTTTAAAATATACCAAATAGGGAAATACGTATAGGTGGGAAATTCAGTGTAATTATCCCTAACTACAAAGTAGTACACAGTGCCAGGTATACTGCCAAATCCCCTAATCATTTATCATATCAGAAAAATGAGCTGGAAGAATAAAGTCTTCAAGACATATAAATGAATTATAAGGAATGAACTCATTAGGGCATTGCCTGTGAAGGTTACATGGGAGAGAGATCAAAAGGATAAGTGCCAGCAGAAGATATTTGAGACTCGCTAAAACTGCTCCTCATTAACACATATTTCAAATTAATCCATTTCATAGATTATAGACTCACCACTGAAGTCAGTAAGAAAACAGGTAGAACAAATTAAACCTGTAGCCCAACTGACTTTGCGTTGCCAAGTGTTAGTGATACACCTCAGGCTTTACAGCCATAGCTACTCATAACAGACTTCAGAGTTTGTCAGGTCTTGTTTGGTCTTGAATTTACTTTAGCTCTATTTGAAACAAAATATTTAAGAAACTTGATTTAGAATCAGTTGACCATTGCCTAAGTTGTTCTGTCTTCAATGGCAAATTACTCAGATACTCAGATGTCAGGAGTTTCTTGCGTATCCTGTGATTTTGAGTTTGGTTTCATTATATTGTTTTGTGGGGTTTTTTTTAAGTTGTGGAGTTTGGGGTTGTTTTTTTTTTTTTTAGCTTTGTGCAACTGTGTAACTCTCACCCTTTAAAATATTACACGAAGGACAAAAAAAATTAAGTAATCATGGTGTAATAAAGCCCAAGGAGCCAGAGGGTAGTGTACACCCCATTAGCAAATACAGGATTTAAGCAAATAAAATTAACCCTGAGAAGGCCCAAGACCATCGTGAAAGAAACCTTCACCAGCAGCATCACACTGCTCCCAGTGGAGAGCTCAGGATTGACGACTGATCTGAGCATAGCACCAGGAAAAAGCACAGATGCTAGGAAGTTGGTGTATGACAGTTTAAGTTGGAATATTAATAGGAATTAGCAACCATAAATAATTTGGGTCATAAGCATTAGGTCAAAAGCATCACTGCAATTACAGTAAAAAGAAGTGTTGCACTTTGATAGGCTGTTCAAACATGAATCAGAGTAACAGCAAATTCTCTCAGATATAAAGTGTTATATATAAAGATATATATAAAGTGTTCTCTCCGTTTTGCCGATAATGAAATTGTGTGGACTCCTAAGAAACTCACTCCAAATTTAACCAGTTTTCTTTTAAAAAAAAATAATTAAATTTTATTTGAAAATGTAATATACTGAAGAATCTAGAAAAACATGTCCCAAAGCCAGGTGAGATAAATTTCTCTCACGATTGTGCTTCATCTTTTCACTAGTCTGAACTGATAATTCTACTTCTCATTCTTATTTTATAATCTACTTAATGTCATCACTCAGTGTTAACCTTTTCTTAATAATCCTGCTACTGACTATTTTGCCATGTAGAATTTGCTTTCTGAATCCACCAATCCAGTTGTTTCTTTTTTCTTTTCCATCTCCATTTTCCTATTTATACATTCAAGAACAGGCCCAACACTGCAACAGAACTCATGTTCAGCTGATCTGACAGTAGTCTTGTATTTGTTTTTTACAGAATGTTGGAATAAAGTTATCTTTTTTCCAATTCTCTGGAGCTTCATTAATTTTTATAACTTAATGAAAATCATCAACAATTCAGAAAATTCTTTTTAAATTTTTCAGTGAAACTTGCTAGTGTTAATTTAAAAATATCTAGCCTTAGAATCTGTTATTTAACATACTCTTAAGTTTTAATTGGAATGTATTTAAGCATACCTTGACAGATGATATTTTAATAGTGAATGACTGCCATATGAATGAATGAATGGATAATAATCACATGAATGATTATCACATGGTTATTATTTTACTTAGTTACAATCACTGATTCCACTTTTCTCCCCAAACTGCTATTATTTTATTTTCTTTTTCACTCTGTTGTTACCCTTTTAATAGTGATGATTACAGGGCCATTCATCCTGCCATTTTGGAAGCAATAAGAGTAGATTGGTTTGTGTGGTGCCAGGAGAAGAAATAACTAGCAATAAATAGAGCTCTACCAAAACCTCTTTTTCTGTTCGCCTCCTCTCTGATTTTGCATTATTCTGTGTATTTCACAGGCAATGCTTTCTGGTTGGAGGGAAATATTTCTAAATTCTGAATATATTGCTTACTACCTTGGAATGAAATATGCTCAGTGTGGCAAGCAGAACACTCCAGGGGACCACAGCTTTAAAACTAGTATCATATAATGAAGTTGTTTGAAAATCTCTTGACATAAAATGTTGTGCGTGGTTTGCAAAAGGGCATTAAATTGATAATGATTTATGATATGCATTTTTGCACATTTGCCACAATAAATAAGGACGGCAAGTCATCTCATGTTTCATCATGTATGAAAATGGTATTTTTTGAAAAGGAAAATTTGTAATTATATCAGGATGATGTTGAGTTAGGAGGATCAGAAAATTAATTGATTAGAAGGGTAAAATTCATCTCACATAACTTCAAACCTATATATGTGAGCTAGTCACCTGAAGCTCCCTAAAAGCCAGGTGAGAGGAACAAGCACTTCTGAGGCATGATTCATCTGTCTGACTTTAGATGACTACTTTTGGTTGAGATGAACTGCTCTCTGGAAGTGCTTGTTCCTCTCCCTGGGGTATAATGGGATGTTAGAACAAATCACTCAGATATAAAGATCTACATTTAGTCAGGGTGAATCCCTTTTGCAAGGAGCTGGTATTAGGAGGAAGTGTCATCAAACATAATACAATACTGCTATTTATATGAATAAAGAGCTCAGATGATCATGCTTCTACAAAGTGGTCTTAATGGTAGATAAACGAGAAAATTCTAGTATATTTATGCAAACCCTCTTTCCTTCTGCACAGCTGGAAGCGTGTTTTTCTTAGAATGAAAGAAAGCGTATACTTGATTTCCAGAGGGTTGCCCAAGCATCATGCCTTTACGTGCTAGCTTTACAAAAAGTAATTATCAGGGAATCACAGAGGAATTACACATGAAGAGAAAGAACAACCTCAGGAAGACTTCCATAAAACTATGATGATGACTGTCATCAGGTGAAGCTTTTGTCTTTATATTTGAAAGTTTAGAACTTGATTTTTGGGTTTGTTTTTTTTTTTTCCACTTATCCCAGTTTTATGCTGGCAGTACTCACTTAGCTTCAGTGAGATGGTTTTTGATTTATACAGGTTAAAGTGAAACGACAATCAGGTTCTAGCAGATGCAACACTACAGAACAACATTTCTTGCACATCAAATAAGTAAATATATTCATGTTGTATCACTGAATATTTAATTTAGCAGCTTTCTTCTAAGTGTTGGTTGAGGTTTGGTGAATTCCTGCATCTGTTAGTCTGAGGAATTCCACACTAAAAATTGTCACACCAGTGAGTCAAAGAAATCTGATGAATTTGCTTACTTAACATGTGACTACATGTCATGGGTTTCAAAGAGTCTCCAAGGCGTTAGGGATTAGATGCATTTTTTATCTTTCACTTCACTTTGCTTCACTTCATTTTTATTGAGATAGAAAGAGAAGAAAAATATGTCCTTTAAGGCTGCATTTCTTAAACAAACATCCACGTTTTCCATGGAAGATACGGAAATGATTAAGTTTATGACTGGATCTGTATTATGTTGAAGTTAGTTCTATGTTCTTCTACAACTATTGGATATCAAGAAGAAAAACTGTATGTCCCTCTGCATAAGTCAGGTATATTAGTGATTAGTGACCTAATCACTATTAGATTAGACTATTAGTGATTAGTGATATGTGCAAAATTCTGCTTAAAGTAGGTGATGTAAAACCATTTTGGTTTATGCCATATATTTCAGTATCTACTTTGCAGAATGCTGTAAAAAGGAATGAATTTGAAGTATGCACTTTCAAGTTTCAGATAGGTTAATAAATGTACCATTTCTAACTTGACAAGACGGAAACTCTCAGGAGGTGGATAATCAGACAGACAAATTACAAGAGGAAAATAGCACCTGTCAGCAACAACATAAAAATCCAGTTCTCTACACTGGTTAGGATAAGACATAGAGTTTTAAACTTATCAAATTTAAGTGAAAGTCAGAAGATACTTCAACACCAAGGAAGTGTCAGGAAAGAGAAATTGTTTCTAGAGCAACTTTTTTATGGCAGATGTACAGAATATGCAGTGTAACTGCTTTTGATAATAACATTTTAGGCTCAAATATTGATATGGATCAGAATACCCCACTCTATTTTGACTGACTCTTTCTTGCCCAGTATGACTCCTGATTTTAATACAATTCATACACCAACTCATAACCCATTCTTTAGAAACTAAACTAAACAATACATGTTAAATGATCCATTGGTGCTAATAGTTTTGGCACCTGCCTTTAGCTCTCCTTCCAATTCATACACACTTTTGAGTGCAGACACAGTTGAAGGACAAAAACAGATTAATCCCCTGTGCTTGCATTCTGCTTGCTCCCCACTAATGCTCTTACAGGTTTCTGTGCAGTTATTCAAGCCTGAAACAGAAACTCTTGAGGTGAAATTTCTGCATACACTCCATGATGTTCATTCAAGCTGTTTTAACAGAATAGCTTTTACTATGAAAAAGGTAAAAACCCATTACATACTGTTTGTTATAAGGTTCCCATGTACTTGGGTAAGACTTCTGAATATAACCCCACTGACCATATCTGTAGAAAAACAAACAAACAAACAAAAAAACCCCACAAACACAAACAAAAAAACCCACCAACAAACACCCCACCTGGCAGAGGGATGTTTCTCCCTATACTTTCTGGGGGAGCTACTGCACTTGTAGATTGTATTAGGTAGAATGGCCCTGGCCAAGGGGAAATCCCATATGATTTTTCAGTCCAGTTTTCTGGTGTCATGGCACCAATGAACAAGAAGTCAAAACCTGGATTTCTTTATATAGTGTGTTTTTCTTTATAAAGTCCATGTATGTTGTCAAGATGCTGTCTACTCTATGAATTTTTTTGAAATCCTGTTCTTTAATAGCAATCCATTTTTTTTATGAGATTATCTCACTTATTATTTTCTGATTTTCTTTGGTAAGATGCTTTTTAATGACTATTAATGTAGAGCTCACTCAATGGACCAAAGAACAATAGATGTTAGATTTAAACATAAATCAATTATGTTTAAAGGTATGAATAATTAAATTATGTTTAAATGTATGAATAATTATGTAAATATGGGCTTGTGAAATTATTCCCTTAAGCTTTCTATCTTTAACTTTCACCAAATTCTTTCCAAATATACACAAAAGATATTTTGCCTTTTTAAATGCTACATTTTTTTACTTTCAGAGAGATCATGAGTATAGACAGTACATTATCTACTTTTACTATACAGCTTTACTAGGGGCGCCAATATCCTTTTGCTGTAGATGCTTTGCTAAATGCTTTTTTGCAACTCCTGCTGCAGTGCTGCCAACTCACACATTCTCAAGGCATGTAAGGCTTTCCAGGAAGGACCTGGAGATAGCTGCTGGAAATGTGTCTCTTCCAAACTACAACCCCACTGTGATTTCCACTCCATCATGTGATCTGCCCCATCATGCAAAGTGACACAGGGTACACATCTCTTGCGTGACTCAAAATTGGATGATTACCTTCCCATTCCCTTTACAGCTGTGTATCCTATTTTATGCAGGACTGGAATATCTCTCACTAAATAATTAAACCACACAGAAACATAAGGCTAGAAGAAAGTTGGGATGTTCTCTAATGCATCCTTTGAACCCAGGGACACTTTTCACTACAGCAGGTTGATCAAAGCCCCATCCAACATGGCTTTGAACATTTCCAGGAATGGGGCATCCACAATTTCTCTGGGCAACCTGTTCCAGTGTCTCACCACCCTCAGGGTAAAGAATGTAGTCAAACTTAATCCTAAAGACTTGCAAAGGAAAGTTTAAATTGCCCAAATTATGTGCTTAAGTGGACAAGCTATATGTTTAGGAGTTCCAAATTCATATAGAGCTCTGCCTGAATAGGTACGTCAAAAATGTTTTGTTAAACTATTTCGGAATGTCATTGCCTCTCCAACTTACGTTTACCTTGGGAACCACTAAGCTGTGTACATCATTACAACAACCAACCTTCAACTCATCTTATTCCTACCTAAATGCAGAATCTGCATATGTCCACATCGAATGGCATCCCCCTGTTTTGAATTCTAGCTCTATTTTCCAGCCTGTGCATGAGCTCTTATTGCCCTCCCTCACTTGTAGAGAGCACACAGATTATTTCACCATTCAACACAGTAGTGAAAAGAGTGGCTGTGCTTGGTCAAGAACCACAACTGAAGTGTTTCTATTCTGACTGTGAACACTTGCTAACCAATCAAATGCAGGTCACCAAAAAGTTTTGCATCTGTTTCATGGTGATTTAATCAAGATAATTCCCTACTTACTTATGAGAATGGCATGTTCAATACTGTAAAAAGACTTAGGAAAGACAAGTGACTTAATATCTGTGCTTCTCACATACACACTTTTTGGTTCCATCACCATACAGGGAAATTAGATTTGCTTGACCCAACTTGTCCTCAGTAAACACAGTTTCATTGTTACTTACCAACTTGATATGTTCTTGCACTCAGTTTCTAAATATAGTCTTCTAATTCCTAAAAACTGAAATGAAGCTAAGCAGTCTAACATGCTCTAGCTTCCCTCTTTTCTGTTTAACAAAAAAAATAAATACTCACACTTTTCAGTCTTTTGCTACCTCTACACATCCAAAGACAACTGTTAGTGCACTTCATAATGTGTATATCGACTACCTGAAAGGAGGTTGTAGAGAGGTGGGGGTTGATCTTTTCTCCCAAGTAACAAGCAGTAGGACGAAAGGAAATGGCCTCAAGTTATGCCAGGGGAGGTTTAGATTGGGTATTAGGAAAAAATTCTTCACTGAAAGGGGTATCAAGCATTGGAGCAGGCTGCTCAGGGAAGCGGTAGAATTGCCATCCCTGGAGGTATTTAAAAGACGGGTAGAGGTGGTGCTGAGGGACATGGTTTAGTGGTGGTTTTGGCAGTGTTAGGTTGATGGTCCGACTTTATAATCTTAAAGGTCCCTTCCAACCTAGATGATTCTATGATTCTAAAATAAACCAATTAGTGAAAACAATTCTGAAGTGAAGATCCTTTACATTGTACCAACAGTGCTCCACAGATGTACAAAGAGGTCCTTTATCTGTTAACACTCTGATCAGTGTTGATGATAGCTAGGCTTGAGCAGAATTAACTATTGCCAGTGGAACCTGGTAGGACATGTAAGAACATTTGGCTCTTTTCTGCATTTTTTTGACCCTGCATGAGAATCTGATTTATTTTATTATACTCCTAGTGTAATGTATACTGTGATGCCAGCTATTAATACATATTTCACCTCTGCAATGTAAAGTATAAAGCTAGTATGGAGCCTTCCAATTTATACTGTTCAGTTCATATATAATCTCGAACATGTGCATGCCAATAATGATGAAAGCAGTGATGTTTACTAAACAATGCCAATGCCATACCCAAAACCCACAAGGAAGAAGGCAGCAAAAGATCACATCAGTTTATCACACCTATCACACAAGTGTACACGGTGATGATTCATCTCAGCTACCACCTCAGCTAAATACCATATTCTCTTTCTCTGAACATTAGAAAGTTGTGGGGATGTTAAGGGCATGATTCATCTGACCTATTTTAGATGTTTTTGGGAAGATGAATCATGCAAAAACATTTATGGGGAGATGAATCATGCCAAGAAAGCGCCTCTCACTTAATTTTCTGTTGAGGGAGCTGATGGCATCAAGCTCAACAATCAGTCCCATTACAATAATCATCACTAGTTTTGTAATTTCACCTGTATAGTTTGGTCATCGTAGTTAAAAATCTATTAATAAGTTCTGTATTATTGACATATTTACCTAAAACTTCTATATTATTATTACTTCAAACTTCTGTATCATTGACCTGTAACAGCTGTATCTGAATTTCCACTGCAGAAAATTAGACCAAACTCTGTCTCCTTCAGAGATTTGTTTGTCCAGAGATTATTTTCTTGCAACTAGATCTGGTTTTGAAATGATACATTCATCTAACTTCAACTGCATGAATGCAATCTATCACATAGAACAAATTTCTGGTGAAAGTAATGAACTCTTAAAGAAAACACACGTCCTGTACAGAAGCTGAACAATACACCTCAGCAAGTTTGAAGTCATGTCACATTTCATTTTGATGTCTACAGTTAGTTTGATGTTGACCTAATAGTCACACAAGATAAATGTGTGTGTATCTCCTTTTATATATGCATATTTAACATACACAAGCTTGTATACCTCATATGCTTTTCCTTCACTAAAGAGGCAATTTTTAAAAATACTCATTAGGTTATGAACTGAAGTTCTTTTATCTTTTAATTTGTTTCTCTGTCAAACTATTTTGATTCTGTGCTAATAACCAAACCATACGATGAAAAAGAATGTAAGACATAAAGGAGGCTATTTTTTGCGTATGTAGACAGATGAATTTCAGTGCTTTTTGAATATGATTGACTCAACCAAAAGATAATCCCATCTTTTCAACCACTCTTCATATGTAAAATGTGTCTTGAAAATGTAGCCTGGATTTTAGAAACCTCTCTTCTATGCATCCTCATCTCTGAACTTGACTATCTTCCAGAAAACCACCACAAAAACCACATGCAATGCACAATATAAATGTCAATACCTGCATGCTATATCAAGAAACAATTAAGCCAGAATCCCAAGAGGATCATGCACTGGCAGCATTTCCAAAAGACACATGCAGAATCTCTTTGCTTGAAAAAAAATTCTTTTCTATGGCACCAAAGAAAGACAACATATGTTAAATTTGCACTGCCAGCATTTAACACACTCATAAAGCTATCCACTGATAATGGATAACAAGCCCTTTGAAGACGAAAGGCCTAGGGAAAGAATTTGACCACTGGACCCATAACTAATAGCTTATTCCCAGGGTTGTTTCAGATCACTCCTTCCAGTTCTTTCCAAGATAATCTGTGTGGTTCTATAGACAGGTTTACTACAGGGACTGCTCCAAAAAAAACAGTATGGATGAAACTGTGTAAGCTTTGGCATTCTCCACACTCTTCCAATATTGCTCCAGAAAGCTCCCCATTCCCTTTATCCTCCTGACATCCCATGGCATATAACATAGCACCTTAGGTTTGTTTTGGTGGATGTGGTGTATCCTTCATATTATTGCAAACTGAAAAAATGCATTAAAAAAAGGTCATGTAAAATCAAGAGTGCACACACAGCCGAGTGGTATATGAAAAGGATGCAGTCATTCTGCTCCAGAAAGATCTAGCCCTCAGAGGTGTGGACACAAGACACACTGTATTATTTGGCCTGCGATCTGGTAATGCCTCCCTAGATCTGCATAGTTAGCAATGCCGATACAGCTAACGTCCAGTTCTGGGCAACCTTCCTTCTGCAATCTGGGAAACAGTGCTGTAGTGCTCTGTTCCTCTTGTACACCTTTTGTCTCACTTCCGAATTTTGTACTTGGCTCCAGAACTGCTGGTGGGGTTCCTTCACCCTCTACTAATAGACATCAAAGAGATAAAAGAGGTACAGGAGAGAAAAGCAATAAAGGTTGTGTGTCATCTACTAAAAATTGAAAGTGGCAGCCCTATTCTCCACTCAATTTAGCAGATGCCTTTTAATCCCCTGCCAAATACAGTTTCACAAGAAGACCACATATTAAACTATTTCCTGAACTGGCCACTTGCCTAGCAGTGACAAAATGGATGTGACCACAACTCTTCTTCAGACTGCAGACCGCGGAGAATGGAAACTCTTCAGACTGCAGACCGCGGAGAATGGAGTGGGGGAAGGAACACCAAGAACACTGATCTTCTGCGACCACCCAGGGAAAGAAAATGTCCATTTCATTTCCAATGGTATGTTTCTCTTATAAGCAAGCCATGGAAATTAGTCCTACTTTAATCCTAAGGAGTGAGTGATAATTGCAGCTCTTGAAAACAGACTGTTACTCTGAACACAGGATATTCAAACGATGTAAAACTTTCTCCATGATCATTAAAATCATCTGTCTAGAAAACAACAAAATACTCCCTTCTCATATCCCATATATGCAGGAATGATATGTTTCCAAATTAGGAAATAATGTACCATGAAAACAAGAGGAAGGTGAACAGCGAGAGAACTTCTCACTCTCCTGAACCTCTTAGAAGTGCCCTGCTATTCTCTTCTGGGACCAGAAGTTCATATTTGAAGTTGGTGTATATTAAATATTACAGAAATATTATGTTGTGAGAACTAATTTCCCCTCTCCCTTTATTTGTGTGCCTTAGTGAGATGACATTTATGGCAGAGATACAGGATCACCTTGGTCTTTAAGACTTCTGTGTATTGTTATCAGTTGTTCAAGAAGTCTCCTCAAACCAGCGTGACAGCTGATGAAGGACTTTGTCCATGAGGATGGGAAATTGCCCTCAGAAAGCTGTCATTTGACTTGAAGCAAATGGCACAGAAGGAATCCCTTTCTCCTCTAGCTGGCAGATAATGCAAATTAATACACGTTAATGTACTTTAAGGCTGCTGTTCTATAATACGTGACTAGTCACATGCTAGGAGGCTCAAGAACAGAGCACACATGTAACAAATAGCACTGAAGTATACTTCTAAAGCTGCCATGAGCATTAATTATCTGAAGCTGAGTATCAGAACTTTCTTCAAACAACTACTTCTTAGATTCTCTGACTTATTCCTACCATGAGGATCTTTTTTCAGTTTGTTTTGTTTTTTTTTTTCACTTGACATCTTTCTGCATGGTTTGGTTCAGCTGCATAAATTAACTGACTTTCTGTATGGCATGAGCACTAATCGTTGGTCATTTAGGAACCATGGAAGAAGGTAGCATTGTAAGAACCATTACAGATCAACTAGAAAAATGTGGCTCAGGAAACTTTCATCTACATGAGAAAAGATGACACCTATAGCTATTTTTTGTGGAAAAATGCACCATAACATAAACTATTCCACTGAGCAGACACAGGTCTGTGAACACTCATATTACAGTCATATGTCTTTATAGATGGCACACACAGAAAAGGACTCAGAGGAATAATGAAAAAAGGTAAAACACAATCTATACAAAAGAAAAATTGTAATTTTTTTCTTTTATTTTCTCTTTCAATTAGAATATTCCCTGTTTCTTGGCTTTACTGGTTTTAGCTTTTCTAAATCTACAAACCCACCAAATCTATAGTCTTCAATAATAAATAAGTAAATAAATATTGTTTTTAAATTTCTCCTGGATAGCTTAGTTTAGATAGGGATGGAAGACAACAATGCAATTGTAATTTTCCTTAATCATGTTCTCAGACTAGGGGGAAATAAAGTGGATGATATTTTCTTCTTTTTATATGTTTAAGAATGATAATTTGTAGTATCATAATAATGAGACAATTCCTACCAACGCGTCATCTTTACAAAGTATAAAACAGGATTCCTTTCACCTTACTTTAGCCACCTAAAAATCAAATATTTCACCTACCTATTTGGATAATCAGTGGGTTCAGATAGGTACCTCTTCATATTTTATCCCTGAGGCAAATCTAAGATTACTGATTAACTAACAAGATGCTTTAACTGTGCAAGCCATAGTTCTCACTCAGACAACTTTGACGGGCAACTCATCATAGTTATGGCATCCATCCACCTTCAGATGGGATGAATTGCACTCTCGAGTTCCTTTCCTTTCTTGATGAACTATGCTGCACCTAAATGAGGCAATACTCTTTTAGCTACTTTATAGGTGGCTAAAATTAGAAAAGGTTAATCCCACTCATAGGGTCTGCAAATTCAATCAGGTTTAGTGCTAGGTGAATTTAGTACTGAGTTTACCTACCTCATGGGTCTTCAGCTGCTACAGAGATAATTTCTTTGCATTAATGTATGGAAAAAAACAAAAAAAAAAAGAAAAAATATTTTACTATAAGATTCTCTGCTGTTTGGGAACCTTTGGGTGTTAAATTAATTTTGCAAGGGCCTTCATGTGCAAATGATTACCACAATTATGAAATGTAAATTTGCCTCCCACCTGATTATATGCTAACTCCTGATGAAGCCTAAAAAGTCTAACCCATTACATAAATTAATTACTTTCAGCAAAGATCCCCTAAAACTCAGGAATCATAAGGGGAAAAAAAAAACAACAACCCTGGTAAAATCTGCTCCTGCTGGCTCTGCTGATTTTGTCTGACATTAAATAAGATATGCTACCATTGATGATTTGTTGAATCAAACCTTGAAATGCTGGATAGCATTGGAGAAAGGGCAGAGGAAGCTCTTACTGCTATCCTTTTAAATGTATCCAACTAAATCAGTTACACTATTAAACACATCCTAGCAGATTTAATGTTTTGTAATTATTTAGTTAATATCTAGCAGATTTTTTTTTTAACTTTAATGAATGTGTAGTGCTTGATATAAAGACCAGTTATCACCCGTTTAAGAATTCAACAACACTCATTTTCAGTTCCCAAGGTAAGGATGCAGCATGCTGTTATTTCAATGTATTTTTCCTAAAGAATACTCTACCATAGCGGTATGATTTTTTTTTTTCTGATTTATTCCATAGAAATAGATAACTGGAAAAGAAACACTGCAGTGAAGAATCAGTCTGTACTGTGCTGACTTTATTTAAGGTACCTTTTCCAGCAGTTATTTCCATAGTAGTCCACTTTGAAAAGACCTTTTGAACTGCATCGTTACTTCTAAAAAATCCACCTCCAATTAAGTATTCTGAGTATCTTTATCTCCACACACATGAAGACTCCAGAATTATTTTTTCCTGGGTCTGGCTGCATGACTAGCTCGTTCCCTGGATCTGGGCTGGGACAAAATCCGGGTATGCAACAACTCCCTCTCCCAGAAAATAATCTTCATTTCCATAATGATGAGGCCCATGATCAAAACATCCAGGGGAGCAAAACCTGAAGGTAGGAAGCCACTGATTATTAAATAATAACACTTCAATTTTTCAAGAACTCTTGTATACTAAGTTGAGCCACCTATACAGACAGATTTTTAAGCAGCGTCCCAGCATACTGAAGGTGAAAGAAAGCTTTTTTGTAAACCGATGCTAAGTTAGCAAGAATTCAAAGATGACTGTGAGTTTTACTAACTCTTTGGCCAGCAGAGGTTTTTAGCTTCAGTGGAAGATGGAGAAAACAGCTCACCTAATTCTTCAAAGTATTTCCTTTTCTGATCATCGTTCCTATCTTGCTTGAGGGACATTATTTATTATTTAAAAGCTAATATCCCAAAGATATTCTGACAGTTAGTTATGCGCATCAGTTGAAAATAAGACACAATGTAATGTATTGTTAATGTGTAAGCGTAGCCAAGGTTGTGGCATCCATCTGTCTTGCAGAGTGGCCTCTTGTACGGCATAGGACAGAATAAATAGCCTGGTTCCACTAATGCTCCACAGATAATGGTTTTCAGACCAGAAGAAAAATTACCCAGTAACAGTTTCTAAGTTCCTCTGAGAAAAACGATGCAAGCAACTGCTGAGTTGGATCACCTACTTCTGCTTTATCACATAATCATTTGTTGATCTTTGATCTCAAAGGCCAGAGGGGAGAATGAGCTTGGAAATCTCATACTGTTCATAGTGATAAGGAAGTCATTGTTTATTGATGTTACCGGCCCTTGATTTTTTTTTTCTTTTTTTTTTTTCCTGCTGTACTGTGGTCTGATCCTTGGCTGTGAAACACACAGGAAATTCATTCATGTTGTGTGGTAGTAGAACTCGGTGATTACTTCTTCCCAGGAATGAAAAACTGAGCATGGGACACTAGCCAGAGAGATCCTGAATCAAATGCTGACAAGAAAACCTGCTGCATTTTCAAATAAAATGTTAAGTATGCTTACCTGAAGGAAATCAATTATTTGGATTAATAGCGAGAACTGTGTTGTTCTTTTATTTAGCAAGCAGGAAAGAAATCTATTTTGGACAATGGAATTTGACAAATTTTCAAAGCTGCTTGAGTTTCAGCCTGCATTTTAATGCTGAGCGAGTCATAAATAGTGAAAAAAATGTTTCTACTTCCTTCAGGTAGAAAGCAAGTGTACTTGTATCTCTTATATTCAGTTCAGTGTTACAGATTAGTACACAGAGTAAGACAATTGGTTCCACAGGAGCCTCCAAGAAAAGCCAGGGCTGCTACAGTATTTCATAGTGAGCCTGATCCTGAACACTCTGTGAGAACCAGGATCTAAGGGATTTTGGCATGGGGACCTCTAATTTTTGTATGCCACTAAAGTGAGGTTAAAAGCTGTTAAACCTTAGAAATCAGTGTTATGGAACACAAATTTATGGAAGTACACTTCTTGAGCACCTTCAGGTATTTAGAAATCCAAGCACCTATAGAGTTAGGTACCAGCTAAATGGCAGGTTTTCAGATTACAGTTCTCAACGTAGACAAATTTTCCCCAGCTTCTGGTATCCACTATCAAAGATAAGTTTGTGGATGAGTCACCCAAAACCACTACTGTTCGATACGACTTAACTTCTTCTTGGCATCATGTGAAAGTCAGTTATCAGCTGTACACATTAATCCTACTCACGCACTTGTATCAAGAATGTCTGCCAGTTTACAGGTTGATATGGAATATAAGCTTCAGCAGGTTGTCACACATCACACTGAAATTTGTGTGTCAGATCTTCATATGGGAAAGATGCCTGAACCCATGGAGGTCGATGGTTAACTACCATGCTTGGTGTCTAACTGCTCCTCTGGACTTAGCTTCTTGATCCAACATTTTAAAAATTATTTAAAGACTTAGAAGCTTTACTTTCACTGAATGTGGATGCACTAAAATCTGAGCAAAAATTCCGGTTTTCTCACTGTGCAGTAATGAACAATACAGTGTACAAATCACTCTTCAGTCATAGTTACAGCATAGTGAGCAATTAAATGGTACTTTGAACTGTGTGTTTCACTGAGTGAACAGGTTAGACCGCTTATGCTATTAAAAGCTACTCAATGTAAGACTGGATCTATGAAGGCCTTATTTGCGTTAACAGCAATTAACAGTACTTTGTACAAAAACACCTCCAACAAAACAAGGAGGCTTCTGGATCATGCAAAACTGGCTTCATTTTCAAGTAAAGTTTTACTACATGTTCCATTTGTGTTTCAGTAACAGAAATACAAGCAGACTCCATACAAAACTAGTAAGTACTCTTATATATGCTGTTATGACAGGGTATTGTACAGAATCTGTTTCATAGTACTGCAATATCATTAAATTATAGTGGGAAGTTGTCTTCTGAGATAATAGACTGAAACGTATGATATGTTAATTAGGATTGAGAATGAAGGACATGGAAAAATAAGTAAAATAGTTAATATTTCCCACAATAATGCAGGGTAGTTTGGGTCACTGAAAAGCATTGGGAACTGGGAAGCCTCGAGTTCCAGGAATCCCAAACTGAGCAGAGGTTGACTAGCTGTGGAGACTTGGGGAAGTCCGGTAATTCCCTCTATTTCTATTCCTTTGGAATAGGATAATATATTTACTTGCATGAAAAAGAGGCTGAGAGGATTATTTATTATTTGGCCAGCATGTTTCATACATTAAGTGCCATAAATATCCTAGTACTCTTACAACTATAAGAAGCCATGAAATTTGTCTGAAACATCATTAGTATTACATCTTTGTTTTCATACTAAAAAGAAAGATAAAAATATATGACTTGTCATATGTCACTATCATGTCTTCTATTATTGACTGCTTATTCTGTTATCTGTTATCTTCTATAACAATGAGGAAAGGAAGGTGGGGGTCTATTGCACAATGTCAAACCAGAAAGACTGAACAAATAACAATAATTCTTACAAGTATCTAAGATATATTGCCTGAAACATAAAAACAGAGGAACATAGTGAAAGGCAGACTATCCAACAATTTCTTCAGATGGACTGATAATTTGTTACACAAAACAGAAAGCAAGAAGACCTAGACCTTATGAAAGAGGATGGATAGTAAGAGATTTAGGTGAGCGTCCACAGAGTCATAGCATTTTCCATTCTTAGGATAAGAAGGAAGAAGAACAATAAAATAAATACAAAAGACATAAAAAACCAAAAAAGACTTCAGGAAACTCAGAAATGACAAGTAAGATTTCCTGGGAAAAAAATTCAATTAAGAACTTCCTTAAAGAAATTCTATTTAAAATGTGACTGTAAATCATCTAGCACTGAAGAAAGATGGAAACTGTGCGAGACCAACTTTGTAAAATCAAAGTCATAACTTCAGATACAAGAAGAATAGGTACAGAAAATAAGTACTATTCAAATCACTAAGGTGAGAAATGAAGAACAAAATAATAACAGAACTACCAGGAACATGGGAAGACACACTGAGAAAAGTGAAGGTACAAAAGGTGAAAAAACTAGCAAGGAACATGTAAGATAAACAAAGAAAAAGATCAGTAAGCACACTAGAAGAGTAAGGAAAAAGCTGGTCCACTACTCAACAGGGGAAAAAGCTATAAAGTCATGGCACTAACAAAAACCTAAATGTTTAATGCAGTTACTGCTTCAGTCTTCACTAAAAAGGTTAGGTGCAATCAGGCAGGTAATTCATTAACACAAACAACAAAGTATTTAAGATAGAAAAAAGGAAGCGGATTAGAGAATACAAACAGAAGTTAGTTGCTTTTAAATCATCCAGAGATGATGAAGTTCAGGGAGTACAGAGAATTTGCTGAAGCAATTTCAGAAGCACTTGAAAAACTCATGGATGATGAATGGGATTCTAGAAGACTGGGAAAAAATCAAACAAGTAACCTATCTATCTTTAAAAATAGGGAAAGCCATAAGAGCTGGAAAACTGTATATCAGTCAGACTACTTTACATTTCTAGAAAAATACTGGAATATATTAGCAAACAAAAAGACTGCAAGCCTCAGCAAAAGGGATGATGACTAAGAGCCAAAACAGTTTTTCAAAACCCATTTCTGTAAGTGGGGTGGGGGCTTGTAGGTGTGGGTGTGTGTGAGAGAGAGTGTAAACCAAGATTTTACTTGTTCAGTAGGCAAAAAAAGCTTTAATGAAGCTTCTGACACTAACATAATGTTCTCATAAGCTGTCTAAAAATTATCTAAATTAAGTTACTCTCATATGCAAAACCAGTTGGAAAACTATATTCAGAGAGATGTCAATGGTTCCCTGTTAAACAAGAATTTACTGATTTGAGATTCCTGGGGATCTACTGTTGGCCTAATCAATGTTTTCCTTAATGTGCAGTATAAAATGAAAGTTTTAAGAAATGTGAAATTATGAAATCTGAAGGTGTTGGCAAGCTGTAAGCTGTAAGCATTCTTGCTGACAGAACTAAAAGTCAAAATGACCACTGTACACTGGATACTTTTTCTGTAAAAACAGGATAAATTTCCAAAAGGAGAAGTGAAAAATACTACACTCGGGCAGAAGTAGCCAATGGCACAAATCCAGGCTCTAGAATAACTGCCCGCAGGAAAGAAAACATCTGGGGGCTTTAGTGGATATCAAGTTGAACATGAGTGTTCTATTCCATGTCAGAAAGGAAAAGACTATGCTATTGGTGTATGAAAAAGAGAGCATAGCCTATAAAATATATAAATAATCTTTCTGCTGTAGCTGGCTTTAAGACAACTTTTGCTGGAATATTATATATTATTTTGGTACCAGAATTCCAAAAGTGTGTGGATTGTCTAGAAGGAATAGAGGGCACAACCAAAAAAAATCATCAGAAATGATGATTTAAACAATGACTTGTAAAGAAAAATGTAAGTAATATAAGTTGAATCCAGCCTAAAATGAAGGAAAGACATGATAAAAGGTAACTGCAAAGAGGAACAGAATACACTATTCTTCATGTCCATTGTGAGTAGTACAAGTAGTAATAAGTTGTGGAAAGGGAGATTAATTTAGACATAAAGAAAAGCTTACTAGAAGTGATAGCTCTGGTCTGGAACAGATTGCCTTATTAGGGTGCAGAGTGTTCATCAGTGAGATTTTAAAAAACAAGCTAGACAAAAGCTGTCTAGCTTTGTCTGTCGGTTTTTGTTACCTACAAAATTTTGAAAAACTCTATCTTGAAAACATAATGCTGCCTTTGTTTCCCAAACTCTACAGTTCTCTGACTTCTTGAGCTAGTTGGGGTGCTAAGTATCCTCGTGACAAACCAGGAGTGAAGTCTGGTGATCCACAAGAGCATGTAGAGGTGGGAAGGAAATGCTAGGAGGAAATGCTGACTGTTGGTCACAAAGTCAAGGGAGGTGAGAAGCTGAGGTTGGCAGGTGGGCTAGCACACATCCAAGCAAATACAGAACTAAGGGTCTACCTGAGCTCAGCAGTCTGATAGCCAAGACATCTGATAAATGAACAGTTCGGCTTGGATAATCACAGGACAGTGAGGAGCTTGGAAGACAAGTCAATATTAAAGAGGGAGAAAATTAGTCACAAGATCCAAAATTCAAAGACCCTAGACACTGTAGGAGGGTTGTAGAAAATGAGACCAGAAACAGGTTAACTCAAGAAGGACACTTACCGGGTTTTAATTTGAAAGTTTTTGTTCAATCAGTACGTTGCCTGTGGAATGTGTCAACTGCCACTGGATCAGCATTTTCCAGTGAAACTGCTCCCCCTATCAAAACACTGAAAAGCAGTTTTCTGGAATGGAACGAGGTCTCAACAAGTTGGAAGGGATCTTTGTTGCTCCTGCTGATAAAGTCTTAAGAAGTGTTACAAATTAAAAAAAAAAAAAGGATGAAACACTTCTCTGTCTCGAAGATACCAGTTCACAGGCTCTTTTTAAATGAGTTGCGTTTCACAGAATCACAGAATGGTCAGGGTTGGAAGGGACCTCTGGAGATCACCTAGTCCAACCCCCCTGCCAGAGCAGGGTCACCTACAACAGGTTGCACAGGACGGCATCCAGGAGGGTTTTGAATGTCTCCAGAGTGGAAGACTCCACCACCTCTCTGGGCAGCCTGTTCCAGTGCTCCACTACCCTCAAAGTAAAGAAGTTCCTTCTCATGTTAAGATGGAACTTCCTATGTTCAAGCTTGTGCCCATTACCTCTTGTCCTATCACTGAGCACCAGTGAAAAAAAGACTGTTCCCATCCACCCCGCACTCTCCTAAGTATTTATAAGCAATAATAAGATCCCCCCTCAATCTTCTTTTCTCTAGACTAAAGAGACCCAAGTCCCTCAGCCTTTCCTCATATAAGAGGTGTTCTAATCCCCTAATCATCTTTGTAGCCCTTTGCTGGACCCTCTCCAGCAGATCCCTGTCTTTCATGAACTGGGGAGCCCAGAACTGGATGCAGCACTGGATGCAGGTCCCTTTCCATACAGCTGCTCTCCAGGAGGTCAGCCCCCGATCTGCACTGATGCATGGGGTTATTCCTCCCCAGATGCAGTACCCTACACTTGCCCTTGTTGAACTTCATAAGGTTTCTCTCTACCCAACTCTCCAGCCTGTCCAGGTCACGCCATATGGTGGCACAGCCTTCTGGCGTGTCAGCCACTCCTCCCAGTTTCGTGTCATCAGCAAACTTGCTGATGGTACACTCTATTCCTTCATCCAGATCATTGATGAATATATTGAACAGGATTGGACCCAGTACTGACCCCTGAGGGACACCACTCTATATTGACCTCCCACTAGACTCTGCACCACTAACCACAACCCTCTGAGCTCTATCTGTTAGCCAGTTCTTAATCCCCCCCACTGCCCACTCATCTAAGCCACACTTCCTAAGCTTGCCTGTGAGGATGATGTGGGAGACAGTGTCGAAAGCCTTGCCGAAGTCAAGGTAGACAACATTCTCTGCCCTCCCCTCATCCACCCATCCAGTCACTTCATCATAGGCAGTTATCAGATTAGTCAGACATGACTTTCCCTTGGTGAATCTGTGTTGACTACTTCTGATAACCTTCTTTTCATCCAGGTGCTTTGAGATGACACCCAGAACAAGCTGTTCCAGCTTTCTTTTTTAAAGACTTGTGGTAGGTGGCAATTAAGTTTTTATTATTTTCAGGTACAACAAGAGTCTCAGTTAAGTGAATTTGAGTAACATTTGAGTAAAGAAATAATTTTTGACTGTTAATGTTTGATGCTTATCTCTTATACATGTCACTTATCATGTTAAGATAATTACAGGGCTGATTGGACCATGGGTCACCCAGATGTTTTGCTGATGTTTATCTTTCCCAAATGATTCTGTATTCCTTACCGGTCCCAAAATTTCAGCTGGAATAACCAAATCTTGGTATGATTCTTCCCAATGGCTGCACCAATGGGGGAGTACAGCAGCTGTCAGCGGTGCATGGGGGCACAGACATGAATGCTGGCAGCCCAAGGGTCAGGAGGAGCTGAGCAGCCCTGCTGATGGTCCTGGAGTGAGCAACAAGCACAGGTAGGGCATGGCTTTGGAGGAATGGGGAAGCCCTGTGATGTATTAGAGGGCTCACAGGAAAGGGGGTTAAGGTCTCAGGACAGAACATACTGGGGGACTTGGTGTGGACAAGGTTTGGTAGAATTTAGGTAGAACCGCAGAATCACAGAATCTCCTAGATTGGAAAAGACCTGTAAGATCATCTAGTCCAATCATTAACCTAACACTGACAAGCCCACCACTAAACCATGGCCCTAAGCACTATACCTATGATTCTATACCTACACGGCCCTTAAATACTTCCAGGGATGGGGACTCCACCACTGCCCTGGGTAGAGCTGGAATCTCAGACAGGATGGAATTCGGAGTGGTCTGAGAAAGAGGGGATTAAGAAAAGTTGTGGGGCTTTGCTTTAGAGAAACCTAGGCTGTAGAGCTAGCAGGACACGGAAACTTACATGAGACTCAGGGAACCTCTGCACTGAGAAGTCTTCAAGGCTCTGGAGCAGCTATGGTGATAATTCAATTCTACACAGAAGAATTACAATTTGGCATGTGAAAGGCTATGGGTCAGGGGAATAATGAGTTTTAAAAGCTTCCTCCTCCCTCTAACTACCTATAACCAGGACCTTGGTATGAAGAGGGATCACAAACACATGCAGCTCCTCCTTGAGCTGGCGTAAAACTACTGTGCATGCTTCTACCTCCCTTCCACATTCCTCCATTTTTTTCCTTTTCTTTTTTTTTTTTTTTTTAATAGGGATTATGGTAGCTTTACCTCATACAGCACCCTGAATTTCATTCTCAGAGGGATCTCAATTTCAAAAGCTTCTGTGCTGAACTTTTAACTGATGAGCAATATTTCTCTCCCCTAATATCTTCAGCAAACATCAAGATATGGGTTAGCTGTATAGACTCTCTTTATGGAAAGAAATATAATGAAATATACTCCTGTATGAATCCTCCCAGTCTAAAATGTACAACTGATACGGAATGGATCATGACCTGCAGATGTCCATTTCTCTCCCCAACTATAAAAATTATTATCTCAGCTGTAGAAACCTAGACTGAAAACATATATAATGAGCTGAACCCCAGCTCTTTGCACATTAAAACCACTTTTAAAAATGTTATTCAGAACCATTCATGTATATTAGTAGTTAAGCTATATGCCTAAAAAACGGATTAATTCATGTTAGAATTAAAGAGGTATATTTTTGTGGTTGTCATAAAAATTAAATATCACTAAGATTCTTGTGGTCTGAGTACATGGTCAAGGATCACATTCTTTTCTTAAGTTAAATGTATTATTATGTTCCTATACTTATGTGAACTTAGTCTGATAATACCCAGACTATAATTTCATGACCACAAGTGGCTCCTAGGTCTGGATAAAATATGGAGGCCAATCTTGCAAAAACAAGTGACTGTCTTCAGATTCAGACTTAGACACCCACAATTCCTAATACAGAAGCTGATTTGTAAAACTTTACTACTACTCTTTGTCATATTAATAAAGTTCATTTTCACTCACACAGCCAATAAATGAATCCCTGCGAGACCTCAAGAGTATAACATAACTTATAGAATCATAGAATGGTTTAGGTTGGAAAGGACCTTGAAGATCATAGAGTTTCAACCTCCCTGCCATGGGCAGGGACACCTCCCACTAGACCAGGTTCACAGAATCACAGAATCACAGAATGGTTAGGGTTGGAAGGGACCTCTGGAGATCATCTAGTCCAACCCCCCTGCCAGAGCAGGGTCACCTACAGCAGGTTGCACAGGACAGCATCCAGGAGGGTTTTGAATGTCTCCAGAGTGGGAGACTCCACCACCTCTCTGGGCAGCCTGTTCCAGTGCTCCACTACCCTCAAAGTAAAGAAGTTCCTTCTCATGTTAAGATGGAACTTCCTATGTTCAAGTTTATGCCCATTACCCCTCATCCTATCACTGGGCACCACGGAAAAAAAGACTGTTCCCATCCCCCTGGCATCCTCCCATTAAGTATTTGTAAGTATCAATAAGATCCCCCCTCAATCTTCTTTTCTCTAGACTAAAGAGACCCAAGTCCCTCAGCCTTTCTCCATATGAGAGATGTTCCAATCCCCTAATCATCTTCGTTGCCCTTTGCTGGACCCTCTCCAGCAGATCCCTGTCCTTCTTGAACTGGGGAGCCCAGAACTGGATGCAGTACTCCAGATGCGGTCTCACCAGGGCAGAGTAGAGGGGGAGGATGACCTCCCTCGACCTGCTGGCCACACTCTTCTTGATGCACCCCAGCATGCCATTCGCCTTCTTGGCCACCAGGGCACATTGCTGGCTCATGGTCATCCTGTTGTCCACCAGGACTCCCAGGTCCCTTTCCACAGAGCTGCTCTCCAGGAGGTCAGCCCCCAACCTGTACTGGTGCATGGGGTCATTCCTCCCCAGATGCAGCACCCTACACTTACCCTTGTTGGATTTCATCAGGTTTCTCTCTGCCCAACCACTAACCACAACCCTCTGAGCTCTACCACATCCAGCCTGGCCTTGAACCCCTCCAGGGATGGGGCAACTTCTGCATATCGCCCAGAAAAGATAACAATGGTAAGTAGATCGTGCTTCAGAAGCTGTTCTCTTTTGCGTTCCAACAGCAGCTGCCAGTGCTCCCTCGTGCATTTGTTACTACAAAACTGGATTGAAATTTCTCTCATTAACTAATAACATTATGTTGTTTGTTTTATTACTGCCATTTGAAAGTACTGCCATTTGAAAGTACCGCTCTGCTGTGCTTTGCAGAATCAGTTGTGTATGCAAACAGTTAATCAACAGGTGGCTATCACTTTGTAAAGCTAGATTTCTACACTTCTACACCTGTCTCTCGCTCTTGTCAGAAAACACCAAAGCAATTATCATCAGAACTGTTTACGAAAGCCCACCACAAAATTTAGTTAAATCACTTTACTAGACATATTCTATTTATTACTCACTCTGTACTTTAAAAGCCCAAGATAATATATAGCATCTCTCATCTGAAATTACTGCTCTATATCAGGTATTTTAAAGGAAATGTCTTGAATTCTCAAAAGAGTGTTTTTGGAACTTCTGTTCAACAGGCAAATCACAAAGCATAGGTGCTGTCTTCAGATATCATTCTCAGTATCATTCCTGGATTTTTTTTAATATTGAAAGATCCTTTAAATATGTATTCTCCTTTCCTCATTTCTCTGTGTCATGCAGTCATGTTCTTGATATCAAGACATAAAAAATACAGTAACGGTAAACATAATTCAACAAGTGATTAAGAACATCACCTTACTTTTTAAATGTCTCAAATACTTCAATTTGTTTCAGAAGTAATATTCAAAGCATGACAAAATTAGCTTTGAAAAAACTCAGTTACTGAAAAAGTAGTATCTGTTTTCACCTCGGACTTTTTCAGACTCACATGTAATTCCATAAGATGCTTGAACATAAAGCCAGATACTGCTAGAAGCACTTACAATTACCAAAGATGCCAATAACAAAGTATTCATGCTACTTTAGTTACTTCAAAATACTCCTTGGGTCTTCTAAGATGGGGAGTGGGGTGATTACTGGGATAATTAAGGTCCAATTACCATGAACTGAAAAAAAAAAAACCCTGCACAATTCCTAGACAAATTATCCATGTTCCTAGAAAGAATGATTTGAATAGGGTTTGTATAAGCTAGCTAGTCAGATTACAAACATATGTGGAGAGGGCTCTGTCCCTGAAGGCCATTCAAGTTAATGGAATTCTTTCTGCTGACTTAAATGGACTTTGGACCAGACGTTAAAACCGCTTTTATCTTCTGTATACACTAAATACGCAGTATGTACATATCACACTAAGGAGCAGCATCAGACGACTAAATTTTCTTCCAAGAATATACTTCAAAATATTTTTTAAAGTGCAAAGTGCAAAAAAAAAAAAAAAAATATATATAGATTAGGATTTAATCTGCTGGCACGTCCTTGAATGACATTGTGACATTACAATTGGAAGTATGTCTTCACTATATGAGTTGTTTAGTGGAAGTTCTTTTACCCTTAAATTCTTGTATCACAGCTGCTGTATCAATGTCGTGCTTATTAATTTTCTTTCATGGCTGCCTGAAGAGCCCAGAGCAGCCTGACAGACAGCAACTAGGAGAAAATATACATTCACTTCGTTCTTTGCTAGCTGCAGCAAATGAAAGGCATTTATCGGATGAAAAGTAATTTAGAATCTGGGCATATATGATTATTTTGAAGGAATGTTTTATTATATGAATCTTTTGAATGATGAGAAACTTCTCTGGTTCTTTAAAATCTGTTCACAAGCAAGAGATTTTTTTTAACATACTTGAAAGGAAAATTGATGACCAATTTAATTGTGAAGGTAAATGGTGAAGTGTCTGATCTGAGATCTGACTCTGATTGTTAGAAAATACAACAGATGAAGAGTTCTACTTTACATAATGTAATATTGTTTCACATAATGTAATATTGTTATTTTACTCCCTTTCCTTCCTCTCAAAAAATACCTCTGTAAGTATAACGTCTACATCTGAACATGTTACTGAACACACACTCAGTAATAACAGTTTATAACTTTATTAACTGAACACACCACCAATATGATAAGCACAAGAACTTTTATAAAATGTAGTTAAGAAAACGTTTTTGTGCATCTTAATTTTTATGTTCATGTATTTTGAGCTGTGGTTTCAGTTTTAAAACAGGCTGTTCTAGGAAAAAAAAAGTAAGAGATGCAGACTAAAAAACATATCCAAGGATATCACAGAACTAAAATGAATTTTGTATTGAGGAATGTCTTTGTATATATGCTGGTTATGTCAACTCTTTCATTTACATGTTATAAATACTGTCCTTGTGTGAAAGGCTTCACTATGCATAATGTATTTTTCTTACTGAGGCAACCTATTAGCTGGCAGTGCTTTTGGTCTGAATAATTCCCCTTTACCTCCATTTAACAGATGTAGCTAACATTTCTTGTCCTTGGCTACTGACAGGGCAGAGGGGTCCAGAAAGTGCTGCTCTCTTTGACACTTCTTTCTCTCAGTACTTAGTATCATGAACCAGTGCTTAATTCACAAAACCACTGGCTCATACAGCAGAGATGGATAAGAAATATGTGTCCTACTCCCCTGCTTCTGAAGTGGACAGCCTGATGATTGCAGGCTCAGGATTGAAACACTGAGAAGACTAGATAAAAAATTCAGTCAGTTAATCTGGTATCTTTTTGGCATCTGTATTACTCTACATTATTTACATTCCATATTATTATTGAGTATAAACGCTTCAGGTCTCTATTCATCATACATTCTGGTATCTTTAAAATATGTAGGAACGAAGTATTTTTAAGTGGTCAGCAACTCTAGGCACATGACAGAAAACCTGTGAGCTTTCTGAGCACATTTCACAACAATGTTAAAAATCAGTCACCTCTTTATCTCTTCATCAACTTCAAAATACACCACTCATAGTGTGATTAATCTAAGCAAAGATAGACATCTGCAGTGTAGATGTGTATTTCAGGGACCAATTCTAGATTTTTTTACAGTGGCATCCAAAGCAGTTCCAGTAGAGTAAGTCTGGAATATGCCTCATTTTTTCCACTGACTGTAAAAGGAGTAGGGACTACTTCTATTATAAACATGAAGGGTAAAACAGAGCAATTCTAGATTAAGTTCCTGAATATATTTTTTCCTATTGCTTCCTGTAAGGCAAACTTTCTTCTCAACACTGGGACATCTGCACTTTAGTGCCTCCACATGTTGGAAGCCTTGTAAAATACTTAGTGATGAAATGTGCTACTGCACAAAAAGTAAGGTCTACAAACCTTGCCTGAACTTTCTTTAATTCCACAATATCCCATCTTCCAGGGTTTGTTATCTGAGGAATAAAATGACTTTAAAGGAAACATAAGTTGAGTATAATGAAATGACATAAAGCAACACACTGATACATTTAAATGTGGATAAGATGTGGAGAAGCCCAAAAAGCAGTTTATGACAATAAAATAAATTAATTCATTCCAAATGTTACGCTACAGTAGGTTATATGATGCTGCCAGATGTTTTTCTTTACACAAATTTTATTATGCCACAAAGGGCAATTTGTTTTAATGAGAATACTTTTTGAGGATAATATTTGTTCTGGAAAGCAGTACTTCTCTAGCTTCACTTTCTAATGAGAACAATTTCCTTTGATTCATTGGTGTTACCATTCTTTTGTCAACTCAGTCAAAACACCAATTAGCTGCACACATGCTGCAAGAGTGAGAAATCAGGAGAATGCTGATTAGAGTTGATCCTGAAAACTCTTGAGCAATATCATTAACTTAGTGGAATTCTTTGCATAAGCTGATTGCATAATTAGGAGCTTAAAAGATGCAAAATTAATGTATAATTCTAAGCAGAGGCTCAGATTCCTTGCTTCTCCAGGTGAATATACTTCTCAAGTCCACTTGGTAGCTCTCTTTTTATGAGAAAGTTTAAGTACCTCTACTGTTTGGATTATGTTATCTTTAGCTGTTTCTCTTTCCAGGGTATAATATTGTTGCAGCGCTTTTTCTTCAACATATACCCACTGTTTATTTGTCTCATTAAGTGTCCAGCTAGGACAAAATTGAAGTATATACATACAAGTGTTCCCTTATGTCCACCTATATCTCCCTGCATTTATTTGCATTCTTTCAAGCTGCTACCAAAAAAGCCATAGCAACCTAAATTATATGCTGAAAAGCTAAAATTTAAAATAAGTGATTTTACTTAAGAAAGTGAAATTATTTTTATTTTGCTTTAGCTTGCAGGGGTTTTTATATCTTCCAGTCACTTTGGCCAACGCAGATTTTCTTACAAAAAAATTAAGTTGGTGTTAGGTATAGAAAGACTCAGATGTTTAAGCAAGCAAGACAGCCTAGTTTATCTTTCAGTGCACAAACGGGTCCCTTCAATTACTGTATGTTTTATGAAGTGTCTGTCAGAAACTGGGATCCCACAACATTTACACAGCACATGTATCATACATAAACTCAGAATTGTTCACTCCTTGAATTACCAGAGTAAATAAAATTGGTTTGCTATCTACAGTTATCTCTACAAGTAAAGCTCAGTTATAAACATACATATCGAAAATACATTATCTTTCAGTGAGTAGTATTACTCACCGTGTCAGTTTTCACAACTTGATTTCTAAAGATTTATCTTCTGATGTTGATTGTAATATTGTAACAAAATTATAGTGTCCTCTTGCCCCATGTTTGAATCATAAAAAAAATCTTGTAGAGAACAGATTTTAGCAAGCCGACATACAAACAGAAATTAAAGTGATGAAGGAGAGAATCTTCAATTTTTCATTTTAAATTCTAGTAACATGCAGCAAATGAAACAGAGCTACTGACTCAATGATGTTTTTGTATACAGTAACTCTAAGGAACCACCTGTAATAAGTTAATGCAGTTTAACAGCTTTATAATAAACTCAATAACATTATTATAATATGGGATTTTTGCTTTCACACAGAAATCAAGCAAAGCCGTTAATCTGAAATTTTTATTAGTTTCTCTGGGTAATTTTAGAAAAAAACCCATCACTTATATAGCTCCATAAGAATCAGCTAACTTACTACATAAATTAACAGGGATCTATTTGACACATATGACATTTTTTAATTTGTAAACAGGAATATTCTAAAGGTTGTTAAGAAATATAAACTTCAAGCCTTGACA
This sequence comes from Charadrius vociferus, assembly GCF_000708025.1. Taxonomy (NCBI): domain Eukaryota; kingdom Metazoa; phylum Chordata; class Aves; order Charadriiformes; family Charadriidae; genus Charadrius; species Charadrius vociferus. The sequence continues at coordinate 1,216,755 of NW_009646636.1, forward strand.
ACTGTGATTTAATAGTAAGATTGCTGAAGCACAATTTAAAAAAAAATAAAAAATTGGATTGTTACCTCTGTTAAATCAATTTATTTCATTCTTCAATATTATCATTCAAGATGAAACATAGGTAATCTTTCTTGTTCAAAATTTATCTCAGTGGTAGTTTTGTGCTACCTAAGTAAATCTCATTTTATTTTATTACAACAGCACTCATTCATCCCAATCAGAATAAGGCTTATTATGCTAAGTAATATTAAATATATGTTAGATACAGTTCATTGCCTAAATATTGTGCAGTATATAATCTAAATATATAAAACACTTAGTTCTATGCTTCTTTTTGAGTTGTCATTGAAAGCCTCACGGACTGAATGGAGTTAGTGGATTTTTAGCAAAGTAAACTCAATTGATAAAGGAAAATTCACTTAAGATATTTAAGACTAAACTTTGATGTAAAATATTAATTACTTCAAAAATGTTTTCAGTTACAGTGAAAACACAGGCTTTATGAAGATGGTGACATTATGAGGTACTTACCACGTCCTATTACAATTAATTTTCTTTGCTTATTGGCCCTATTGGGTGTTACTAATAATATTCCCATTATAGCATGCGTATGCTATATAGCTTTTTTGTCTACACGTACAGCATACGCATGCTATAAATGGTATGACATGCAGAAACCTTGATTTGCATAGTTGATACCTAGAATGAAGTTTTCATTTCAGAGGAATATTAATTACATTTCAAAGGACTATCTATAGACACTATCAGTTTCCAAGAGCACCTCTCTTATGAGGAAAGGCTGAGAAACCTGGGTCTCTTTAGCCTGGAGAAGAGAAAACAGAGAGGGAATCTCATCAATGCTTACAAGTATCTAAACGGTGGGTGTCAAGAAGATGGGGCAAGAATCCTGCCCAGCAACAGGAAAAGGGGCAACGGACACAAACAAACACAGAAATCCCATCTTAACATGAGGAAAAACTTCTATACTTTGAGGGTGACAGAGCACTGGAACAGGCTGCCCAGAGAGGTTGTGGAGTCTCCTTCTCTGGAGATATTCAAAACCCACCTGGATGCAATCCTGTGCAACCTGGTCTAGGTGACCCTGCTCTGGCAGGGGGGTTGGACTAGATGATTTCCAAAGGTCCCTTCCAACCCCTACCATTCTGTGATTCTGTGCGATTCTGTGTGATTTTAAACACAGTATTTATTCTAAATAAATACTATCTTTAAAAATAATAAATGTATCTATACATTACATATTTCCATATACTATACGCTATATTTATTTTAAATTGTTACATAAGATAACTTAATTCAGAATTATTTTGAGGGAAATACAGCATCCTTTTCTAAGTCAGAGTTGCTATTGTGGGATCAGATTGCTTCTCTTTGTAAACTGCTGGCACACTTGATGGCAATGTACATTTAATTAGATGCTATGGCATTTGAAAAGGCAAAAAGGGGGCAATTTGGTATCTCTCGTGTCCCCCAAAACATAGAGTCTATTTGTAAAAAAACATCTAAAGAAGAACGTTGGCAGCAGAAATAAAAGAAATACCAATCAAAGGTAAAGGACCAGAGTCCGGTCCCAAATATGTTAATGTAAAATAATGTTTTTCAAGTCAAACAAACTATTCCTGATTGAATCAGTGCAAGATGACTGAACCAGAATTAGCTTTTTCTATTCAATGGTTAATAACCTTTATACCAAATTTAGTGACAGGTTCCCTCACTGGAATAAGGAGGCTGCACCTAAAATTTAGGGGCTAACTTGGGGCCTACACAACAGACTGAATCCTCTTCTGATTTCTTCTGCTTCCTTTAGGGAAGGCATTTGCAAGAGAATTAAGATCCTAGCAAGTAAATTAACTCTCACTACGTCTTGCAGTATTCTCAGGGTCTGTGACAACATTACATGTATTTGCTTATTTTTTCTGCAGTTTCAACCTGAGAAGCTACATGAGTTACATGCCAGCAGTTATATGAATATGTAAGTGTCCTGGTTTGAGCGACACAAGATTAACTTCTCTTTAGGTATTTTAACTTTTTGGTGAGGTCTCTTCTAATGCTTGGAAAAACTGCATTTTTAGAAGACTGGTGTCTGAATTTGTGAAAAATTCTTACTTTACAGCCAGCTAAGGTATGTGGGTTTCAAGGTCTCAGTGTGTTCAAGTTAGCCAGGTTCAGGGATGAGGAAGAGAGAGACCTGAGCACTTGAACCAAGCTGGCCAACAGGATTATTTCATACCATGAATGTCACATTCAATATAAATTAGAAAGTTTGCTGAGGAGTTCTCTCTCCTCTCTGATGGCTGCAATCCTGAGAACTTCTTGCCCCGGTGCTGGACCCCTCGGCCTTTCCCTTCCTCCTGAAGCTGTAGCGCTTGCAGTGTCCAACATTTGCTGTCCACTGCTGGGAGTGCGCAACTTCCTACTGATATAATTGGCTGAGTATAAGCCTGTATATTTTATATTGGCATCAAGATCAATATTGGTTCTTTAGTATTATTATTGCCAACCATATCCTGGGCTGCATCAGAAGTGTGGCCAGCAGGTCAAAGGAGGTGATTCTGCTCCTCTACTCCACTCTCGTGAGACCCCACCTGGAGTACTGCATCCAGCTCTGGAGTCCTCAACATAAGAAGGACATGGACCTGTTGGAGCGTGTCCAGAGGAGGGCCATGAGGATGATCTGAGGGCTGGAGCACCTCTCCTATGAGAAGAGGCTGGGGGGGTTGCGGCTGTTCAGCCTGGAGAAGAGAAGGCTCTGGGGAGATCTTATTGTGGCCTTCCAGTCCCTAAACGCGTCCTAGAGGAGAGCTGGGGAAGGACTTTTTGTCATGTAGTGACATGACGAGGGGGAATGGCTTTAAATTGGAAGAGGGCAGGTTTAGATTAAACATTAGGAAGAAATTTTTCACTTTGAGGGTGGTAAGGCACTGGAACAGGTTGCCCAGAGGATCTTCAAGGTCCTTTCCAACATAAACCATTCTATGACTCTATGGTTCTATGATTCTATTATTAATATTAATTATTTAGTCTTATTCTATTAAATCTGTTGATATTTCAACCCCTAGTTTTTCTTGGTTTTCCCCGATTCACCTTTGTGGGTGGGGAGGGGTCATTGGGTGATAGAATAATTGTCTAAATGACAGTAAAATGTTATGGGTTCCTCAAACCATAACAGTTAAGTATCTCAGCTCGTGTATAAAGCCTGATGGTTATACCCAATGGCTTGATGGTTGTGACCCAAAAATGTAGCAGAAGTTCAAAAAAATTGCTGCTCTCAATTTTATCATAGATGTTTTGAGTCGGTCTTACAGTATTAGTGAGTTCTGTTTATTCTTTCTGAGAACCGTAATACAATAGTTGATCAAAGTTATATACTTTTTTCCTGGAAGTTACTTGGTAGAACAACTTGATACCACAGTCCTGGGAAAAGTTTTAATCCATTAGTGTTTATTTCTATAATACTACCCTTCAGTGGCCAGACTGCTGTTTGCAGAATATCTGCATAAACTATTACTCATCCTGGTATCCCAGGATGCTTGTTTTCAGGGACCGCTGGGTTTTATGTATTTTTACGTAGAGAAAAAAACTAATCATACAGTCATTTATGTTGGAAAGACCCTTAAGATCACTGAGTCTAACCATTAACCTAACACTGCCAAGTCCACCACTAAAGCATGTCCTTAAGCACTACATACATCTACACGTCTTTTAAAAACCTTCAGGAACGGTGACTCAACCACTTCCTTGGGCAGCCAGTTCCAATGCTTAACAACCCTTTCTGTGAAGAAATTATTCCTAATATCCAATCTAAACCTACCCTGGTGCAACTTGAAGCCTTTTCATCTTCCCCTATCACTTGTTACTTGGGAGAAAATACCAACCCAAACCTCGCTACAACCTCCTTTCAGATACTTGTAGACAGAAATAAGGTCTCCCCTGAGCCTCCTTTTCTCCAGGCTGAACAACCCCAGCTCCCTCAGCTGCTTCTCAGAAGACTTGTTCTCCAGATCCCTCACCAGCTTTGCTGCTGTTCTCTGGACATGGTCCAGCACCTCAACGTCTTTCTTGTACTAAGGGGCCCAAAACTGAACACAGTCTTCAAGGTGGGGCCCCACCAGTGCTGAGTACAGGGGGACAGTCACTTCCCTAGTCCTGCTGGCCACGCTATTCCTGATACAGGCCAGGATGCCATGTGCCTTCTTGGCCACCTGGGCACACTGCTGGCTCATGTTCAGCCGGCTGTCGACCAACATGCCCAGGTCCTTTTCCACCAGGCAGCTTTCCAGCCACTCTTCCCCCAGCCTGTAGCACTGCATTGGATTGTTGTGACCCAAGTGCAGGACCCGGCACTTGGCCTTGTTGAACCTCATACCATTGGCCTCGGCCCATTGATGCAGCCTGTCCAAATGCCTCTGTAGAGCCCACCTACCCCCAAGCAGGTCGACACTCCCACTCAACTCGGTGTTGTCTGCAAACTTACTGAGGGTGCACTCGATCCCCTCGTCCAGCTCATTGATAAGGATATTAAACAGAACTTGTCCCAGTACTGAGCCCTGGGGAACACCACTTGTGATGGGCCGCCAACTGGATTTGATTCCATCCACCACCACTCTTTGGGTCCGGCCATCCAGCCGGTTTTTCACCCAGTGAAGTGTATACCCATCCAAGCCATAAGCAGCCAGTTTCTCCAGAAGAATGTTTAAAAGCAATTTTCAGTATGGAAATCAATTGATATATTCCTTCTCAAGTTACTTCATTGTGCTTTTTTAATTGCTAATTATCTAATTGCAGCAGTTTAAAGCAAAAAAAAAAAAGTATTTTAAGTATATTAAACACAAAGTTTATTTTCATTTCTGATGCTTCCTGTTTATTTTGATTTTTAAATTACTGTGAATGCATGCTATTTTAAGGTAATGACCCTAAGCCCACAAGTAAAATTCAGAAGGAACTACAGATGCAGCAAATAGTAATCAAGAAAGGTAAGAAGAACCAAGTGCCTGAAGGCTTTTCAGTTATCTGATACATATGTATAATGGTGTACGTAGCAAGCATATCATGTTGTACTTTGAAGTGAGGTTAAGCCTGTAATACTGTTAGCTTCATCAGCATGTGCACTGCTGTTGGTTATCAGAGCACTTCCCACAGAAAGCAAAGAAGGGAGTAACCTGGATCTGTTAAAGAGGAAACAGCAACAGACTTGACAATAGGTATAATTTCTACTTTCGCCTTTGCTATTCAAAGATGAAACCGAAAGAAAAACCGTATTAGTCATATTGTAGGACTGACCCTTAAGTGACTGGCTAGTTAATGTAGCTGGTAGTTTCCCCAGTGTGTCATATGCTTAGCTGCCTTAACTAGAAAACTAGCAGTGTATTCTTGTAAAACTTGGCACTGGAAGCATTTCTGGAAAATTCAGGCAGATACTTGAATTTCCTGAATATTGACCATTCCTAGAAATACTCCTCAATATTAATGAAATCTGCAAAGAGCTGTCCTTCAGCATTATTTGCTAGAAAACTGGTGTCCATTTCAATAAATATTTTTCAATATTAATGAAAATGTTATAGAAAGAAATATAGTTTTAAGTTTTTTAAAGCACCAAACCATATGACATAACTGTAGAGAATTTAACATTGAAGAAGAGGTGCAGTTCGTATTCCAGTTCCAATAAAACTGTTCTCACACTGTGTTTGAGATTTTTCTTTTGGTTTTGGTTTTGTTTTTTTTTTTTTGTTTGTTTCTCTTTTTCTTTCTCTAAGGACCTCTCTTAGTCCCACTGCATTGTTTACATCCTAGCAGACTCTAAACCTAAATATTATTAAATATTTAAAATAAAAGTTGATTTAAAATAAACCCATGTGTCTTATCTTGTGTTCCTGCTTACTAGATGACAGGTTATTTATTACCTCTTATTAACATTATTAGTCTGACTGTCCCATTCCAACTGCACAGCCTGAAAAATATTTTGAGGGAACACCCCCCCCCCAATAAATACACGTACATACACATGCAGAGTGAAAAAGACAAATACTGCAAGTATACCCTGCTAACCTATATGTAGATATATTATAAGTATATATACATACATGAATGCAAAACTAACTTGTATTAAAAAGAATTGCTTTGAATGAATACAGGGTGAGAGATGCCTTCTGGTTATTTCGTGATAGACTGCTTAGGGCTCTGAAGACAATTACCAATAGCACAAATTGCCATCCGAGAGGGAAAAGGACTCTATGTACATTACATCTGTCCCCCCTTCACTCTTTTCTTTTTTAATCACTGACAGTAATAATATTCTGGGAATGTGATTCATTACTTAAAAGATCATTCTACTTAGTGCACATGGGTTTTTTTCTAAACTAGCTGCCTACTACTCTTTAATTTACTATTTTTTTTCTAAGGGTATTCTTCTCACCCTTAAGGATTTAATTTAGACTGACAGAACAGGATTTATGAGGATCATTTCCCTCCCGCCCCGTTTTCTTTTTGAAGATCAATGACACCTTAGCTTTCTGTCTTAATCCTCCAGTGCCTTCACAGTTTTTTATTTTTTAGAATAAATTACAGTTGCAATAAACTGTGTTTAAATTCACAGGGTCCATTCATATTTATACAATTTGCAAATTTCTTTTTGTCTGACTTGATTTAAGTCCAACTGCCATTTTCCCCTCTTCTTTGCTAAGGGCCAGACCATAACACAGGCTGTAAGAGAGAAAAGCAGTATAAGGAGTTTGCCTGATCAACCAGACTCAGGTATTGAACAGTCGGCCGCCGCGGAGGCAGCGATTCCTCATCAGCTGTCACTCCTCACTGCACAGCGTGGAAATCAGTGTAGCTGAAACTGTGTGAACTGGCAGCTAAATTGCGTGAGCGTGATTTGAGAACAAAAAGTAAGCCACGGCCAGATTGCAGATCTCGGCCTCCTGATTCAGTCCCTGTTTTTCACCTGGGGCTACACAACTGTGTCGCACCTGAGACGTGGGATAGATCCCAGTGTGCCAACCCACTCCTGTTAGCTCATGACTTTCCCTTTTTTCTTTTTTTTTTTTTCCCCAAGATTGATTTTTTGAAAATCACTTAGGCACTTGGCTACTTAGAGTCATTAATCATTAATTTAATCTACCTTCTCATTTATTAATAAGCTTGCTTTCTCTCAAGTCCTTCATTTTCCCTTGATATTCTTGTAAAAAATTTATTGATTCTAACTGCTCTGGTTGGCACTAATCTGCTCTCATGTTTTGCTCTCCTTACCTTTTCCCTGAATTTTAAAGGACCTTGTGTCCATCCAAACAAACATACCCCAAGAACTGTTTGGAGTAAGCAATTGTCACTTGCTTTCTTTTTGCACAGTCTCATGTTTACACATTATATAAAAGAGTGAAAGACCGCATATGCAGTAATTGCTTTATTGCTCTACACATTCAGCATCTACCCAAGTTGTCCACTTGCTGGTCACCCAGCAAGGTACCTGCTGAAATAGCTGCAACCTGGGCAGATGAAAATAGAAGATACAGACAGTTGAAAGGCCTGTGCGCAACAAGATAATTTTGGGACTGTGGAATTATAAAAAGAGCAAGATCGGCTGAGAAATCTGACACGAAATCAATAAATTTGCAGTTTTGTTGTTCAGTTTTGATCAACTTTAAGTTACCACAGTTTCTTTTCTGATACAATTACGGATCTGTTCTTCAAGCAAGCTATAAATAAATGAGCAGCGTTGTTTAATAAATAAAATGTGAAATCATAGTTACTGTAAAAAAACCTTACAGATACAATAAAGTATGTAAGTAATGAACTGCAACATGAAATTAATGCAGACTTCAACTCTACAGGTCTAAATGTATGCTAATTCCAGGAATTAAGATGCAGTTTACATAACAGTCGTTCTTTGAAGTGTATTCTCACATCTGGAATATTTTGGGCACACAGCCCACCTCTTGATGCAAGATGAGGTGTTTTTTTTTCTTCCAGTTTTAAGAGATACTTGCAGAAGCTTGCAAGACAATAAAATCACTATTTTCTCTTTGGAAAAAAAAACCTTGCAACATTGAACTGTGAGTGCAGTAAGGAGAAGCTGGCCCTCACTGTGCTACCTGATACAAAGAATTTATGTATACTGCTATGTAAACCTTGAACAGAAAATGGCAAAAAAAGAATGGGAGATTTCATGTGCAGAAATAGGCGTATAAAAGTTTCACATACAGCTTCAAAAATAACAGTTCTACTAAAACATAATCCTATCAGAAATAACAATTCTAATTTCTATAAACGTACCTATCATCACATCATTGTAGAAAACACAAGTTGCCTTCTTAATTGATAGATAGAGCCTATATAATTTAAAAGGGAAGAAAAAGACTTTCTAGTATTGCATGAAATCTTGGCCTTGAATTTGAACTACAAAGTTGACTTCAGTGAGACCAGCATTTAATTGTTAATCTCTTCTAAGAAATAACACTTTAAAAAAAATAAATAGCAAAAAGTAACATCTATCCTAAATCCACATTAATATGTCAGGACCAGATGATGCCATCACATAGTCACAATGATCCCACAGCATCCATAGGTGTAATATGAGATCCAGTTTCCTTTTAAAAGTAAAAAATCTTTTTTTTTTTCAGTATTTTCATCCTACCTATAGTTACAATAACAAAATTAACGATGAAAAGAGATGAGAAGGTTTTCTTTGCTCATAGAGCTTATGTGTCATGTAAGAATCAGCAAAAATATACTGAGTTTAGATGAGTATTATCATCAGTGCTAACTCTAGTCAGTATTTTGAGGTAAGTAGGAATACTTCCTGCTTAGATTCACCACCTCTGCCAATGCAGTAATCTTTAAAAGGAAACAAGTACAGTCAACATATAATAGGTTAGCTGATTTGGGATTTTTTTTCTGCTGTATTTAACCAATTTATTTAACTCTAGGGCTGACTGTATCACTACAATAGAACATTAATTTTAAACATTTTAGAGATTTGATTCCTCTGCCTACCGTCTTAGATAGGATGAGAATGACCTGTACATTTCTTCGATGTTTTTGTCTATGGGCCAGAATTACCCAACCCTTTGTTCTCTTCAAAATATAGCTTTGTGCTGTATTTAATATTCTTATCGTCATACTTATCACTGTTCTTATACAGATTATTTAATATTCTTAGCATCATTCTTATACAGATTTTGGAATGGTAATATGCTTTGATTCTGTGGGGAGTTTAACCTATGAAATCTCTGTGAGAGATGAGAACTACCTAAACACATACTGATGTTCACTGATAGTTCTTGGCATACAGAATTACTGTGCTAGTCCTATTCTACTGGGACAGATTCAGATCCAGAGTCAGCAATGCCCTGGAGCTGCAGTGCCTTTGCACAGGCATGAGGAGATGGGAGGACTCACTGTATCCTGTGTCCTCTTGGTGAGGCTTCAAAGACATATTTTGTCTTTTACTGTGCAAGGCACTACTGTCTCATTTCTGTTACAACATTTATCTTTTACTTCATGTACTTTGTTTAAAATTTTCTTCAAAGGCATGAGGTAATTTTAGTGGAAAGATACAGGACGAATCACTAACATAAAAAACTTAATGTCCTACATGAGAAGAACCATAAAAAGTAACATTTTCTAACCAATTAGCAGGCTGATGTCTTAAGGAGCTACAAAAACAGTGTAATATAGCTGTGTGGCAGAAGGATAGGATTGACACTGAAAGGATGCACAAAGGACGGCATTTGGACAGAGTTCAAACAGGTGTGACGATGAGACAAAAAGGTAAAAAAGACATACAGTAAATAGCACAAAGAATGAATTATGGCTGAGAGATTTATGTAGATGTACAAAAGAAAAGATGAAATTATGAATGTAAATGAGAGATGACAGTACATATATATTAGGAATCTTACATTACTAGTACATTTGTACATCATAAATTAGCCATGCTTTTATACTTCTCCCTCATAAAACAAAATACCGATACTGCTTTTCCAGAGATACAAAGAATCACTCTTTCTCTCTAGAAAAGCAAGACAAATAAAAACACCTCAACATAAAATTATTCTAATGGTCTGAATCACTCAGAGTTTGATTCAGACTGGTTTACTCCTGTGACTCCAAGCTAATGCTCTTTCCACCCTTCCTTACAGCCCCATTATGGCAGAGGGTTTGCCCTTACTACAGGGTGTGCCTGAGCCAGATTGGTGGGACTAAGCAAGACATCTCACCTTAATGAACTTATAAATGCATGGAGCTGCAGCCCCTACAGATACATGACATGGTATAGTCTGGGTCCCTGGACAGCATTAAAAAAAAACAGAATGTGACTGATATAAAGAGTTTCAGAATGATCTCAAAATCTTAATGGCATTTATCCAAGTGGCAAATGCATGCAAATAGGGAAATAAAACACAGTGATGGACTTTAACTACTACCCCCCCCAGGAAAGAAATCTTGGAATCATGGTGAGTCATTTGCAAAAACTGTCAACTATTTACTCGGTACTTGTCAAACATGAGATATTCACAATGACTGTGAAAGAGAAAAAGAAGAAAATAACTAATACCATCTTTCACAACATAAATGATTAAGCATGAAGTATTACAAATAATGAATACTGTATACAGCTCTAATCATCACATATCCAGAAGAAAACAGTAGGACTGAAAGAGGTAGAGAGGAGGGCAATAATGAGTAAGTACGGACAAGCTCCTTCACAGTGATTAAACAGACCAGAACACTTCAATCTGGAACAGAGAAATGAGATGAGGGTGCGAATGAACAAAGACGTGTAAAATCACAAGGAAGATGAACATAGAATGAGTCTTCATAATTTCTAACACTGACATGAGGGTACGCTTCTTCTGGAGGCACCCCACAGAACACAATTAAACAAACAGAAGCAAATGCTTTTCATACAGTACGTAGGTCTCATTCTTACAGGATGCTGTGAAAACCAAAAAGAAAAAATGAGTTCCAAAAGCAGTTAGACAAATCAGGGGGAACACCTTCTGGTTCCCCAGAACCATTCACCAGTGGAAATCTCTGGATGCTGCCTTTGGCTCATTTGCCAGACGGTGTGAGGCTATAGTATGGGAAGGACCTGCAAATAATTCTGTTTCTCATATTCTTTTCCCAAGCACATAGGAACACAGACAGGGTACAGGGCTCAATATAATTTTGACCCTATAGGACAGTCCGGACATTATTTATCACTTTGAGTATTTTTTGGAACTCAATCACATATATACTTTAATTTCAGTTCCAATACTAGCTTGCTGGTATTTCATGGTTGATGACAAGTTAACAGGAAAAAAGAATTAGTATTTTGTAGCATAAACACACAAAATGTTACAAGCAACTGAAAACGGATCCTATTCTTCCTTCATATTTCTATAATGAAAATTCCACAAAATTTTACCTTTGAAATCCACTTACATATTAAAAATTAAACACAGAACAAGCTAACAGCTAATAATTTTTCATGGTCACAGTATATACTTGTTTGTTAAATGTGAATAGCCTGCCACAGTCTAGATCAATCAGCTACATTACAGTCTAGCTTACGGTCTAGATATTTATACCTGGATTAAGAATACTTTGTTATCCATACTTTTGCATCAATCAAAAATATTCTGAATTTCCACATCTTTGCAGTCTCAGAAAGTGAACATCTGCTGTCTTGCAGACAGGACTGGGCAGCCCTACAGATACCCCTGCAGTGAAACACTGATGCATGCTGCATTGGGATGTACAGGACAACTTGATAACTAGCTTGCTCTTTACAAGTTACCAACATCAACATTTTCAAAGCAAGACTTTTTTTTCTAATGACATAGTCACAAACTGTTACTGGAAATTCTCACGGTTAATCACAATGATGTGAATTTTCCTACTACCCCCGGGTATTAGATAAAAGTCTTTGCTTACTCAAGGAATTCCATGCTTAATAGAAAATCTCAAGAACAAAAGAACTAAAAAAACCAGCCCGATGCAGTTCAAAAGATGCAAAGAAATGCTTAGGGATTCTGCAATATTACAAGAATGTCTTTGCTGATCTACATGAAGCATGACAGGTATAATCTGAGCTTCCACAGGAAAGATTAGTAAAAATCCTACCACAAAGACATGCAAAACACCAAACTATGCTGCTATTAAAACATCACTTTTTGGTATGTATGCAACAACATTTCAAAAGAAGTAAATGACTCAATATCGCTAGGGGGAACCTCTACTGCATTTCATACTATATTCTTAATGAATGACACAATATAAGGTGTAGAATGGAATAACAGTAATACCATATATGTAATGAAATATGAGTAATGGACTAAAATTCAGGAAAAGACTGGCTTTGTTCTTTAATCTGCCACTGACGACCTGTGGGACTTAAAGGAAATAATGTTTCTTTCTCATTTACTTACACTGTGAACTTTTTATGATTGAGACTTTCCTTATTATGTGCCTGCACAGCACCAGAAGCACGGGAGTCTCAGAGAAATGTGTACTTTGATGTGACCCAATAGCTATTTTAGTCATAATGAGCCCCATCTATTTATTTTCCAGCAGTGCTTAATCCTAGAGGTTCAGACACTTCTTTGCATGCCTCCTCAGTCGTCCTGACAGTTTTCTGGATAGCCACTGTTTGATATTTGCATATCCTACGTCAGAAGTATCCTGAACCAAGAACACAGTCAGCAGTTTCCCTCTTACACTCTGAAGTAACCTAACATCAAATCAAACGACATCCTCCTCATGTCCAAATGCCTGAACGAACTCCCGTTATTCAGTCTTCACCGCAACTACCTACGTCTTCTGCAAAGTGATGCAAGTTAGACATGATTTTGCTTAACTGCCCAGATTTTAGACCATTTTCCTAAAAGTAAAATAACTGTAATCTAGATCTTCAGCTTGATAAATTTTGAACACAAATTCTTCATCTCAGGTGGATGCCCTTGTCAGGGTACATAGAAGGAGGGTGTCTGCTGCTTTGAGAGTATCTTGTCAAAGAAGCTGTAAGATCATGATAAGAACAAATCTGGCCGGTGGCATGAACTGATAAGGATATGTGGGGGGTGAGAATGTTTAATTTTTTTCAGTTGGGAGGATAAGGAAATGGAGGGAGACAAAACACACACAAACATAAAACCAATTAGCGTTAACAAACAATAACCAGAAACAACCTGGTCAGTCACACTAATTGATGGGCTACGAAGAAACTGCAGGCAAACCAGCACTTTGCAACGGATGAGGATGCAAACCTGAGGGTACAGGATGTTGGAGGGGGTCGGTGGGACTGTGCCAACTGATGAGGCAATGTGCAGGGGAAGGGGGAGCAGGGGGGAATGGAAAAGGGGGTAGGCAGAAAAGGGTGTAAAAGGGGCTGGTTGCATGTTAATTGGAGCTGGTGAGTACGCTTCTGTGCTGCAAGGACTCAGTGCCAGCTGCTGGTGAGACCTGAGTGTGTGTGAGTGAAGTTTAGGGGCAGGTCCTGGAGTCAGACCAGAGGTGAGGGTACCACTGGCTTGTGGTGTCTGCTGGAGCCAGCGGGGTCTCAGCATCAGTTGCTGGAGCCAGCAGGAGTTTTATCCTCCAGCCACCTGGGTGTGAATGGGGCGTGTCCCAAAAATTAGCTTCTGGGGGGACCAGGGTGAGTGAGGTTCTCAGCTCTGGTGGCTGGATCGGGACTGCTGGGACTAGTGCCGGCTGCTGAGGGCAAGTGTCTGTATCTCCCCAAAGCGGGTGTGCGTGGGGTGTGCGTGTGTAATCACCAGCAAATTTCAAGCTGGATTTGCCAGTGAGCATGGAGGGGCCTCAGGTCCACGTAATGGCATCAGATGGGCAGAGGGTCCATGCTGGTATCTGGGGGAACCTGCAAGCGTAGGGTGCCTGCAGGACAAGTGTGTGTGCTGCATGCACGCAGTGAGCACCCAGCTTGACGAGCTGGGGACTTGTCAGGCAGGTAAGAGGGACTGGGATCCAGGCATGGGTGCCGGACAGGCCGAGGGGCTGTCCTGGTGCTTGGGGGATCCATGAATGTCCATGTGCTTGTGAACCTGGAGAGTGTCATGTGTGACCTTCTGCGGCAGCCTTTGTGACAAGCCGTGTCAGTGTCCTGTGTGCGTGCGTGTGTCCCTGGGATACATGCTCAGCTTCACTACTGGTTGAACCCGCAAACCTAACAACTCCCTAGCAGCCCTAACACGCATTACACGGATTCAGATAATTAATCAACCTTCCTTTTGACACTGGAGACAAGGGCAGAAATGCAACAATCATTGCACCAAAGGAGAGCAAGAAAAAGGAAATATGACTTTGGTTTTGTCGCGAGGACACTAAGCTGAAAGGGAGGAAACCAGAACTCTGGTTTACTTTCTGTCCAAAGATTTACATAAAATGCCCAAGCACTCCACAGGCAGAAACTGGTGTCTGCCTCTGGCTTCCTGAGTTCTTTTCTCACTTGACATAAAAATACTTTTCATATTATCAACACAGTAATTGTTTCCATTCAGACGGGATGAAAGTTAGTTAGCAGTAATCCATATCTAGAAAGTTCTTTCTCCTTTTTTGGCAACAGTGTACAATTTTGGATTTTGCATTTCTCATTTCCAGTTTAAGTTTACTGTATATTATGTTAATGATTGGTCATGAAAAAGATAAAAAAGAATTTAGTAAACAAAAGCCCTTTAAGTTAAGTTACAACATACACAAAGTATATTTTACCTGCTTATGGTTTGCTGGGAGAGGGAGAGAAAATATAGATTTATCTTTTTAGTGTCAATGAAGTAAATCAAATCATACATACGTGCAAAATAATGTTTCTAATTCAGGTAAATATACATGATGATCAGCATCTGAACCTCCAGATATTCCAAAATATCAAAAGCAAAACTATGCAAAATAGCATCTAACAATATATTTTTAAAACATTGGCATCTGTTTCACCTTGTGTAAAGCCTGTGAAAGTTCATGCTATGCATAGTATATTGCCATATGCTAAATAAGGAAGGTCAACTCCTCTCAGAATTAAAAATTAAAACCTATAAAATCAAGGTTTTCCTTTACAATCTGTAACAATGATATTTTCAGTTCCCTCAAATAGTCAATGCTTTAGAAAAGAAATACCAGGGATTCTTCTCTTCATTTCAGCCTCAGGAAAGAAATCTTTGAAACTCTACCATTTATTATCCTAGAAATCCCGAAAGGACCCATATATTTTTGAATTAACTGTGAAAATATCATATCCTGTTTGATAAGATAATGCAGTCATATCTAATTTGCTTCACTGTGCTTAAGATGGTGACTTGGATGAAATAAAATGAAAACAAACAAACAAAAAAACCAGAAAACCAAGAGAAGAATTGAGTAAGACACATTATCATAGAATAGACCATGTTGGAAGGCACCTCAAAAGATCATCTGGTCATGTTGGCTCATCTTCAACTTGCTGTCTACCAGGACCCCCCGTTCCTTTTCTGCAAAGCTAATTTCCAGCCAGCTGACCCCCAGCATGGACTGGTGCATGGGATAACTCTTCCCCAGGTGCAGGAGTTGGAAATTGCCTCTTTTGTACTTCATGAGGTTCCCATCAACCCATTTCTGCAGAATGTCCAGGTCCCTCTGGATGGCTGCAAACGCTCTGGTGTATCAGCCACTCCTTCTAGTTATGTGCCATCAACAAAACTATTGTTTTGTAAACTGTACCATCACCCAG
Organism: Charadrius vociferus; assembly: GCF_000708025.1. Classification (NCBI taxonomy): domain Eukaryota; kingdom Metazoa; phylum Chordata; class Aves; order Charadriiformes; family Charadriidae; genus Charadrius; species Charadrius vociferus. The sequence goes on from NW_009646636.1 coordinate 1,232,476, forward strand.
ATCGTTAATGAAAATGTTGAGCAGGACTGGACCCACTATTGACCCCTAGGGTACACAGCTAACTAATGGCCTCCAACTAGACTTCATGACAGTGATCACCACCCTCTGGGCCCAGATGTTCAACGAGTTTTCAACCCACCTCACCTTCTGCTCATCCAGACTGTGGTTCATCAGCTTCTCTATGAGGATCTTATGGGAGACAGTGTCAAAGGACTAACTAAAATTCAGATAGACAACACCCACTGGTCCTCCCTCATCTAACAAGACAGCCATTTCATCACAGAGTGTTACCTGGTTGGTCAAGCATAACTCCCCTTTGGCGACTCCATGCTGACTACTCCCTTCTCATCCTTAATGCGCCTGACAATTGTTTCCAGGACTACTTGTTCCATCAGGGATGGAAGTGAGGCTGATCAGCCTGTAGATGTCTGCATCCTCCTCCTTGCTCTTTTTGATAATAGGAGTGTTACTTGCTTTTTTCTTTTCCTCAAGCACCTCTCCCAATCTCCATAATCATTCAGATAATGGAGAGTGGCCACAAAATTATACCAGTCATCTCCTTCAGCACTCAGGGATAAATCCCATCAGGGGCCATAGGCTTATGTACGTCCAAGTTGTTTAAGTATTCTCTCATCTGATCCGCTCTTCGACCAAGGGTAAGTCTTCCTAGCTCCAGACTTTCTCCCTGGTCTCTAGGTCCTCAGATTTCTGAAGGCTGGTCTTATTAGTAAATGCTGAGAAGAAGAAGGAATTGAATACCTCAGCGTATTCCATGTCCTGTGTCATGAGGACCGCTGCACACTCAGCAGCAGGTATAGGTTTTCTCTGGTCATAATTTTGCTGTTTATGTACTCATAGACTCCTTTACTTTTGCCTTTGACATGCTTCAGATGTCATTCAACTTGAGGTGGGCTTTGGCTTTCCTAACTCCATCCCGGTAAGACTGGACACCGACTCTGTACTCCTGGATCACATGTCCCTGCTTCCACCTTCTGTATAGTTCCTTCTTACATTTGAGTTTTGCAGGAACTCCTTGTTCACCCATGCAGGCCTTGTAGCATTTTTGCCCGACATCCTGCCTGGTGGGATGGACCACTCTTAAACTTGGAGGAAGTGATCCTTGAATACCAACCAGTTTTCGTGGCCCCTCCGCGGCCTTATCCTATGGGAGTCTTTCAAGAAGATCCCTGAAGAGGCAAAAGTCTCCTGTCCTGAAATCCAGACTTGTGATCTTGCTTTTTGCCCTGCTCCATCCTCTCAGGATCCTGAACTCCACCATCTCATGGTCACTGCCACCAAGGTTGCCTTCAGCCTTCAAATCCCCAGCGAGTCCTTCCTTGTTTGTGAGTATAACGTCCAGCAGAGTACCTGTGATTGGCTTCGCTATCACTCGTGTCAGGAAGTTGTCATCAGTCCCCCATGAGGTGGCTGAAGCCCACCTGAATGTGTGAGGTTGTTTCTATCTGTCTGTAGAACTCATACAAGGCAGGTGTTTTCCTTTCATAGAATAGGCACTTCTTCAATTATAGACTAAATTTGAGCTAACAGGTAATTTTCAGACAAAATCCGAAAGCACCTAATGAATTTGTTAAGGTACAGCATGCTGGAAAGGAGACAGACTGAACTGTTGGCTCAGATTTAGGAACATTGCAGGTGCCCATGTCCCAAAGAAACAATGTTCAGGCAGGCTGGAATCAATGTGAATCTTGGGGAATGTTATATTTCAGACTCCTACTAGCAAATGTTATTAAAAAAACCAGAAAATTCTGCTACCACAGAACTTCCTGTACTATAACAGATTAATCTGTGTATTTAAATAAACTTTAAGCATTTATACCTAAAATAAAGTATTTGCATATGTGAAACTAAAATTTAGTGTGACTGTTTTGAGTCATCCCATAGTGTATCTCATCCACTGCAGGATGTGGGAATGGGATATGAAGATATTTTGTAACTGTTGTCACTGAAGGGTTAAATAAAATCAATTAAAAAGACTGTGAATCATTACAATTAACATTGTATAAGAAGATAAATTGTACACCAGACGAGAAGTAGAAAACTGATGCACATCCCTTTCTGTGTCACTGATGAGCTCCTGAGTATGACACTGCTAAGGTTTTGTGATATAACATGTGTCTATCATATTTGTTTGCTGTTATTAAAAATTAAAGATGTAAGGATACAGTGCACCTAGAAATCAAGAAATACCATTAATGAATATAGGGTGAAAACAATGCCAAAGTTAAAAAAAAAAACAACCCAAAACAAAACAGAAAAGGGAGAAGAACCTAAAGGCTAGTATGATGAGAAGTACAATAACTTAGTTTTGACAGGAAAAGCATAATTATCTAAATGTTCAAATGTGTGTGTATTGTTTTATCAATTACACTACTCGTATTTTATACTCTGCTGTCATTTTATTTAATTTCATATTAGAATCAACTCTCCTTAAACAATAGTTCCTGTCACTTTGGGCTTTTCTGTAAGGTAAGAGACTTGAAATATTTGTAAGTCAACTAAGGAGAAGAGTCTGTTAAACAAAGGTCAACTACCTGCACAGGAAGTCAGCTTCAAAAGTGAATTTGCCTTCAGAGTATATTCCACTTCAACCCATGCTTTACAGCAGTTGCTTACACACAATGGTAGAGCACCGAGTAGAAAACACATCTGACAACAGCTCTGAAAGGGAAGTAAAATTCACTCTTTTGTTTGGTTTTGTGTGGTTTGTGGCCACCTGATTTCCTTGTATGAACTAGTGTGAACCCAGCACACAGCAAACAAAATTAACAGGCCTGATTAAGCTTTGCGCTCCTCTTAGGACATTACAGGTCAATGGAAACAGACAACAGGCCCACAAAAGGCTGCCAAAATATATGAGTGACACAGTACATGTACTATGGATACACATGCACACTCCTATACAGTCTTGTTTTCTATTCTTATTTTTTTTCAAAAGTTGAATTTCCATAGTTTTGTGCATTACAGATAGTAATGAAATATTTATTTTTTACAAAAGGAAAGACAAAGAAAGTAACACGACCAGGAAACACTGCCATCATACCATGTAAAAACTAGTGCCTGCCTCACCCACCAAAAATTACTCTTACAGTGACCCCAGACAACAAACAACACTGCATGCTACTTGTCTAATAAGCAGCAGGCAGCCCTAGGTACATAGTTCATTGACAGTAACAGTTCTAGGAAGTCACTTTGAAACAAAACTTTTCCATTATTTTCAGTCACTAAATACGCTAACTTTTAAATGGAAGGTTCAATTAATACCAAAAGCCAGACATAAATACCTGCAGAAGTATCTGCATATAAGTATCTTATTCATTTATGATTGGGAAACGCCATTTACCTCCCGCTTCTTATATATCCCACAAATAAGCCACAAAGCTTGGCATCCAAAGAGGAGAGAATCATTTTCTGAAGAAATGTGGAAATTTTCAGAAATATTGATGCATATGAACTCACTATTCAGTATAACTGACACTACAGTGAAAACATGTCTCAACTTGGATGCAAAAAGACTTTTCTATTAGAAAGTATTATATCGGTAAAAGAGTATCTGAGGAGTATAACATACATACTATATATCTGTGCACGTACACACACATTTGTGTATGTTAATACAGAATATATTGCATTACTGAACTCAGTAACACTGTTATTCAGCTATGCACATGTTCATAGTGCATGTAGACTATATTGAATTACTGAACTCAGTAACACTGTCAGCTATGCACATGTTCATAGTGCATGGGCTACTCCTCAAACAGAGAAGATGCTGTTTGGAAGGCAGTGGTATTTACAGTCTCCGCAGTTATGGGAGAACTGTGGATAAGCTCAAGAGCATTTCCAGCTCCCCAGGGACATGCATCGTGGCCATCCTTGGTGCATGTTGTGCTGAGATCTGGGTGTGCACTCCATGGTTGTCCTCACTGCCACTACCTGGTTGCCACTGGAAGAAAGCACCAACGTGCAGGCGAAAAAAAAAAAAAGCCATGGGCAGTCACGTCCGTTCAGACACTGACGGTGGCTTCCCAGTTCTACAAAAGTTTCAATATTATCCTGAAAACAAATAGAATTATCTCTTCAATTTTCTCTATTTAATAATTTCTGATGAACAAGACTGGAGAGATGAACATTTTAAAATAGAGAGCAATACCACTTAATTCTGGATGATGCAGAGGCCTGAAATTACCAACTGGAATAAATGCAGAAAATACATCTTCTGTGTTCTCATACACTTAGAAATTGATTAATATACTATGCTGTTGACCTCCTTAAAGAATTAACCTCTAAATTCAGACAGGAGGAACCTCTCTGGAGACTTTTGTTTGAAAGAGCTGTTAAAAGAAAAACATATTTCTACAAGGGAAGAAGAAATTTCTCACCAACTCAAAAAGCTGCTCCTATCTTCCTAACTATCTGTAGTAATATCTCTCTGTAATATCTCTCTGCCTCACCAGTACACTGAATTTTCAAGATTTTATTCTAGAACATTATATTTTTATTATAATCTGGGTTTTTTTTAGTTTTAAAAACAATTTTTAAGACTAATTTTCTGTAAAATAGAAATATTATGTAATTTTCATTTGTAGAATGATAGGGGAAACTGAAATGTGAAAGTCTTCCTTATTGTGAAATTAATGATCATGAAAATGCTTTAGAATGTGCATCAGTAAAATTATTATTAAATTTATGATATTGTAATAACTGAGAAACCAACTATGTTGTAATCCATTTTATTTTCTTCTTTATTGCTGCCATTCAGTTAGCAGGAAATAGAACAAAATGAGGTCTAACACTTGCCTATTAACAAACAGTTGATGTAAGAAGTGACACATGAATGCAGTGGAAAAGTACTTGACTTTTTTAACTTTTCACTTATTTTTTCTTATTAAACCAATTATTCTTGCACCATCTAAATCCTTCTGAAATAATTTCCCACTGGCTGAAGCAAAACCCACTGCTGGGAGCAAAATCAGTTGATTCTTTGAAAGCTGCCTTGATGTTGAACACACACACAACATGCTACAGAATTCAAACAGATGTTTTCAGTTTCTAGGATTAAGGAAACTTTGTATTAATGTCTTTCAGTGGCATTATTCACAAAACCTGACATCCTTCAGCTTCACTGGGACCTGAGGTCAGCAGGGAAGTGATATAAAAATATTACGGTTATTAATCACCAACAAGTAAACCTATGAGCTTGTACCAAACTCTGAAAGAACAGTATTTATATTGCCACCTAACCCACTATTTTTTACAATGCAGCAAATTGAAAGCCTTTTGTCATCACAGACTTTTGAAGTGTACTTTTTGTAACTTCAAAAAATATACACTGTGTAATCACATTGCATACTGAAAAATAAAAACTGAGTATTATTACTAAATATAGCAAGAATTATCATCAAAATCTTTCAAAAGTATACATCTGAAAGTCTGCAAGGAAGTGAAATTCTTTACAGAGATCCTCATAAAATAAGCATGGATTTTCTCTCTTACATTTAGCTTTAGGCAAGGTACAAGAAATATAAGGACTGGCACTGTAAACATTATCGTTATAGCTTTGTGACACAACTGACTATGAATAGTGACGGCTGCCACAGGTAACTGCAGATCAGTCTGCATAACATAAAAGAAAATTGTAGGTTCTTCTCATTATAAAACACCTTTCATCAGTTCTCTTGGTATTAAAATTTGTTTCCTTCTAGATGCACTTTCAATATTTGAAAAATTGGAAAGGAAGATGGAAGGCAAAAAAAGTCTGAGGGACTTTGTTTTCCATGGTACTGTCGTCTTTGGAAACTAAAAAGTTGTCACTTACTAAAAGGATGGCCATGAATACTAACTATTTGCTCACATGAGCCAAGTGACCAGTCCTGAAATGAAAGCAAAAAGCCTACCATATATGGATCCATCCACTTTGGAATGAAAATTTTTCTTTGACTTAATGAAAGAAAATGGGTATGGGAATCAGTTTATGTAAATCTTGTCTATGTTTCTACAGAGTTACCAAAAATATTCCAGGACATAGTACATCCCCCTACTTTCTAGGTCTGTTTAACTTCGTGAGTGCCTATTCATGCAGCAGCCTCTTTGCTCTCAAGCTCCTTTGCATTTAATTGCAATCTGCTGCATTTGCTTATTTCTGAGAGATTAGCACTTTTCTCCTGCCTAGAATGTCATTTCAACACGTTTGGTGGTTACCTACATTTAGGTAGACAGGCAACTGAACTCTACCTGAGATCCCTAGGGAAACACCCAAAAGTGTTATCTGCAGCAGGATGGGCAACAGGTATTATCTACATTTTCTATCATATTTTCAATGAAGGAGAATTAACCTTTTTGGACACTGAACACTCAGATGGATTTGGTATTTTCAGATGAAGAAAGAACCTAAATTAGGCAGACTGGACTGTTTGCCTGAGGCCACTGCCTCCATTCACTATATAGGAAACATAGTTTTTGCACAGCAGACTGGATTATCCCCACCACCAGGGCCCAGTAATCTAAACTTGAAGTGAGACAATGCCTAGTTTAACATCTTAAATTACACATACTGTATTCCAAACTGTATTTCTTTTGTGACCTTTTTCACTTCCACAAGGTTCCTTTATTAATTAAAACTTCGAGCTGTGTGCTGTGTGGCCTTGTCGAGTTGAAGGGGTTCAGGTTCATTTTATTATGCAAGGAATGAGAATTCAGTGTTAGCAGAAAAAGAACAGTAAGCAAATACCAGGTCCTTTTCTAGCATATCTAAAAGATATGTATGTAGACGGTACAAAGAAGGTAACATAAAGATTTGAACATTTGGATTTATTTCATTTTATAAAAACATATCGTTTCTGTAAAAGTCCTTACTACGCAGGTCAGAGTGCACCCAGGAGCTTCTCGAAGCCTCAGATCCGTGTAAGACAGTCTGATTAACTCTTAGGTTCTCTAAGAGTGACATAGAAAATACGGAAAGATAAACAGCAAGAACTGAAATTGAAAATAGGGAAGCCAGGAAACATATAAAGGCTACAAATCTGGACAAAATAAGATACTGGCATTATTGCACAATCAAAGGTAGTACTGAATATATAACCTAGTACATAACTGACGACAATGAAAATTTAGTAGGGATAACAATATTTGCAGCTAATTTTGCAACAACATGGTGTAAGCCCCTTTATTTGATGAGGAATTTTTCTTTTACAGTGCAACTGGTGAACTTATGTGGGATAAAATAGAGCCCAGTATGCCAGTAGAGAGAATACACCCCATTTCTAAGGAAATGGGATGACCCATAGTTAGTAAGAGGTTTGAGACAGGTCTGCCAGTACTTTTTCCATAAAGCAAACACGCGAAAGGTACCAAAAGGCTTTGATTCTCAATACCTCTGTTTTGCCATAACAGTGTACTTTTTAAAATAGACTAACTCTTCAGGGAGACAGAACAGCAAGAAAGAATTGGTAAGAAAGGTCTGCTGCCACAACAGTTCTTCAGAAGAAGTCTTTCTTTTTGACGTTTTTTTAGCCTGGCCCAATACCTGCTTTTTGCTTCCTACCCTCTCTGTATACTCATCGCTTCCCAAATATCTCCTCCTCAGCCTGGTCTTCCCCACATCCTGGAAGAATCCCCTAGCTGATATGCTCAGCTGCTCTCAGGACAGAAGCAATCTGTTACAGAAGGTTCATCACCCTTACCTGACACAAAGCAACCAGGTTTTTTACTATTAATATTTATCTTGTAATATAACTTAGGCATGTAACAACCCTGGGCTTACACAGACTGACAGTAAAAAAAAAAAAAAAAGGTCAAAATAATCATAATCTTTTTTCTCCTGTTTAGTTTCTTAAAAAGCAAATACATCACTTTCCACAAATCTGGATCAACCCCTATTAACACATAATAATCTCAAAAAATTCAGAGAAAGATCTTGGAAAATTTGATTTTTCTCAAAGTTTTGCAACACATGTTTATAATGAAGATAAACTCCATAACAAAAATACTATCCCAAGGTAATCACTTAAAATAATAAAAAAATACTACCATGTGTTAACAAATGATGATTTTTAATTAAACAAGATTTTAATTCATGCTCGAGATGGTCATATTCATAAATCATTTCTCCAAAGACAAATAAGAAAGCCAAATCTAGACCAAAACATGTGCTACCTCTAAGATCAAGGAAATTCTGAAGGTACAGCCTAATTTAAAATCACAGATGTATAGTGTCTCCACAACCCAACTGAAGATTAAGTAATTGTGCAGCCACAGAAAGTTTTAGGGATCACAACAATAAAGCAAATTTAAAGTAATTTTAATTGTATGTTTCCACCAAATAAGGATTATGTCTCCATCTTTCAAATTTGTAATATTTTGCTACTTTTGGTTGAAATCTTTTTTTTTTTCTTAATCACAAGGAATAAAGGAACCAAATGAGATTCATAGGTTGGGTTTTTTTCCTCATTTTAGTCATCAGCTATATGCAGAGCTTTTGTTTTATTTGAATTTCCTAAAACTCCCACCTTGAGAAATTCAGAAGCCATCTGAAACAAAAAAGAAAAAGCACAGAGGAAGGAAATGAGAGCACTATTTGTGTGATATTCAATGCTCCTAAGTCTGTTTGGATTTTTTTTTTTTTTTTAAGTGGATCAAAGAATTTCCCAGATATTTTGTACAACAAATTCTTCTAACATCAAAGTCCTACAAGATGTCACTATTTTCCTGTAGTCACCACTGAAAAATCTCATTGGTTTCAAATTTTGCCTTTGCTACTCAAGAGTGACATGAAACAGCATAAATTCCCTTAATTACTTGATTTTTAATTCAGTTGAAAACGTCTATCTTCTACAGACTAAATCGTATGTATTACGATTTAGATAATTAAGATATTAAGATATTAAGATATAAATCGTATTCATATAGCACTGATAATCCTCAATTTACAACACAAATGAGACTACCAGCATGAATTAAAAAAGTAACTTTGTTGAATAATTCTTGCCAAATGAGAAGTAATCATAGCTATCTTCCCCATATATAAGCTTCCTAATGCAAGTTGTTTTTCTATAGAATTGCATGGGACAGGTTCTAAGCCAAAGCTTTACTGTCATTAATTCTGTTTAAATAGCTAACAGGTGAAGACAGTCTCCTTAATATTTTTTTATGTTAATGAGCATGCAACAGAGGTCTCTTTAACACCAAGAAGTACAACAAGAGCATGTAAATACAGTAATCCTTTTCCCTGAGCTTCCAGTTGAGAGCAATTATCTTTGTCAGTAACTGACAGCAATTGGTTTACTGTGATCTCAACACTAATTACGCCTATAGGGACTCACTGTTCTGATAAATTATTATTTACCTTCTCATGTGGATTCTAAATAGCATGATCTCAGTCCTCTGAATAGCACTGCTTCTTGATAGCAACCTCACGTGCCTGTGTGAAAGTATAAAGAACAGACCACTTACGAGCGTCCCTTATTTATTTCATTATTCAAAGCCCTGGTGGTGATGGTATTTGAAAAACACGAAAAGAGGAGCCGCACTGTGATACAAGAGGTGATCGGTTTTCTTTCTTCAAGAAAAGGTAAGTTAACTATAGGCAATTGCTGCACAGTACCTATTAAGATGATAAAATGAGGCTGCAGCAGCCTTAACTGTGAATTTTGGATGCTTTAATGATTTCTTAAACTTTCAACTTGAATCTTAGATCAGTCCAAAGTGTAACACTTGAGCTCTGGGAGAGTAAATCTGCTTAAGGGAAGATGTTCAAGAGCAAGCAAACTAAGTTACACCGTAATTGGTGCTTCAACAATCTGCAGTAAGATGACCTCACCTTCAAAATGTCAACATTTAACTGAAAAACAGAGCATGAACTACTGAACAGTGTGGAACCTTTGACCCGGTATCATAAAATCTAGAAATTACCAGCACAAACAACTTCTGTTGACAATGAGAGTCTAGCTTCAGAAATAACATGCTGAATGAAACATTTCAGATGAAATTCAGGAACCATTTCTGCAATTAGATTAGTTGTCATCATTTTCTCATCTATGTGAACTTTTGTGTAGGGTGTATCAGCTTTAAGTGCCTGTAATCTTTGATCACTGTGGGCTAAAAAAACTGAGAAATGATGCAAGGCATATTACAAGAAATATTAAAAGCTATGAACCTCACGAGAATTCACATCTCAGGCAAAGGTGCAATTTGATATGTACAGAGATTGTAAGAATCCTTTAGAAAACTTCAATACCATTAGAAAAGACAAAACATCACTGGTGTCAGATAAAACATTTACCGATGTGGAATTGAAAGCAAAGGACTTGCAAATTTCTCTCCTGAAATTACCTGCTCCACATTTTTTTTTTTTTTACATGTTGCAAATTTGCATTTTGTATATTTCTAGTAGATTTATTAATAAGGATGTCTCAGAAGATCATTTGTGGGCTGATTAAAAATGAAAATGTCCCAAGAAAAGCCTGTTTCCTGTCAATCTAAATTCTAACTAGACTCCTACCTCACAAATATTACGTTGCCACGCAGATAAAGCTGCCTGTAAGATGCAAAAATCAGTACTTGCTAGCATACACTTCATTTTTTAAAAAATCTAGACATGCCACACTGCCATTGCAGCCAACATATTTCAAGTCTGATTAAAGAAATATAGTGAGCTAAATATCACTTAAACACTCAATGGTTAAATTTCAAGGCTATTGCATACTGCCAATGTGCTGTTCATATTTTCCCTTTTCACACTATAATACAGAAGCTTTCCATAGATGATAACAGAGGTGATGATTTACATCATGTATGATACCAGATTTTGAACAGAGAATACTTAATGATTGTAACAGAGAAGACACATACTAATTTAATGAGAAGTGTTTACTTTTAGTGAGCTATTAAGATCATTATAACTCCAAGACACACACTTAAATTCTCCAATAAATAAAGCAAGGCATTCTTCAAACTACAGAGGAAAACAGCACACAGGAAGAAATTTATCAGTACTTAATGACAAGCCTGCCCTGTTTCAAGTGCAGAAAGCATTTACAGATCTTTGACATCAGTGACAACATCCAGTCCAGATCCTGCTTAACTGTTTGGAGACTTCCAGAATGAAAAGTGAGTTATTCCGGTTGATGACATTTTTCTGCATGACAGCCTCGACTGGCAAAGAAATTTCTGTCCATGGTACCAAACAAATTAACATCCTGCCAGAAAGAACAGATTTGTCAATAAAATGTGGTTTTGCAAAACCTAGGTCCCAGAAACCTCACAGAAGGATAGGCTATAGAATGACCTATCAAATGAATCTATCATGGACAGTGAGGAACAGTAAGAATATTTTTTACTCTAAATTTTGGCAACATCATTTTTCAAAGTATTATAATCAATGGACACTTTCATTCCCTTTCTATAAGCAACCTATAAAATGTATCAGTAATATCCTTAAAAGGAGTCCACCGCTTAAGTAGTTTGGCTTATTGTGGCTGGAAAGATTGGTACTACGGCCATAACCACAGCACCTGCAAGTGTAATCTGGCATACTATGTATTTTCATGCAAACATGGCATGCAAATGTTTATTTTATTCCAGTTGGATTTGATTCTGTCCTGAGGAATGGAAAAAGGATCTCTAATAAAGTGTCCCAGGAAGGTATGTCCAGATTTCTAAAGCACTGAGTGACAACAGAAGCTGTTTTAGGAGTGAATTCCACGTGAGACTGGCAGGTATGACACAGTGCCTGTAAGACCCTTTCTGAAGCCACAGCTAGTGGTCAGACAGGGTACCACAGGGGCCTCTATAATGGCACTGTCTATTCTTGCTACTGAATCGTATGCAGTATCTGCTGTATCTCCTATTTCTACTGTATCTGAGTATCTTGTCACATATGCTGGATAAGTGAAACTGTGGTTCTCCTCTCTGTGGCAGCTATGCCATTATTTTTCAACCACAGCAGATCAAAGTTACTTGTTATACTTAGTTGTAATGCTGTTCTGCCAGCTTCTGCCCTCTCTGATGAACTCCTCCAACTTTTTCCTTTTACCTTTGAGTATTTTAAAGTAAGAAGAGTGCAAGAAAAAGTATGTGATTACAGGAAATAGCAATGCCCTAGCTTAAACATCAGTGAGGAGAGTGATATCCCTTGCCCCCTCCACAAGATGAGCTACAGTAGCAATTTGCAGAGTGCTGTTGGCTTATTTTTCCTCATTCTGACTCCTCTGGATCTTGATGCCTGAGTGTGGTGTGCTACATTTCAACACTAGATATAATTTTAGTTGAACAGAGTTGGGCTTTTAGGTTTTCAAGCAAGAGGAAACTTCATTCCAGGCTTTTTAATTAGCTCTGTCTTAAGCAAAAATAACTATGTCCATCCTTGATGTAAATCACCTTGACAGGATGAGTTTCATCTTTCCTAGTTTAATAGTTATTTAATAAAGTACTTTAAATCTAAATTGGTGATACACATT
>NW_009646636.1:1244968-1252338 GCF_000708025.1 Charadrius vociferus
TCCATTCCAAGAGAAATATTTAAAAAGGTTAAATGACTTAATCATTAGAAAGTTATGATAATTCCATAGGTCCAAAAAGTGCCTTTCTCAAAAATATGGAAACTGTGAGAGATATTAAGATTCATCTGATGTAAATATCTATATCTGAGCAAACCATACTAGTGTACACTTGTAGAATTGATATGGAGAATTTGTCATGTTAAAGCACAATTCACGTCCTCCTAAAGGATGCGGCAAAACACATTGCTGTGTAAGTGCCTCTTTCTCTCCAGTGACTATAAATGAAGTCTGGACACCTAGCTCAGATATAGACCTCCAAATCATCAATATCTAAATTTGGACAAAATTAAATTCCACACAAAGTACAAAATAACTCACACTTGTTGTGAGGGACTGACCTCTCTGTGAGAGGAACACCAAACTGGTTTATATTCATCGGTTAAAAAAAGTAATAAAAAACTTCAAGGAAACTGACCAAAAAAAGAAAATTCCATTATAGGAATGGAAAATGAAACCATATTGTGAAAAAGACATTTTATTCTAGATAAAAACTATGCTGACTAGCAACTATTACATTTTATTAAATGAACAGAACTACATCTTGCTCATCCAAGGCTATTAGAAATTGCCACTAGAAAAATAAGTTGCATCTTTAAAAATGTTTTATTCTGAAGAATTTCTGATAGACTGAAAAACACATGTATATCATGATAGTAATTACAAAAATAAAAGAAAAAAGCAAAAAGATAAAGACCTCATTCATATAAGTTACGCTACCCTGATATTGATTGCAGGCAAAATAATGTAGTATTTCTGGAAAAACGAAATCAGAATGTTCTTAAAAGGCGCAGAATAGAAGCACAATTAATTCCAAGAAGCATGACTCTGTAGAAAATAGGTCTTCTCGGCAAGCTTGCTATTTTTTAATGAGATCAGAAGATCTTTTAGATGATAAAGGTAAATGAGATGAGAACCTAAAATCTTTGCATTAATAATTAAGACAAGAACAAGCACTTTCTGAACTAAAAATGGAGTAAATATCACTGTTGGATCACTAAGATTAACCATGATGTTCACTAAGATCCTGTGTTTAGAGTAACGGCATTTAAATATACAATCATTGCTGATATAATTTGCAGACGACATAGAATTGTTGGAGATCAAGTAATGATGTGGTGAAGCCAATCATACAGCTAAATCTGGATCTTTTGGTAATATGCAGTTATTTGCACAGCCTAAGATAAAATATAACTGTCAAATGCAAGGCCAGAGGAATATAAGAGAAGTAATGTGATATCTTGAAATAAACTGATACTGACGGACCTATGAATATTGGCATACAGACAGCTGAGTTAAGATTCCTTTTATGACAGTGCAGTTATAAAGGATAACACAGTTCTTGGGAGCATATCAAGTCAGAATTGTTGCACTCATATATGAAACCAGTGAAACCAGTATTAGAATCCTGTGCCATCTTTTTAAGGAGAACGCAAGAAAGTTAGAAAGGATTTAGAAAACAGCAACAAGATCAAATCAAATCTATAACCCATGCTTTATACTAAAAGATTTAAGTAGTTCAGCCCAAATTAAGGAAGAGAAGTCAACATAGGACAGGACCGTAAGTAATACATTTCCATAGGGTTTTCCATACTTTTACAGCTTTAACGGCACATGAATAGTGACTCCTACGCCTCCTGAATTCCTCAGATTTAAGGAGTATACAAGGGTCATGGTTGCAGGACATTCGCACTAAGTTGTCACAGTAACTTACAGCAGACTGAGTACAATCATTACCAGTGAATTAACCACAGTTTATTTATTTATGCATAATGCAAATATAACAATTTCAAACACCTGAAAATGGTGGTAAACATACATCTTCAAAACTGCCTGCACAGGTTTTCCAGGCAAAAACATGCTTAGGAAATCTCTTACCCTGACCTACATGGGTAAGAGATGCCTCACAGTAAGGGGCACAAAACAAGACTGAGTGAGCAGAAGCTAATATTAAGCTATGTTATATCAGAAATAAGGTACACATTTTTCAGTACTGAGGCTATTAATCACTGAAGTAACTCACCTAAGGAATACCACAGATCCTTCATCATTTGAAGTTTTTCATTCAAGAAAGGAAAACTCTTTATAAGATAAGCTATAGATAAAAAAAAAATCCACAACTGTCAATGCAAAAATTACTACGTGAAATTTGATGCCAAATATATTGCAGCTATTAATACTAGATTATCACTGGCTGGCTTTTAAAAGCTCCATGCACAAATCCTTTAGATTAACAGATCCTTTAATAATACCAAAATGCTTCCCAAATGTTTTACATATATCTGAATGTTTAGATACTCTTCAATGGAATTGCATCTCATCGATTTTCACAAAACACATAGATGTCTGTCTACGTTTCATATATTTCTCTGCTTCTTGATTTGTGGTATAACTTGACATAAGAATCCAATAAGAATTTGGAAGTTCTTAGATGTGACACGAATAAGGTTATAACATGAAATTAAACTACCTTTCTTCCAACTAAAGAGAAAAATGATTCTTTGTAAAAAGATGATAGGAAGAGAAAAAAAAAAAAAACATGAGTCTGCCTCTGTAAGGACAATGACAACTACAGCAACTCCTGATAAACTAACTTGTGAAATGTCATTGTCGTGGTTTAGAAGTTGCATTTAATGTTGGCAACCTATGAGAGATTTTATATTCATATACAAGAATAACCATGTTATGATGATGTATATACAAATAGGTAACCTGAATCATCAATTCCAGAAATCTGATTTACAGTAGAAGGAATTACATTGACTATGTCCATGTTTTGCTACTAATCACAAAGTTTACAAGTAAATTGAGGGTTCAAGGTTGAGAGGTGAAATAGATGTAATTCAAGTACCTGACATTCTCTCCTGCAAAGTTCCATTTTTCCTCTGCAGTGTTTAACAGTGACAGAAATCTCTGCTTCAACCATTGTCAAAGATGTTCAGAAATAAGACAAGAGATCAATTGGGTAGAGATTACTCTGTGCAGATGACAGTAACACATTTTCCCAATACGTCAAGCACAAAGAAAATAAGCAAGACATTTTAAGTCATCACTCTTTCTGCATGTAGTATTGACAGGCAGTCAAGGACTGGGGTCACAATACCTGATTAAACCAATTTTATTCATACTTTTTTCCTTCTAATCTCATCCCAAGTTAAAGAATCAAAGTTCTTTTCTTTTTGCTTTTTTACCATTGGCAATTTTTTTTTATTTGCTTTACTAGAGGGTTGGTTTATTTCAACAGTGTAAACACATCTCATGAAAATAATCTTTACAAAAATCTCCTTGTCCAGTCATTTTTTATCAACTGAGATAATTAGGATCAGTTTGTGGTGTAAATACTGTTTTACGAACTTCACCCTATTTGGTTACACTTTCTTCTAGTTGACTAGACTGTATTTTCTGCACATTATACTTCAACATTAGTTCTAAATGATATAGAAATATTAAAACAAGTGAGTTCTGATAAAATGTTCAGATGCTACAATTACACAACATATACATATATATACCACAAGTATTTTATGAAGAAGCTAATAAACAGAAAAGCTACATCATCTAAGTCTTGCAGGCTATAAAAGTGCATAATTATTTTCAAGAATGCCTGAAGTATACGGTCTTGGTATTATACACCTGCAGAAGCTATTAACATTCCCATATGTGAGCACAAGTACTTTCAGTTCCATGTTTTTCTTTATTCTCATTTCAGAGATCACATACTTTGATTATAAGTAAAACATGTAACTTCATCCTACTTGAGTCACGTCCAATGCTTCAGCTAACTTCAATGGAGAACAGAATATGCGCAAAAGCAACCGTTACAGATCCTATACATGCTGAAGTTTAAAAACTTACTACACACTGCAACATGCTTTGGTTTTAGACACACTGTAGAGGTGATGGAAAGCCAAAGTACTTCTCATGTTTGTTTTTTCCACAGTGCAATGCAAGTTTTCTATTTTTCTAGCTCTTTCACAAAGACAGCAGAGTAACTTATCATTAGACAGATTCTAGCCCAAGAGGCTCAAGAATCACCTAAGCCACCATTTAATTACTGAAAATTAAATCACTATAAATAATTTAATATTTAAATATGTATTAATTAAATAAACAGAAATTACTAGGCTTCCAAGAACTTACCAGAAAAAACAAGCTGATTTTTCCCCTACTTTTCTCATCCATGATGGGTTCCTCGCTTCTGAAGCAGATATAATGTATTGCCATTGCTAATGAACTACATTTTCATTAGGATTATGTTTAAGACTTAATCACTTTTATGTTAGAAATGAATGACAGGAGGATTCCACTGAAGTTACTGAAACTCTGAGCTATGGTTTGTCACATGCTATTTCACAAATCTTTTCCGAACAATGTCAGGCTCACCTTTGGATTGAGGATTGCTTTAAAAGCCTTTATGAAATACAAAGCATATGACCACTATACTTCAGCAAACAATATTCAAACAATAATGAACAGCTCTGCAAGCAGTTTGCTATTAAATGGCTTTGTGAACCCTTCACGTTTGCTCAGCACATTCTTTTGCAAAGTCTAGGAGACTTATTCAATTGACCAAGATGTTGCTTGGTAGCAGTTTGATCATTTGATTCTTACTGGGAAGATTAAAACTAAAGCATTTCATCGTTGTAGTCAGTTTCTACCACAGCGACTCAAGAGAGCAAAGGCAAAGAAGAAAAGACCTAATCTGAAATTCGCATTAGCACAATTGCTAATCAGATGCAGCTTCTGATAAAAATCCCACATAAAAGCTCTTTGCTTTAGATATCACAGGCTAAAAGAAAGCACAGTTCAGCACAATATTAAAATACAGCTTCAAACCTCTAGTGGTTCAAAAAAAACCCCAACAAACCCCAAATGCAAATGCTAGTAGTTAAACTTTCTAAGAATTTTAATTATTACATGCTGGTATAATAGTGTTTTATTAAAAGCAGACTATGAACAGATTGATCAAAGTGGTGTAAGAGTAATTTCCAGAACTTCAAGTCTACAGATATCTGTGACACTTAAGCTTCATCTCTACCAATAAAATTAAACACGGCTGTGACTGTCCTTTGTCACTGAAGGAGTTTTACGTGGAATGATCCACACCCACTCTGAACCAGCATGCTGACTGCCAACAGTAGATGTTCTTGAGCCATACTAACTGCAGAACTATACAGAGGAAGTTTTTGGGTACTGTGCTAGATGGCATGGCTAACAAGCAATCAAGCCACTGTTCTGACAATCACCAATCAACAGTCAATTCCAGAACACAGGCACGTGCCCTGATACTCTCCGATTGATTAATTAATAAAAACACAGCTTTAATTTTCATAAAGTTCTTAGCTAAGACTTGGGTAGAGCACAGGTCAAGACTGACAAGTGGAAAATCATTAGTAAACATAGAATGATGATGAATCCAGAGAAACTGCTTTAGCATCTTTAACTTAGACCATACAATATTTAAAAGTTAGGTGCCTGACTTTGGAAAGGTGATTCACAGGAACAGCAGTAAGTGACTAAGACCCCACACAAATGGTAGGGCTAGGTGTAAACTTCTGAACTGTATAATGATTTTATATTTAATGATTTAATATTTTGTTAACACTGATTAGATGAGTTCTTCTGCTGTGCAACCTGCAAAATGTAACATCCTGAGTAAATGCTGGTAAATCCTGAACACAAAAATATTCTGGAGTTCCCGTCTTCTGTGGAGTTTTGGTGCCTTAGTCAGAACTTTGTATTAATTATCTCTACTCACTTGCCGTAAGTATTTGCCACTTACACTCCATAACCAAAAAAACACTTTCTAAAATTCTGAATCAAACTGATTAAGCCTCAAAACATCACTAGTGGTGGGTGTAGCAGTGTACAAAATCTCTGCCTTGTTCAGGGAAGAAGCAGCATGGCATTAACCCCCTGTGCTCAAGAAAGAAGCTTGTATCTCCAAATTCTTAGATTTAATTTTCAAGTAAAAGGATAATTTTTAATGTGTAAACAAATTAAATTTGGGGTGACTGGTCATTTCTTACTTGGGAGACAACGCACTATATTTCTAATTCTCATTTTGGAGAAGTCTGCAACTTAAAATACCTTTAAATACCTTTAAATAAAGTAACTGAAATATACCAAAAAGGAAAAACAGTCACTACTGACCACTAAGAGAAAAAAGAACATGTGTACCTTACACATGAAAATTAGTTATTCACAAGACCCACACTGGATATAGTCTGTAGGATGAAAAATAATTCATTTAGTGAATAATAGTTAAGGAAATAAGGATAAACATATCAAAGCATAAAATTAGTAATCCAAATGCATTCTAATTTGCCATCTTGGGTTTTTTTCATTAATAAGTGTCTACTGACCTCTGACATAATAAAGAGAGAAGTCATGTTTTGACAGACTTTGGTACAGAACAGAATCTTGTTAGTTCACAATAGTATCTGGCTTAACAGTTATGAGCACCTACAACACTGCAAATTAGCACATAAATGCAAGAAAAAGTATCACTCATCACAATAATTTTTTTGAAATTTTTTGAAGTGTACTTTAGTTTTAAGTGTTTATGATAAAAAATACATCAATGTAGTACGTACTTAGTAAGTACTCCACACAATGCTTGTAAATAAAAAAAAAATAAAAATCTTTGTAACATGACCTAGAACTACCATATTCTGGTTTTAAAATCTTTAGAAAAATAGATGAAGTGTAAATTATGGTAAGAGTACACGACTGACTTCCATGTGAATTCATGAAATTTTTCCTCAACTGAATACAGCAACATTAAAGAAGATAAATTTAATTCGAAATTTCTAAAATCTCACCTTTAAAAATTCTATACATTTTTATATCATAAATATTTTGCCTGATTACCTGTTTTAAAGAAACATAGTTCCATTTTAACTTACACTGAAATTTCCCTATTAGCATGTAGCAAACATAACAACACTTAAACTGAAAGAAAATTAAATTCATTTTTCTGTGTAGTTCTTGCAAGTGTGATACTTACAGGAAAATAATGATTTTTCCATTCAGAGGAACATAAATGGCATCTTGATTCCATTTAATCTCATAACAGCCTGGTTGGCTCCAGTCTTTTTCTATCATAATTGAAGGGGTTGTGGACTATCAAATTTACTAATAAAAATGCAACAGTTTTGTATTCCTTCCTTTTCTGCACATTTGCTGCTAAAACGTTTTGCCGTCTTAAGATATTCATACAAAGATGTTGTTGGGGAGCCCCTTGACTCTGCTTCATGCTCTGGAAAGTGATTTTTTTACAGAGAAAAAAAACCCTTTGTTGAAATGCTCCC
>NW_009646636.1:1252375-1309216 GCF_000708025.1 Charadrius vociferus
TGCTTTTCCAAGGAAAGAGTTTTATGAGCTTTAAACGATATTGCCCAGATCACCAAGATGTGTAAGTTCAACATCTGGCATGTGATCCTTCCCATAAAGACGTGCTGACAAAAATGATCCTTCACTTCAGAATAAATTATCCTTTCCCAGTAACGAACTAATGGGGTTCTTTGTTTATTATGTTCTGTTTTGCAAGAAAAAGATGAGATTTGTATCAGACTACCCGTTTTATATTTATTTAAGGCAAGGATATGTATCCGAACAAATTCTACATGGTTATGAAAACAAGTTATCCTTGTTAAAACCATCAGTAGAAAATTAGTTCATAGTACTGATATTTAAAATTACTGTATTGCAATACGTAAGCTAATAATCACATTATACCTCCCGCTTATGAAGCCACTGCTTCCCCATCCCCCCTACAGGTCTACTAGAAAACCACATCATATTTGATATAACAGGTAAAATCTTTTTCCAGTGAAGCTGATGACAAAACCTACATTAATTTCTTACCCCTAACATTCGGAGAGGCAAAGAAAAAGCGAGGGGGAGGTGTTCTGATTTAGGCTGGGATAGAGTTGACTTTCTTACTGGCAGCTGGTATGATGGTGTGGTTTGGATCTGGGATGGCAAATAGTGTTGATAGCACACTGGAGTTTTGGTTGTTGCTAAGCTCTCAAGGCCTTTTCTGCTCCTCACACTGCTCCACCAATGAGTAGGCTGGGAGCGCGCAAGAAGTTGGGAAGAGACACAGCCAGGACAGCTGACCCCAACTGACCAAAGGGATATCCCAT
Organism: Charadrius vociferus; assembly: GCF_000708025.1. Taxonomy (NCBI): domain Eukaryota; kingdom Metazoa; phylum Chordata; class Aves; order Charadriiformes; family Charadriidae; genus Charadrius; species Charadrius vociferus. The sequence continues at coordinate 1,253,170 of NW_009646636.1, forward strand.
ACCATATGACGTCATGCTCAGTATATAAAGCTGAGAGAAGAAGAAGGAAGGGCGGGGGGAATGTTCAGAGTTATGGCATTTGTCTTCCCAAGTAATGGAGCCCTGTTTTCCTGGAGATGGCTGAACAACTGCCTGCTGATGGGAAGCAGGGAATGAATACCTTGTCTTGCTTTGCTTGCAAGTACAGCTTTTGCTCTACCTATTAAATTGTCTTTATCTCAAACCATGAGGTTTTTTTCCTCACTTTTACTCTTTGATTCTTTCCCCCATCCCAACTGGGGAAAGTGAGCAAGCAGCTGCATGTTCCTAGATACCACCTGGGGTTAAACCACGACAGGGGAAAAGTGAAAAGTCCCCTCACCTTTTTGGATGGAACTTCAGAAAAAGAACAAGAGCTTCATGAACCAGAAAGTACAAATACAAGGCAGCTCACTGTCTAAGGTTAGGGCACTCAACCATAAAGCAGAATTATCAGATCTTCCTCTCCTCATTATTTCTGTTTGTTTTTCTTTAAAAAGAATAGTGATGCTTTTCATTAAAAAAAAAAAAAAAAGAAAGAAAGATGAAGGTTTCTGCTGTCTGCTGTCAATAGAGAAGTCTAAATTGCATCTTATTAGACTGAGATACCCCGTTGCTACTTTCACTTTACCAACGATACTTTGAAGGGGCAAGAGATCAGATACACTGCTTCCGTATTTTTTGGTATCTTATACCCACACAGTAAAAAATATGAGGCAGTCCCAAACCACTACATGCATTTTCAGAATTAACCTTCTCAATTCCCTAAGGCAATCTGCATTTAAAATTCTTCTCTAAGGACCAGAGTAAAAACATCAGGCACTGTAGAACTTGTAGGGGCTGTGCATAGTATTTGAACTGACTCCATAAGCAAATTTAAGTGATTTTTTCAATAATTTATACCTCAATCAATATTTTAATATGAAAATCCAAAAATATTTATCAATACCCACTGAAATGAAGTATTATAATCACAGTCTGGAGGATTTGTTAATTTACTAAAATTTCTAAAAGATTTTTTTTACAAATACTGGCAACATGCCAGTGCAGGTTACAAGAACAGACTAGACTTGACTAGAGTTTGTAAGATTTTGCATGTGTCTTTAAAAATAGAAAGCAAAAATATCTGGGTTTTGGAGAAAAGGTAATAGTGCTGGTAACTAAAAGAAAAGTCATCCTGTTGGCTATAATAATCACAAACCCCTGATGGAAATTTTTTTTTTTACATCATGTAAAGAATTATATAATGAATATTCAAGATTTTCTTCTGTATCTTATGACAATTAAGTTTTTATTCAAAATGACTAAATAAAAAAAGTATCTATTAATGATTCCCTGTAAGAAATAACTCTATCAAATTATCATAGTTTGGGATTTTTATTTTCCTGTCTTTAAATAGTTGAGTTTAAAAGTACAATGCCATTACCTTAATTTTACACTTAATCTACTTAAAGTTTATGTAATTTTATGATCCATATCTAATAAAGGAAACAATTACATCAGCTTATAATACTATATAGACAGGATCAGAACAAAGATATCCTGTCTGAAGTGGTGGAACAGATCCCTATTGAAACTCATAAAATAAGGTGGTCATTCTCCAGAGAACTTTCCCAGTTTGCAATAACTTGAGATTGGAAGTTTCTCTTAGCCAAAGGTGGTAACTTTGCACATACCAGTAAACTATTCCGTGGAGCTGACCTGATGTAAAATTTTGCAATCACTCCCATCCTGATGCCATTAGTGTCACAGTTAACATGTTGCGAGAAGAACCACCTTCTAAGAAGTTCATTTGATGCCCCCTTGTTCTTGCACTTAAAGGGAGTTAAAAATGGATCTCTTTTTATTCACTGCGTGCCACTCAGGATTTCAGACACCTCTATCGTATTCTTCCCTGTTAATCCATTTCCTAGACCAAAGAGTTATTACTAAAGACTACTGCAGAATTACTTTGTCATTCCTCATAGAGATGCTTTTCCGCATCTGTGACTAGCTTGTTTCTCCCTCTGAACCTTTCCAGTTCTACAGGCTACAGCATCCATTTTGAGATGGATAGAAGAGAGCTGGAAAGTTTTCAAAATGAAAGCCTACTGTGGCTTTCTCCTTTAGTAGCCTAATACTCTGTTTTCTTCTTTGTTTTGGTTTGGGGTTTCCCCCCCCCCGCCCTTTCTGAGTACTCTGGTTTTTTTGACCGCTATGGGGCATTGAACTGACATACTCATAGAACTATCATAAACCCAGTATCTCAGCATTGAGTGGAAACAGCTCACAGCCACTATTTTTTGCATCATTTTTTCTTCTTTTTCCCTAATGCTATTAAACTTACACTGAGTGTCATCTGACCTTCTTACTTGCAGTTGCTCTACCTCTCAAAAAGATACCTATGCAGCCCTGCAGAGCTGGTCTGTACTTCTACTACCCTGAAACACTTAGCATCATAAGCAAGCTTTGTCATTTTGCTATCCCCTTTCCAGATTACTTAGAAATATGATGAAATGCATCCCAAAACTAGATCTCCATCTGGAACTCCACTGGTGACCCCCTTCCACTCTGAGAATGGAAAATTTCTTTTTATCCCCCATTCCTTATCTGTTAACCAATTATTTATTCATACAAGAACATGCATCTTACTTATGGCTGAGTTCTTTGTCAAAAGTCTTTTGGAGATCCAAGTAGATTATATTCACTGTATCTCCTTTATCCAGTTAACTGCTGATTGTTTCCAAAACCTGCAATAAATGTGAAGAATAACCTCTCTTCACAAATCCACGTTGAGTCTCCCCCCAAATTACTCATCTATGTATTCACTAATTCTATTCTTTATTACAGCATCTACTAATTTGCCCAGTAAATCCTTTCTCAGATGAAAAATATCTGCAAACCCTAAACTGAATGGAAAAGATTGTAGAAGCCCCTAAATACACAGAAAACTTTCCAAGCTCAGTAGTACGATACTTGATTCCTTATGTAACAGAAATGGTATTCGCCCTGGTGGCACACAGACCAAACTGAAAACCAGAAGTGTGAGTAAAAGTGTGTTATGGAGCCAACATATTGTTATACGTACCTTTCATGCCATTACACAAAATCTAACAACACATAATTTAAAAACATACATTCTTCTTGTATTTCTTTGTAAAAAAAAAAAAAAAAAACCAAAAAACCCTAAAAAAAACCCCAGACAAAACAAACAAACAGAAAAAATATTAAAATATAGCAGCACAGGACTAAGTAGGTGCTACTCATTGCAGTAGCACAGTGTTAAGCATTTCTATGAAAATATCCAGGTTTCTCTTTACATCTTTATGCGAAGCGTTCGTTTCTGGAAAGTATTGTGCATTGCACTGGTAACTCCATACGCTGTTTAATGCGAGGCTAGTTACCCAAGTTGCCCTTAATGAATTCCCTCAGGGCAGCTATAACCTGTGCTCCCATATTAAAAGAACAGACTAACTTCTTTTCAAACTAAAAGGTTGAAATCGCAGATCAATCTATAAATAAAATGGTATTTTACACTGAGAAAACTCATGTCATTTTAAATTTCAGTGTTTTCTCCATCTTTTATATGAAGAGACACTCAGCTGTAGTTTTGTCAGAAAATCCCAATACTTGATTCAGTACAAAGACATGGAGAATTGTTTCTCACATGTTATTTTATGTGGTTCTAAAATATATATCAGCACTTGATCATACTTTCATTAACTGGTAATAGCAGCCAGCTTTCCAGAACAGAAGTATCCTATAAATCACTGAAAAATATTGCAGTGGCTTTCCAACAAATGACAAGTGTGTTGAAGAATGAAAACAGAAATCAACAAGAGTTTTCAGTTCGGACATTGATTTCCTTACAGCTCCTCAAACTGCTCTTGATTAAACCTTAATAGGAAAACAAAGTTCCCCTTTCTTCTGGTTCAACACCTGAAAGTCCTCATATTTTTTATCAAATTTCATATTATTTTCAACTACAATCTGTCACCTCCCCACCACCCTTATTCATCTGCAATATTTTCTGGAAAGTTACATTACTTTCTGTCTCGTGTTAACAGCAGCTTGGTCACACTATCACCGGTTTCAGAAATCCTGCTTCTCAGTCCAAATTCAGTCTCACAGAAACTGGAAAATATCGTAATAAATGTAACTTGTCAGACTTCATTGAGCAGATTTCCATTAACATGCAGCATCACTTATGTTTATATCTTCTGTTATAAATAGGAACACTCATGGTATATTTTTCATGTGAATTAATGCCTTTTAATCTATAAAAAAATAGAACAAACTTATATGAAATTTAAGCTAACAAGCTAACTCCCAATTGCCACTTATCAGCTCATCTTCAAGCACTGCTGTCTTTCACTGTGCAAATTTGACTATCATCTCAGGAAAAATGTTTTCTAAACATAATACAGATTTTGGAAATGGCCTCATTAGTCCTCCGTTGAAATAACTGACGTGATCTCTAAACAACGGAACTTTGAGCTAAAACATACTTTGTTAATCATATGGGTTGGACAGAACAAAAAAAATGGAAATCCACTGAAACACTGAAGGGTCTATCTTATAGGGAAGATCTAAAGTAAAGCTTTAGAATTGTGGGTACATTGTGTGTATGACAGTAAGCAACTTTTTGTATCAATTGCCAACACTGTGCAATTAAAGCCAACAAAATACATTCACACAGGATATATGTGTACCCAAATCCAAGGAAGACCTTCTTGCACATACATCCTGTACATATATATCCTATGTAACATTATATTCTTCCCTCCTGTTTGGCTTTAATAATTATTAGCTATTCTCTGAGATTTCCATTAACTGATAAACGAAATGAGTCTCCAAACTCTGCCAAACCATAGTCACTTTTAGCACATATAATATTTCAGAAGAAAGAGAAAGATGACAGAGAAACATTTTTTTTAGTTATTAACAAGTATTCATTAACCTTTGTAAAGATAAATGGTTTATGGCTTCAAATACCTAGAGTTCTCCCAGACACGCAAAGCAGAAACATACATACGCTATTTAAGGTATGATACTTACAAAACCATTATTCTTTGGGTGAACAGGACTCCCAAGGTACAAGCAATTAGGTTACTATAAATAACCTAAAAAATTAAAATAAATTAAAAAATCCATTTACATACATAAAAATAAGTATGTTATCAGAGATATCAATTAGCTTATGATCCAAATTGTTTCTAAATGATTCCGCATCTGACAAATAAATATAGAATATCAGAAACTCCAGAAGGAAATGACTATGAGAATGTTTTACACACAAATATTACTTTGTTATACAATATTCTCCTCGGAGATTTAAGCTGTCAGAAGATAAAGGGATCTAGCAAGACTGTACTGAAAATAAAAGATCATATTTTCCCAAAGGAATTAGAATAGCTTTGTAAATTAATAGAAGACATTAATACTCCCCTACAAAAGAGAGGCTTCATAATTTAGTATGATGTATGCATAAATGCCTTTCATTCAGACTGTTAAAAGGGAGATGAGCAATAGTTAAGGGCAAAGGCTACACTTTTATTTCAATAAAACAAAGTGTAAATGAATGGCAATTAGATGAATGTATTAGATGCAGACAGAATACATCCTTTGGAGAAAAAACTTGTAACAGAGATCTAAAAAGGAGAGGTTTTGGTAACATATTACCATACAAGACCAATAGATGCATAATTGTTCACAGAGGCAGACCACTTTCAGTCATCAAATCAGTCAGAACTCAGTGTGCCAAATTTGCAGAAGGGAACATTCAATAAAAAGCCTACAAACATTAAGAAAGATTTGTGAGAAATAAAAATTGAACACAGGATGCTCCCCTGATCCAGTCCTCCTTGCCACAGAAGTTTGACTTGTGGTATGGTCAGAACAAGGGTTTTGGATTACTGTCCTGCTCCGTCTGCAGTGACCTGGTGCTGGGCTGTCTGACAGGTGCCCTCGGCCACCATCCATGACATAAACTTCACAGCTTCTTACCCCTCCTGCCATTTCTTTGCCCTCCTTTTCACCACTCCTAAGTGTCCCTTTCTCCATCACAGTCTCCTCTCACATATGCAACTCATCCCTAGTTTTTCTCCTTTGGTGCCTGTTTTGCTGCATTCATACACAAATTTGGAACATCTGGTACCATTACCCGGGTAGTCACAACTCGTACAGTTACCTGTGTACCGCCAGCCTGGCAAGACTCTGCTCCAATAATGGTCCTCAATGTTCCCCTCCAATTATCTGTGACGTTCATCCATTTCACACATAACTCCCCTTTAAATCCAGCCATCCCTCATTTGCAATTTCTGCCAGCTTCACACACTGTCATTTGTCACAAACGCCTATTTCTCATGTCCTATCCAGTAGTTTCTAACATCCTGTTTGATTATCTCAGCCTCAGAACAGGGACTAGTCATTTGCCCACAGCCCAAACCGCCCCGTCTACTTCTCTCCATGGACTGAACAAGTAAAGCCTGTGTTTATACTCATAATTTACACGACTAGGGTTGGGAAGAATGAATCTGAGTTGAAGGATATGTCCACACAGGACCCTGCAGAGCAATCTGAGCTTGCTTTGCCTACAGACTGAGCCCACACACATACAACATGAGCTGGTTTCTATCTAAAAGTTGCTCAACTGCCTGTGTAGGCTCTCACCAGGGCTGTCATAGAATCATAGAATGGTTTAGACTGGAAAGGACCTTGAAGACCATCGAGTTCCAACCTCCCTGCCATGGGCAGGGACACCTCCCACTAGACCAGGTTGCCCAAGGCCACGTCCAGCCTGGCCTTGAACACCTCCAGGGATGGGGCCTCAACAACCTCTCTGGGCAACCTGTTCCAGTAGCTTACAACCATCAAAGTAAAAAATTTCTTCCTAATGTTTAATCTAAACCTGCCCTCTTCCAGTTTAAAGCCATTCCCCCTCGTCCTATCGCTACATGCCCTTGTAAAAAGTCCTTCCCCAGCTCTCCCGTAGGCCCCTATCCTTCCTTGAACTCCATATTTGTCCTTATTTCAAAATTCTTGACTTCCAACTTAATTACTCAGAAGATCCTTAGTCTATATTATTGTCTATTGCCTCCATGAAATGTAAAAACCAAGCAGTGTGTTTCTTGACCTCTCACCTACTACCTTTGCTGAAAATTCCAGGAATACAGATACCAACATTTCCTTTATACCCCAGAGGTGCCAGATTTTTTTGTTACATATTGTTAATTTTATCTCCTGAAGATTCTCTGCCTTCCTCTCCTCATCTGATGTGGGACATGGGGGCCTTCCTCCCTCCTCACACACACTAAAAAAAAAGAATGCGGGCCCAATTTTTCTGCTAGTTCCTCTCCAAAGAAGTTGAAATTACTGGGAAAAAACAGGGAATTTTCCTCATTCTCTTGCCATTAGAAGAAGATGGATGGATTGCAAGGGCACGTCATTTCTCACATCAGGAAGGGATGGGAATTATTGCTCCTAATAGCAGTGAAAGGACACCATCATCGTATCTTGCATTCACTCTGAATGCACAAAGCTCACAACAAGTCTTCCATAAACCCATACAGTCTCCATGTTTTCAGGGGGCTTAATACTCCTTGGTTATAGGAAATTATGTGGTTTATTAGACTTAGCACAATAATTTTATTTGTATGTAACTTAGCCGGCTTGGGTTTTCAGCTTCCTGCCTTTGACTTTTTAGTAGTGTCATCTCTACTTTGCCTATTTTCAGGATCAGAGTAACATTATCTGTACATCGCATCTGTACATCATAAAACAATACATAATTTACACCAGTAAAACTATTTGACAATTGGATAAAATGTATTACAGTAAGGCACTTAGTTGTTTAGCTTACTGAAACTATTATTGAGAAATATATAATTGCATTCACACGGAGAAAATGCTGGATATTAAAGGGCTCTTTAATAGAACAGGAAAGACGTTCACATGCAGTGTGATTACCTACTGGATCAAATTATCAAAGAAACAATGGGTTCATCTCCTCCTGACAACTTCAAACCAAGACAGGATACCTCTCTGGAAAATAATTTTAGCTAAATTTTACCTAATGAACCCTATAATATAGATGTAAAAACATGTTTGACTGGATGATTTACTGATATATTTTATCACAGTTCAGACAGAGCTCCAGCTGTCCAAAACTACAAGTAAGGAATTATACAAACAGGTCTGGGGGAGAATAATATACTTTTCTCACATGCAGCTGGTGAAAGTGATGGTAACTCTCCAAAACTTACAGCTGGACATCAAAAAATACAAAGTAGCTACATGCCACAGAGTTATGCATTAGCACTATAACCATTTGGTGCAAGACATCCAAACTGACACAGGGAGTAGTGTCAATACGTGTCTTAAAACATCTGGATTTCTGTAGAAACAGTAATGGACACAAGAGTGGTAATTCAGCATTGCAGGCTTAACCTCAGTTAGCATACGTGTCTTTTCAAACTCATATTCCAGAAGCTGTACTTTAACACTACAGCTATAAGTGAATGAACGCTTGCAGTTATTACAACAGGAAATGGAAATCTACTTCCTCATTCTTATTACATTTAATCCATCTCATAATATTTCTTTTAATGTTGCTTTTCTCTTATGTTGATATTTCATTCCCTGGAACATTGGCTCAGGTATTTTATTCCACAGGATCTTAACACAATAAAAGGAGATTCTGCATATTTTTAAGTATTCTAGGAATAATCTGTGATTTGAAGGGCAGCTCTAGAACAAATTTATGCAGTGTGAGTGAATTTGTGTACTACACAGTAACACTAAGAAAGGTAGTAATCTAGATTCTAGATTACTAAAAGTCACATATAGCTAACTGACTACAGGAAAAACAACACTAACAGAAATAAAAAACAGAATGCATCTGTTTAGATGTGACTGTAAGTGGAAAAGGAAAGTATGTAGTAATTGCAAGAAACCAGATTATCCTGACCTAACAAAACTATTTAAAGGAATACTTTAACATATGTCAGCCACAAAATGCAACAAGGATAAAAAAAACTGGATCAGGTTTTCTATCTATGCATACTCATCCCCATAGTGTATAAGGAATTTCTGGTTCCTCACGATTTCTAATGTATGCTACCGATTTTTTTTTGTTGTTGTTGTTCTATCGAGGACTATTCCTTTATATTTAGCAAAACTTGCAACCTGCTTATAATTTTAAGGGCACAGATATTGCCATGAATTAGCTATTTATTAATTTATGAGACTCTACCTATCACTGCCTCAGGGTAAAGTCTCTTTGATTTGATCTACAAAGATAAAGGCAAATACCATGTGACCCAGGTGTACCACTCAGTTATTTAACATCATTGCAAGTGCAAATCCATATTATCCACCACAGATAATTTTTTTCTCTCTCACTAGCGACAATACTTCCAATACGATGACAAAAGTTATGCCCAGATGTGTCATATGTGATCCCTCTCCTCCGATTTTAGATGCCTCCAGTGTAGGCAACTACATCTGAGCTAGTCATTTCAGATCCTGCAGAATCAATGGAGAGAAACAGGCATCTCAGCTTGCCTCTAGCACAGGTGACTGGAATGGAGCCTTTTCTACTGGGGGAGAGAGCGAAGCAGGGGGTGTGGAATATTGGAAATTGATGTTAAAGTCAACCTAATGTGTTTGACAAGTTCCAGCTGTCATTCTGAAAAAAAAAAACCAACCACCCAATATTCATGGTAAGACACTTTTTAGTTGATACCTCAAGTACAGACCTCTACAGAAAACCAGAAAGCTCTTATACACGACAGAGTGAAAGTATAGACATGAAAAATGTGCCAGTATCACTTGATATCACAGAATCACAGAATGGTCAGGGTTGGAAGGGACCTCTGGAGATCATCTAGTCCAACCCCCCCGCCAGAGCAGGGTCACCTACGACAGGTTGCAACCTATATTTCACCTTTTATATACCCAAGAAGCTCTTCATAAAGCTCAGCAAGTTCAGATATTAAAAAAAAAAACAAAACAACAACAACAACAAAATAAACCCACAAAGTGAGTTGATCTCACATTAAATTGGGGTTGAGGAACCTATATGAAGACCATAGCCACTTCAGACTGCCTCTGCACCAATGAAGCAAGAGAGACATCCCAAAGAGCAGGTCAGCTTTGCGTGGTCTGTACCACCTCTGAAGCACAGGCTCTGCCCACCAACTAGCTAGCGAACCTTATAGCATCAGCACTTAATTTTCATTTTCCATTCAAAAGCATCTGAAGGTGTGTCACAGCCAGATGAAGTGACTTTTTACAGCATGTAACAGAGCATAATGTCTTATTACAGTAATGTCTGAGGTCTGTGTACGGTGAAGACAGCCAAACTTACCACAGTCTCATCTAAATGGTCTTTAGGATTAGTCTCTGTGATGAACATTTTCAGACAGCACAACATAGCACAAGGCAAAACATTACCAGAGAAAATACTAATGCTCAGGCAACACAGGGAAATAATAGTTTTAATCTTCGTCCCAGGCTATGTGTTATTTATCAGTACAGATGCAGCTCAAACTAAAGCTAAGGAGGATGAATGCGAGCCTAAGATGATAGCATTTCCACCCTCGGTGAGAGTACCCAGATGCTGAAGGCATGGCCATGGTGCAATGTCACATCTCTGTGATCACATGTGAGCGTGTGTCTAAGCTGTACCTCTCCCTTACTGAGAACTGCCAATATAAACCTACCCTTGTGCTCTCCAGATGAATTACCCTTCTTTTTTGTTTGAAAGCATGCAGATTTCCCATTTTATTCAATCACTACAGTTTTTTCGCAAAGAGATGAGAGTTTGCACATTTGCAAGCAGCAGAGAGACTCTTCTTGGTTGGGACAGACATCTAGAAGAACCTGTCACGTCTGAATCAAAAAAAGATATTTACAACAGCAGCTAATATAAACATTTGCCTATCTTCTTCCCTCACTTTTAAAATGTCTCTAGAAAAAGACTTGCCTACACCACATTTTCTGGGATACTTGCTCCCCTGGCCAGAAAAAAAAAAAAAAAAAAAAAAAAAAACAAAAACATTATATCTTTCATGCTCCTCATTTATAAGAAATACAATCTTATGAAAATAATAACACTAAAGCCAAGCAGACTCAGGGTACAACATTACTAAGGATTATTACAAATCTTCTGAGAGATAGTCACTTTATGCAATATACCTTGACTAAGGACAACATATGTGTGCTTATTTACTGATAAAATGAAAATACAAGAACTCTTTTATGTCCTGAGGCAAAAAGTGAAGATACCGAATATATATCTGTTCAAAAGCTTCTGCTATCAAAAGTTCCCAGCATTTAATGTCTGGAGTATATGTGAACCAAGAGTTAGATAGGAAAGACCTAAAAGAAAAGAAATGTATAAAACAGAAATAAAGTCAAAGCAAAGAATTGCTGGTACTTGGCCTAATTTCTAAATATATATTAACTTCCAGATTAATTCCTACTTCTGAGATTTTGCTGGTCAGCAAAACCAGGAAACATTTTCCTTTTTCCTTTGATAGATAACCGTCTTCTGAATTTTTACTTATCACCTTAAATCTGAATATTTATGTTGGATTACTTTTAAGCTGAGATAGATGCTAAACTTCAAAATTTTATTTTATTCAGATGGATGTGACTTTGACGGGTAGAAGAAATACTTTAAATGAAATATTAGTCATATCTTCCATCACTGTAACTTCAATGCATCTCGGCATTTATTCCCAGTTTAAGTTCTGCTGAATTTAGAGTTTGGTTCAGAAATTCTACAATAATTTATAGATCTAATTTGTGGATCACTCGCATTTTATACTAGAATTGTTGCTGTCTACAGTTTTGGGAGAAATTTGTGTATTAATTAAAAGACTACGATATTTTCAGTCTGTACTGTACAGAACAAATTTGCAAACAAATCCTTATGAAGTAGAATATGGTTCTGATGTATTTACCCGATTATAAATATCTGATATGAATTATACTATATTATGGACAAACTATGTCAACCTTTTAATCAAATACATTTTAGCATTAGTTACACAAAGCACTTGAAGTGGCAAGACTACCCTACTGCTTCCCTTCCCTGAACTTAAAGTAGCCCATTTGATTTACAGTAAAACAGATGTGGTTAATAATTACACCCTGGGATGAATGTGAGTATTTATTCTAATAAGAAAGATTACAAAAAAGGAAGTTATGTCAGACCTGTAATCATAGCTTCCTTTTAATTACAAGTACTGGAAGTAGCTCAAAAGCATTGTGACTTAGACTATGGTTTCACAAGTTTTCAGCTGCAGTACCAGACAGACACACAACTGTTTGTGCAGCTGCTTCATGAAGCAGATCAGGGAAAGTATCCAATTTAAATATAATACAGAAGGAAAAACTATCCAGCGTTCATTTCCCACCCCACTTCACAAAGCAGCCACAAAAGTGATTAGACTACTACAAAGAGTAGAGGACACAGTACACACTGTCAAAGAGGTATGAACCAAGGAACAGGAATACCCCAAAGTTCATATTAATGAAAAAAAAAAAAAAAAAGAAAATTAAGACCTTTATGAATACCCATGACCAAAACTGGTACTTAACTGAAAAATTGCCAAAGATATGCCATCCTGTTTCAACAGAATCCTATTGCTCAGTATAAATGTTTCTGACACAAATCAATGAAAATGAAGTGGAGCAAGTCAAGCAAGACAAAACTAGCTACTTTTGTTAAAAGATATGTCTAATACTCAGCTGGCTCACAAGCCTTTGAATTTATTTTATGCTTCCAGTACCACAGATACTTACAAGGTAAGGAGGTATTATACGCAAGCATGGAAACTGAAAATAAAAGCCATGCTCACAAAACAATGAAACTTATACTGACTTAATGTAGGAACCTATGCTAAATAAGGAAGTCAGGATTGTAGGGCACCCCACAAAGCCAACAGAGAGAAGCAGATTCCAAATCAAATCAGCTGAACCTCTATTTGCACAAGGGGCCTGAACATAGATACCAAAATATTTAAAGATAGTGAATCTGCCTCGTGATATCCAAATTCACAATGGATACCCAATTCCTACTGAAATTGATGGGACTTAATACCTTAATTCATGCTATCTAACTTCAGGTACCAATTGAAGCACTGAGGTAGGAGATGAAGCAGCACGCTAACCTTCCTCTGCAAGTACCATTCTCTTACTGTTGACTGCAAAGGAGCCCAGGAAAGCTAGGCTCCTAACTTAGATGTCCAAGTTAAGTGGAAAGAAGCGGGCTTTTAATACCTTTGTGGATTTAATCCAGCCGCTCAAATGCACTCCACTTAAGTACAGACAGTAAGGAGTCTCGTGGCCTTCGGCTCTTTCTGTTGTTAGTGGAGAAAGGTATGTCCAGGAGTTTGACTTTGGTACACTGCATAATCCTTTCTCTCTGTACACTACATTGGGAGTTAAAGTGCCTAATTTAGGAGAGAATTACTTTCATCAAATTTTCTAAAACTTATAAACACTAAGTGTGAGCAGACAACAGTAAGAAATAGGTACCTTTCAATGGCAAATTCAGATGACGTGTCTCAAGAAAAGCCTTTCAGCACATCCTCAACTGATGAATTAGTTATCTCAATGGTCCCACCACTCAGCTGTCAAGTGACTCAATGCAAATCACCATGCTATCAAACACTTTCAGTGAGGTGTACCCTCCACTTACCACCTCTCAGCTGAAAAAAATATAAATCCTGGACTTCAAAGTCTTCACACATTCAATGTATGAACAGGAGGGTGGGAAAAATACCTATTGTTTCTCTGAGAATTTATTAAAAAAGGAAAAAAGATATAACCTGAACACAATTGTGTATATTGCAAAAACTCCTGCTTTTTCTGTACCGGAAGAGACAACATAAATTGACATTTGCTGGATTACTGTGCTTGTAGGCTCAGAGCTACAGTAGGAAAAACTGTTTAGCTATAAAACGTTCCTCAAACTACTTTTCCTTCAGACTGATACTCCAGGCATTCAACACAAACAGTTTTAACCTTTGAAGCAAATGTAACCACAATGGTTTTCTTTACTATTCTCGAAATAGAAGTATAAGAGAATCTATATTTATAAACCATTACATGCAATCTTTCATGGTTATTCTTGAAAGCTTTAAGTGAAAAATTTGTAAAGAACAGAGAACACTGGGTTTCACTTTCATGTATTTGTAAGCGTGAAGGAAAGGGTCAAAGGCAAGAGTAGAATTTCTCACAATACTTTCCTTGTGAATAATAGCTGAGAAGTCTGGAAAGCAAACTAATTGCTTAACTTTCACATTATCAACAAAGCTGTCTTTTGAAAGCACAGTTAAAATCTCGGTCATCTGTTATGTTTGATCAAGTTAGTTTTGACTGAAATGCTCTCACTGTCTACAAAGAGAGCTCTTTATTTTCTTCAAAGAGTTTCAGAGACACCCAAGAAAATGCTGTTTCTTTTGACTTCTAAACCTTTTTGGGAGAGGATGCAGGAAAAGGCAATTGTAAGTACTGCCATCAGAACAATCTAAACAAAACAGTGTCTAGTTAGAAAAAAGTACACCGAAACAACGAATGTACATTTATTATGCTATTTTGAGTTTCTGATACCTTAACACTAAACATTAAGAGTATGTGATTCTATCACTACATATGGCACGTCAAAGAGAATTCAGGTTTCAAGTCTTGATCCACATTAAGGCATTGCCCAACGCTCCCCTTGACAAGATTTGAATCTGTCTCCCAGGTATTTTAATAAGCAACCAGATCTGGAACAGGAAAAAGAAAATTTTGAAAAAATACCTGACTAGGTATTAGCCCATCTGTGCAATTCTACCTCTGACATCAAATGCCTCTTTGCAGGGATCAAGATACTTTCTAGTAATTATGGGCCTTTGACTGTTGGCATCTTAACATGACAAAACAACACTAACTTCAGCAAAGACCCTAAAAGGATGCCACTATATCACATCTCACTTGTTCCTCCATGGGAAGCCAGATTCCCGCATGCATTCCAGTAAACTATAGACATACACTAAGCTTTTCAAGCCTGCCGAGTAAAGAATAGCTTGTTCTCTCAGTCTCATTGCTTTCAGCTAATTCCTAAATAGCGGTATTAAAAATGCTATTGTCTGTCAGTTCCACTGCTGTCAACACAATCAACACTACTGTCAATAAAATCTGCTTAAAAGCAAATTGAACGGGATTCAGCTACATAACCATAAACATACAGTGCCACTGGAAGAGCACCAGAGTACCTGTGATAGCCAGAAAGACACGGCGCAGGAGCCACAGGAGACCTGCACTTCTCCAGAAGGGGCCAGGTAAGAGGTTCCAGGTCACCAAATATTAGTATTAGATGTTTGCACTTAGGAAACCAAATCACAAAAAAAATGCTTAATTTGTCTAATACACAGGAACAGAACAGCTTTTATTTTAAAACTACTGAATTTAATTTCAGAGTCAAATGAAAGTATTACCTAAAAATAACCAAAATAAAAATAGATATAGAAGAGAAAGTTATGAGCATCAGAAGGAACATCACATATATCAGACAGGAAATGTACACGCCTGAGCAACAGCATGAAGTATACAACTTAAAAAAGTACGATTAATACAAAAAACTGAAAGTAATTAAAAAAAAAAAAAAGAACTAGGACTCCTCATTCTCTGCGAGCTGGCTACGAACCGTTATCTTTTTGTGACTGCATATGTCTTTGTTCCTCCCCATTTTTTCTGCTGAGGAACTCAGCACATCTATCAAAGGCGTTATCAAGGATTCTCTCTAACCTGGGAGTAACTGCCACCTGTGTTTCCTTGGCAATATAAAGGGGTTTATCTTTGCAATAGATTTATTTTCTGAAATTGGTGTAAAGATGATACAGACAGACCACAATCTCTGTTTTGAAAAAAGCTTATCCATAAAAACAAAGGAAAATTATTAAAACAAAAGGTCTGTAGTGCAGCATTCTCCTGAAGTTAGATATGCCGGAGCTTCTGAGAACAGTATTTGGGAATGAAGTTTAATCTTTTCTGTTGAAGAATGTTCACACATTTCACCCTCCAGGTTAGTAACAAGCTTTTCAATCACTTTTTAGCTTGTTGTTCAAGCTCTCCTAGTTGCAGAGCTTTGTCTGGCTTTGTCCTTAGCCAAGCCAGTTGTCTGTGGCCTCCTCAAGCAAGGAAAAATATATCTGTGCTGTACACAGAAACAAAAAAAAAAGCAGCAATAGAATAGATCTGTATCTCCATGTCGTTAAAATATCTAACACGTAAAACATTCTCCTTTTTCCTGAAGATGTATTAAAAACAACAGAACGGGATTAACTCTTCATACACCTCACGCACAGGAAAAGCAATAAAATGGTTAAAGTAAACATAAGTACTGATCTTAAAAAAAAATAAAAATCTAAACCTCAAATTAAGGGGTAAGTACTTTGTTTCCCTTTAAGACATCTTACAGTTCCTATGGCCATCATCACCTCCTTCTCATGCATTAACCTTCCTTGTCATGTTTCTACCTGCCCATAGGTCTCACAAGCCTTTCCTAAAACCCTTTTATATAATAAACCACTGTCGCAGCTGTATTCTCCCAAAATGACAGCTGCTATGGGTCTCTGTCCTGTAGTTTCTGAAGCTTACGATACTTAGATTCTCCCACAAATTTCCTTTTACAATATTTTTTTGTTTTATGCTGAGCTAAGCCTAATCCATACTTAGTTGTAGGTCTGTTCTGAAGAGATAGTGCTTGGACTAGTGATATGATGGTCTGCTCTTCAGGAGTCTTGCACATACAGTGTCATGCTAAGAAAAAAAATCTGCACTCAAAAGGCAATCCAATAGGATAACTTAACTCTGCCAGCACTGCTACAGTCAATTTCATAGAATTGTTTGGGCTGGAAGGCACCTTAAAGATCATCTAGTTCCAGTCCCCTTGCCATGGGCAGGAATACCCTCCGCTAGGCCAGGTTGCTCAAAGCCCCATCCAACCTGGCCTTGAACATTTCCAGGGATGGAGCCTCCACAACTTCACTGGGCAACCTGTTCCAGTGTCTCACCACCCCCTCAGTAAAGAATTTCTTCCTAATATCTAATCTAAATCTACCTTCTTTCAGTTTAAAACTGTTACTCCTTGTCCTATCGCTACACTCCCTGATAAAGAGCCCCTCCTCATCTTTCCTTTAGGGGCCCTTTAAGTACTGGAAGGCGGCTATAAGGTCTCCCCGGAGCCTTCTCTTCTCCAGGCTGAACAACCCCAACTCTCTCAGCCTCTCCTCATAGGAGAGGTGCTCCCCCTGATCATTTCTGTGGCCCTCCTCTGGACCTGCTCCAACAGGTCCATTTCCTTCTTATGTTGGGGGCTCCAGAGCTGCACACAGTACCCCAGGTGGGGTCTCACCAGAGTGGAGTAGAGGGGCAGAATCACCTCCCTCAGCCTGCTGGCCACACTTCCTTTGACGCAGCCCAGGATACGGTTGGCTTTCTGGGCTGCGAGTGTACATTGCCAGCTCATGTTGAGCTTCTCATCAACCAACACCCCCAGGTCCTTCTCCTCAGGGCTGCTCTCAATCCATTCTCTGCCCAGTCTGTATTTGTGCTTGGGATTGCCCTGACCCACGTGCAGGACCTTGCATTTGGCCTTGTTGAATTCCATGAGGTTTGCACAGGCCCACCTCTCCAGCCTGTCCAGGTCCATCTGCACCACACAGCTTGGTGTTGTTGGCAAAGTTGCTAAGGGTGCACTCAATCCCACCATCCATGTCACCAACAAAGATGTTAAACAGCACCAGCCTCAGTACCAACCCCTGAGGAACTCCACTCATCACTGGTCACCACATGGACATCAAGCCACTGACCATAAGTCTGTCAGCGTGACCATCCAGCCAATTCCTTACCCACCAAGTGGTCCGTCCAGTCAAATCAATGTCTCCGCAATTTAGAGACAAGGGTGTTGTGTGGAACAGTGTCAAATGTTTCAAACTCCCTTCAAAAGAACTCTCTTAATTCAAGCTAAATTGCTAACGTAAATTCACCCCCACAAGGCTCCAGAGCAGACTTTGAGTTCTTCTGTCCTCTATTCTAACAACCCAGCCTTACTTCCTTCTCTTGTCTCTAAGCAGAAATACATCCAAGAACAAACAGATCTATTCAGTTTAGGCACCCACATACTGAAGTACTGTTGAAAAGTAGTTGGTCTGCATCACTGTCCAGAATGCAGCTACGCTTTTAGTTGCTTAACTCAACATTTAGGTAGGCCTTACACAGACTGTATTCCCCCAGAGTGACTAAATGACTTCTTAGTTCATGTTGGTAATCTGTGGTATTACTAAGGGGTGAACACTGTAGTCTAGTGTAGCACTTTATTAAAAGATAACTATCGTTCTGATATCATGTAATTTTAAAAGAATAATTATCAGGCAATCAAACCACTGAAAACTTACTAAAAAAACCCCAGCCTGGTGCTGTATTAAGCTTAGAATAAATAAATAGATAGATAAATAGATGAAACCACTAATGTACATACATGGATACATACAAATGCAAACATTAAGTTATATTCAGTCTGGAAACACAAATTCTCTTCTTTAAATCCGGAAAGACTCAAATGGGGCTCCGACTTGGGACTATCAAGCAGCGTGGGAGAAAACACCTTCCCACTACTCCTGTGAAAGCTCAGCCAGCCACCCTCTGGCCTGGGATGTAAGATTGGTGGGGTGGGAAGGAAAGCAGGCAGAAGAAACCTAGCTCTAGCTTATTCATAAAGAACTCAGATAAGGGAAGAAAGACCTACTGGTTTAGTCCCTACTTCAAAGATAGAGACCAAGGATGGCATGTCAGTGTGAGAAGCATTCTGGTTTCTACTGTTGTTTTGAATCCACTGGCTGTTTAAAATAAAATATATTAGTTCAGAGAACCGAGTCCAACCTTTTCCCTCCTTGAATGGAAAGGGACAAAGTTTGTATTTGCATAAAGGTAGCATAATTAAAGCATCAGGGAAGATTTTTACCACTGTGCTCTCATCAGGTAAATACTTAGAAGCAGCTGTTACATCTAATTTTTAAAATTTATCAAAGCGACAAGACAAAAAGGTAAACCACAAGTAAAAATGCCAATCCTTTCACTTAACACATTTCTCAAAGGTCCTCAGAGGAATAACTTTACAAGGTTAATAAAAATAACTAGATTAGAACAGGCCTTGGTCTTCACAGGGCAACTAGATACTGGTGGAGATCTGGGAGTGGAAAAAGCTGAACACTTTCAAAAACTCCTGAAGTAGAACTTAATTGAGACAGTATCGAGTATAAGAATTTTCTCTTTGGATTAATTTTCATAGATCTAAAGTACATTATCTAATATTGTACTCTTCCTATAACTCTGGTGACCTAATGACACAGATAAGACCAGTATTCGTAGATAGAGGTAATATGTTTAAGAACTAAAAAAAAATAGTTGGAAGTTTATCCAGTCAATACAGATCATAAGACAAATTATCTGTCTACGAACTTATTTTATATAATAAAATCCAGCAAAAAATAGAATTTTAATGATACTTTATATGATATAAAAATTGTATTTTTTAATTCTAGCATTTGTTTACCTCCTTCAGCTAGGCATGTTCTCAATCCCATACACTTACCATAGTAACAGAGTCATGAATCACAAAAGACAAAGTGAAAAGTGAAAACAAACAACAGCTCAAAATAATATTTACTAGAGAATCACGTATGAAAAATAACCTGGCTTCACTTAATATGTAGGTAATTTAGAAGGCATGTTAAGTTTTAGCCTGCTAAAAAAGAAGGCAAAATATTACTTCCTGTACGGTAAAGACTCATTTAACATGTAATAATAAATCATGGCAGCTTGCTTCCAAAGTTATTCTTTCCCTCTATTATGCTACGGATTTCATGTGATAACCTAAAGAGGACTCTGGGGTGGGGCAAAGGTATTGTTTCTCCATGGTGAAATAACAGTGTTACAAGATTTCAAGACGCAGGAAGTATCTTAACTTGGTAAGAAGTAAAATAGTTGTGTCACACAGCCTTTCTCCATTTGTGACCAAAAAAATAAGACGTTTGCCAAAATCTTTGAAGTCCTGTCTTCTTGTAAAACTTGACGGTTTGAAGTTCCATTGATGCATCTCAGGCTCTAAATACTACCTCCTTAGAAAATGAAGCCAAATTCAATTAGACAGTATGAATCATGGTGAAGAGTGCAAAGAGAAATGGAAGAAATTTTGGCCATTATCTGGTTTTCAAAGAGCCTTAATGAATAATTATACAAAAACTGACGGCGCAAAGCAATAGTGCCAGTGGTGTGCAGGTTTCTGATGTTGAAAGAAATAGGGGTATCAAGTTGTTACACATTTCAGTCTTTAAGTCACTTTCACCTAAGTCTAGCAATCCAGAAAGGATTCACTAAGGATACAAAAATGCACGGGTCCTAAGGTCCTTAAAAAACATATAAAGCATGCAAAGAGAATCCAAAGCAACCATAAACACTTGTTGTGGTATTTATACTTCGGAAGAATTTCATGATACACATACCACACTAAATCCCACTTAGTTGTAAAAGTGCTTGGAAAACTTGAGTAACTCAGTGGTCTTCCATTAACTCTCTGCATGAGGAAGAAAACTGTGGGGGGATGTGTGGGGGTGTCCTGGTTCCGGCAGAGATGGGGTTAATCTCCCCAGGAGCCGGCAGGGGGCAGGTATTCCATACCACGTGACCCATGCCCGAGCTATAAGAAGAGCTAGCCGGGGCGAGGAGAGGAGTCGCCACTCGGGGGTGGGCTGCGGCGGTGCGGGTCCGGTCGGTGCGCTTCGCGGCGGTACTGTAATCGCGTTTTTGTCTTTCCCTTTTGCTGTTCTGTTAAATTGCACTCTTTTAACCCACGAGTTTGGCCCTGTCATTTTCTTTTTCCACGACTGTGGGAGTTGTGCGAGCGGCTGCGTGGTTCTTTGTTGCTGGCTGAGGCCAAACCATGACAGGGGGGTAGACTGTATTCAGTTTTTTGACTAAATTGACATTATTCATCCTTCAAGGAACCATTCTAGAGCCAGACTGTACTACTGAATATCTTCATATGTTCACACTCACCATTTTTAAGACTAAAGTAGGATCGCAGAATCTGACTGTTGGAACATACCTTGGGCCTGCAAAATATATCTTTAAAAAATAGGGCAGTGGCTAGCCTTTGATTACAGCACATCTGCAAAAGCTCATGCTAAACCAGAACTGAAAAAACGGAGATAGGGTTGATATTCTATTATCCCCATAGATAGCTTGTTCCAGTGGCTAATCACCTTGACTATTAAAATTTATGCCTTATTTCTCATCTGAGTCCACCTGGCTGAGCTCCCAGGCACTAGCTGTTGTTATGGCATCAGTTACTAAAGATCTCTTTAGTACCTAGAATATTGTAGCTACTGATAAGCTATAAAAATAAAATCCCAGAACAAAATACAGATTGAACCAGCTCTGAGAAGTCATCAAATGTCTCATTCTTCCCCAAGAAAGGATAAATGACAACTATAACTTTTCTGACAGATGATGTTGAGGGATTTTTCTGCTTAGAAGTTAGAAAGCTTCAGTGACAAGGGATTCCAAAGCCCATGTCAGTAGTCTACTGCACATGGTATTCAAAATGCAGGAGAACGTGGATTTAGGTAACTATATGCAATGGTTCCTGCTTTGCCATCTGCTCCTTTTCTGTTCCTAATATGTTATTTACTTTTCTAACTGCTACAGAGCATCAACCTGCATTTTTCACAGAACTACCTATTGCAATCACAAGATCTTATTACTGGTCAGCTCAGAGACTTTCATTTTATACAAGGAACAGGATTTATTTTCCTCATATGTATCACTTGTCATGCAATTTTACTGGATTTTGTTTGCTATTTTTATTCCTGTTTAGCCAGACTTGTAAAGCCTTTCTGCAACTTTTTCCATTTGGCTGTCTTCTATATTGCCCTGCATAACTTATGATCATCAGCACTGCTTTACTTTTTCTTCCTTCTTCCAGGTTTTATTTTTTTTGCTCTATGTTGAACAGCACATACCCTTAAAAGCTGCTTTGGTGACCTCCCTCCACTGTAAGAATCAACCATTTCTTCCCATAAGTTTTTGTTAACGTGTTCTTTCTTTCCCCCACACCTGCAGTTATTCAGTCATACAAGGATTTTATCCTTTATCTTGGTTATCTTGTCTAATAAATACCTTTGTGGGTGGACTTTGTCAAAAGTTTCCTGGAAGACTAATCAGAGTACAGCTACATATACAAGGCCAAACAAGTTAGCTCCCCCGGTTCATTCCCACCTCCCCCCGATCATCTGTATTGTCTACATGCCAGCTTGCTCCAAAGATTCATGTGAGCCAACTTGTGCCCACTGAAACAAAACCTCACTTCACTCCAGGGACCTGGGACTAAAAAGCAGTCCAGATGAGTTTTGCTGCCTCCAGCCTGTACAGTTCCTTATCACTGTTCCAGCAGCCTTTGTCACACAAGCACCACGATTTGCCCCCACACTGCACCCATGGGCATGCAACACATGCATTTGATGCCATGCTCTAAAAACACTACACTGATGGGTTACCATCGTTATTTCAGACACCCTCATGCAAAAAAAAAAAAAAAAAAAAAAAAAACCTGTGAAAATAATCACATTATAGAGCATAAGGGCAGCAAATGGTACAGCTTAACACAGTACGTGGACGTTGTCAGTCTACTGTGGAACGTCTGGCCTAGATACTGCTTATGCCTGGATATTGCACGTGCACCTCAACCAAGGTGGATACCTCCTCATGGCCAGTGACCACCCTGCTGAAGAGATACATTACGCTGTGTAGATTTACTTAATAGCTCACATCGCCTGGATTCACGTGCTGAGTCCTTCAGATAATTATTTACTCTGTGAAAGCGGATACAAAGTGACAGCAAAAGAATGCCACTAACACTGCATCTACATATCAAATAGATAGCAATGACTTCTGAAGTTTAAGGTAATGGAAAATCTAGATGTAGCACTGTAAAGCAAAACAGAATGTATTTCCACAAAATTTGTACAAGCTCTAAAGTTTTGAGTCAAAATAACCAATTTTACTTTTTCCTATATCATTATGGGAACAGAAGCAGCTTAGCAGCTTTTTTTGAGAAAGTACTTATACTTTGAATTAAACTTGACATGCTCTATTTAGAATGTTTTTCTTAATTCATTCTGCTGGAACCTCAAATAGACTTTTCTTGGTCTTACGAATTTTCATTTTAACTTTTCAGGAAAATGTTGTAATGCTGTTCTCATGCTGTATGAGATTTTACATTTTCAAATGATAAGTCAAAAAACTATCACTTGTTCTGATCTCTCAACTGTCCCGGTTTGGCCTCAGCCAGCAACAAAGAATCGCAGGGCCGCTTGCGCAACTCCTACAGCCGTGGGAAAAATCGGCAGAAAAAGGCAAAACTCGTGGGTTGAGATAGTGCAGTTTAACAGAACGGCAAAATGGAAGCGAAAAAAAACAATTACACTGATAAAGAGATATAAAGACACAATTACAATAGCACCGCGCACCAACCAGACCGGGACCGAGCCCACCCCGAGTGGCGACTCCTCTCCTCGCCCCGGCTAGCGCCTCTTATAGCCCGGGGCATGGGTCACGTGGGATGGAATACCTGCCCCCTGCCGGCTCCTGGGGAGATTAACCCCATCCCTGCCGGAACCAGGACACCAACATACACGGTGAGAAGATACCATGGTTGGCCTTCTTTCAGTGTTACAGAAGATACTTGCACATAAATGGACTAAGTTAGGGAACTACTCCTTACAGCTTCTAGCCGTAATGTGCTTCAACAAAATCTGAAGCCGGATGATGCAGAGAAGAGAGGTGTCATAGTCTCTAAAACACAGTCAAATTTTCTTTTCTTCAGGTTACATAAGTAGTAGTGTCCTCATTTGGGGCACAGAAAAGAAACTTTGCAGATTCTCTACAACAACCAGCTGATTAATTGGACACACTGAATTCTTAATACTGTCTTTGACTTCTCCCTTCCTTTCTGACACTTAGAGTAATTTTAGCTCGTAATCTTAAGCAAGTACTGTTGCTTATGGTTATACACTGCACAGGTAAAGGAACTGAGGGTGTAAAGTTCTATAGAAAAAAAGAAACAAAAAAGACGGCAGCTATTTCCCCCTTTCTCCCCAATGCCCTAAGTCTATACTTCTCTAAGGTTTGGCTTTTTCGGTTTTATTAATTTCTGGTTTGTTTATTTGGGGTTTTTTATCCATTCCCCAGTTGATAGCCTTGATCAATAAACAGACAGAAGCTTATGCCTGGATATTTTTTAAAGACCTTTAATGGACATGGGCATTTTTCATTATTTAAGTCACTAGTATAAGTGCTCTTGATGATTGGTTTTATAAGGGGAGCTGAGTTTTAAGAACACATGGAAAAAGCTTGAGCCTCAGTTCATCTTCCCAAAACTGCCTGACAGTATGCTCCTGTTCCAGTTGCATTAGGTACCATAGCAACTACAGAGAGGGAAACTGCATAATCAAAGAACTATTTCAGCTAGGGAAGCAAATCTGTAGTTAGAAGCAAGAACAAACCTACAATCGTGATTTTTTTTCACCCTACTACCTTGTCTGTTCTGTATCTAATTCAGAAAGTGTGATGTTCCTGAAGAGCAGCGATTTGAATTGCAATCTTTTTTCTTTTCCCCCTCAGGCTCCAGTGACTATTCTGTAATAGTGACATCGTCTAAGGTTTTAATATAACTTAGTCCCTTACTTTTAAAACATAAATATACAGTATATACAGTTTATGTAAGTAAAAACTGTTTGTAGTCTGTTTGTAATGTAGTCACTGGAATCACTGGAGTTACTTAACTCCATTTAGAACAGACATATTTGATCTTATTTCCTTTGACCATTATGGGACCGAATGCCCCTACCCCACATGTAGACACTAGATGTGGACATCTACAGTCCGAAAGAGTGAACTTGAATCTTTTACCCAAAATATAGCATCATTTTCTTTTCTTGAGGTTATGGATGACGTCCCCCATGGAATCAGCAGATATGACAGAGGACAAACAGGACCAGTGCCTCTGTAGAAGCAGGCCTGGAGGACAGACAGGACACTATGACAGCTAAAACAGCACTAGATAGATGCCTGCTGTGCAGCTGAACCAAGTCCTGCATGTCATCCCAATGATTCACTGTTAAGACCTTTGGCTCTGTGAGGGTCACACTGCACTATATCATTAACCTTTTTTGTTCTTACGCAGTTACCTGCTCTTTTCCTTGTGGTCCCCTTCTAACTTGGCACTATTTCATCTTCTACGTTCTTGGCTATTCAGTCTCACAGTAACACAGCACAGAAAAAGGAAGCAAAATTAAAGTTCTTTAAACCAAAGGGGTCATTGATCTGTTTCACAGTAAGAACTAAGTGCAGTGAGTGCAGGAAGGGCTATATTAAATTATGATAAATACTCAAGAAAACATTCTTAAAATAAAACAGTAGGTTTATGATCACCAGGTGTAAAGAAAAAAAAAAGGCAGCTTAATGAACCATTAAATATAAAATAGCAATATTAAATGAAGAACTTAATCTCTCCCAAGGGGGTAAGTGCTACAAAATTTCCTTAAATATTAACTTCTACCTAATAGCACAATAAAGGAAAAGACCTTGCATAAAAGAAATTACAGATTTTAATCCTCTACTCTGAAGGAAACCCTTAAATTAGATGGCTATTTCAATTTATTTTTAAAACAACAAGAATAAGACATGAAGAATCAAGTCCCTCATGGGACTGATCAAAATTGAATTTGCAGTTTCCTGTACTATGCTGACAATCATTTACAATAAAATCAGAATGAGAAAGGGAAATTGTCTGTGGGGACCACTGAGCCAGGTAATAGCTTCACTATAACACAGTCACACAGCAGAAAGCAAATTAAAATGTAAATAGAATTTTAATATGGTTGAACTAGGCCTTACTTCACTTACAGGATTCTTGCTTGCAGCTTTTAAGTAACATATCAGGATTGACAAAACTAAATACTTACTGGTGATAATCAGATATTTTACGTTACCAGCAATTTGTTCAAAATATCATGAGGTTAAAACTGTGTTAGGAAAAATCAAGAAAATTAGCTTACAAACTACTTAAGTTTAAAATTGCCATGACACAATGGGAGCACAATGCAAAGCCATGCTATAACCTAAAATTTCTAGTCCCATTCTGTACATCTACAAACCTTGCAAATTATAACAACAATATCCCATCTTACAAACCACAAAGGTCTTGCAGGTACAACATAAAGAACAAGGAATACTTCAAATATTTTTTTTTAATATTTAACAAAAAAAAATACATTTATACATACATAATGCATTTTACACAAGCACAAAGACATGTTATACTCCAGCATAAAATAACACATTAATTTGATTTGCAATAAATTGTTTCAGCCACATAATAAGCCTGATCCTGCAGAACATCTATGCTATACGTTGCATGAGTTTATATCTCATTCAAAACAATCAGCCAGCTCACCACTATCACAGTGGTGGCAGTGGAGGGGAATATTTATGGGAATTTAGATGAATCTCTCTTCATTCTTTAAGAGAAGTTAGTTAATTGGCTCCCATTCAGCATATATTTCCTTCTTTTTAAAGTCCTGGTGACCGTACAGGATCCATTGAAAAGGGCAACAACAAAATTTATGAGATATGGAAAACTGGAAGTATATCCAGCCCAGAGTTCATATATGCCTTGAAGGAAACACTTGTTCTAAGATGATTCAGGCCTAGCAGGTGAAACTATGCCAGTGCAGACTATATTTATAGATGATACAAATAATTAAAAATATTCCCTAGAGCAGCACCATGCAACCTTCCTTTGTTGAAGATGAGTACCCTAACCACTGAACTACAGAGCTATTTTTTCACTTTGCTTCTGTCCCAATGAATATGAAGTAGCTATACAGACCAGAACAGCCGCAACATAGAAGTCTAAGAGTTATACACTGCAAAATAAATAATCCAGAAAACAGCCAACTGTCTTCAACAATCTAGTGTATTTTTAAATGCTGACCAAAAATCCTCCATAAGTGGCTACTATACATCTGCTGAACAGCTATGCAGCTGATCTACAGAAAACCTGTAGCATTCGGTATTGTGACCTGTTATGCACATGCATTTTAAATGCACTTACAGAGTGGATAT
Source organism: Charadrius vociferus (assembly GCF_000708025.1). NCBI lineage: Eukaryota > Metazoa > Chordata > Aves > Charadriiformes > Charadriidae > Charadrius > Charadrius vociferus. The sequence continues at coordinate 1,280,410 of NW_009646636.1, forward strand.
AAAACGTTCTCTTCTGGAAGTCCAGGATCAGCAGATCTTTATCATGGCACTCCTAGTCTGCACAGACCTAAGTTCAAACCCTTAATACGAGCTGAGACTTGTAGATTTATTAAAAATTGACAATACTTGCATCAATAGCTTTTAAGACTCAAAGTACGGTTACCTATGCCTGCAGATGACCTGTTAAATATTAGTAAAGGTTTGTTTCATTACCACTGTTAAAATCACTATACGACCTACTTCATGACGAGACAGACATACCTGTCTGCTTCATTCCAGAAAAAGAGCAGAAGGAAAAGTAGATAATCACTTCCTATTTTGCATGTAAGCAAATTGCCACATGATAAGCAAAGGGGTGAACAGTAGGTTTCCCATTCTGCGTACAGAATCTACTTGCACATTTCTACCTCTCCGGCAGGAGGGAAGCAGCTCACTCTGAGCAGTAAGCCAGCTTTCATTTACTTCAGGATAAAAGCAATCGCCTCCAAGTAGTTGATAGGCTGGAAACTCAAATATTAGCTTATTGCTCAATAACCTGCTTGTGTTCCCAGACCTTACCCAACGCCCTTGAGCTATGTTAGACAGAGCGGCTGTAAGGTTTCCGAGAGTAGGGAACTTCTGAGGGCTGCTACTTTGGTCTGTTTAACATGTACATTGGGGCATAGCTTCAGGCACCTCAGTGTAGGTTTCTATGTATTTGAAATCTAAGTGTCCAAGCTTTCATTACAGTCCAGGGTGACACTGGGCTCAGTTCAGTTGTCCAACCATAGGTTTCAAGTGACATCTGACACGCCCTAAGGTGTCTAGCAATAACAATAGAATTTTTTCTCCACAGGAGCAAAATTATCCTCCCAGGTTTATGTTAGCTGTTCAGTTCTTTTTTTGCAGATTTCCTGGTTTAATTCTCGCTGTATTACTCATTATCTACTTTTTTAAAGTGCAGGTGTAGTTATTTACATGAAAAAATCAGTATTTGGTTTGTTAAATTTTGTAATAATGTATTCTAATGTTTATTTGATTAACTCCAATTCGATGCAATTCTACCCTCCCTTATTTTTCTATTTGCTGTTTTTACAAGATGGTTTTCTAATTAAAAACATAATTTAAACTGCAATTAGATTTACCTACTGTAGATGTAAAAATACCTATCTTTAAAAATTCCACCACCTAAAACCATACAATTTTTGTTGACTTTTACTGGGAAATAAAATTGGTTTTACCTCTCACAAAGTCTTTGAAAATGCAGTAGATTATTCCATTTCTTCTAAGCAGTACGCCAGGCTCACCGAGATGCAATTTGAAAAAAATGGGGCTAAAAATATTACTTTCTATATTATAAAAACCGCAAAATTCCTTGAACTTCCCACATGGAATGCATAGTTCATAACAGTGTAATTACTAAGTATCTATTCAAGTGTCAGTGTACAGATTTAATAGCTCTATGCACAACAGTCCCACTGTAAGAATAATAAATAATGAAAATTTTTTATGAACAAGTTTTTGAACAAATTAATGCTCTTTTAATTCTGAAATAGAATATTTTTAATTTAAACCCATCTGCAAGCGTCTTCAGGGCTCAAGCAGTCCACCCTGTTATGTTATAGTAGATAAATGCGTTATCTTCTTGGAAAGAAATTCATGAACCGTTTTTTGTCAGATAGCACTTATAGATTAAGCTTAAAACTAGTTAAATCATTCAATTCCTTTAACCTTTCTTCGTAAAGCGTATTTTAAGTCTGTCGTAGGGCTGAGAAAAGCCTGTTCAGCAGTCTAGTCTAACCCCTGGCCCCAAAGCAGAATCAGTCATATCTACAACACATGGCAGCTGTTGTCTTGTCCAGCTTGTTTCTAAGACCTCTGCACATGGAACCCCCTCAAACGTTTAATCAAAAGCATTTTAATGTTGTCACTAGAAAATATTCCCTCATATTGAGCCTACATTTCCTTTACTGCAGTATGAAACCACTGTTTTTATCTACTACATGACAGAGAGAAGGTAACTGCTTTCTTCTACATAGTTGTCACCTATGTTTTTGAAGGAATAGTGTGCTTCTTCCCTAGATTTCTCATTTTAAAGGAACTAGGGTTGTCCATTTTTTTAAATTACAGGTTTAGATTTCAGAGCATATTTTTGCTCTCTTTTCCAATTGGTCCATGTCTTTCTTCAAGTAAACTACCCAAAACTGAACACTGGTTCTCCAGTTTATCAGTGCAAAACAGAAAAGTTTCAGTTCACAAACCTTGTCCGCTGTCTTTCTGTTTAAGAATCCTACGATGATAGCTGCTTGTCTCACAACAGCATGAAACTACTGACTTCTGTCAGCTTTTGATCCATCGTTACTCCGAGAACTTTTCCTACAGATCCATTCCAATTTATCCCCCATACTGTTATGTCTTCCACTGTTTCTCCCCAATTAAATGTAGCACCTTGCATTTGTTCCTGCTAAAGAATACAATTTCAACAAGACTTCACTTGCTGATGTTTTTTTCATTTTCTTAACAGAGAGAATAAAAATACTAAGTGAAAACTTTTCCACACGTACTTAGAAATATTGGAAATCTAAAAGGCTACAGAAAATGCTATCTGTGAAACAACACTAAACATTCATTCTAACCTGCCAACTTTATATTGCCTTCTTCTGTTGGAGTTCAGTCTTCTATCAAACTCCTACATTTTGCCAGCAAATCAGTTTCCCAAAATTGTCAGAATAATCAGGAAGCAGGCATCCACAGTTGTGTGAGAACGCAACCTTTTTATAGGCACTGCTCACAAGGGAATGAGGCTTTGAATTTGTACTTCACAGTTTTTTTCTAATGTACAAGCACTACATAAAGAATAAAAGTTCTAAACTAGCATACATCTACACTGATCACTATGTTACATAGATGTAAACCAAAATAGTATTTAGCTGAGTACTAACAAAAATATAATTATGAAAAAGACTTAGTATGCACAAATATGTGAGTCTTAAACTTTAGCCAGTGTACCTATGTCAGCTTAACTGTAGCTCAGGTATTATTGAAATTAGGAGAAATAATTAAGTAATAGTAAACAACCATAGTCTGAGACAAGAATCCACGAGCACAAGTGCACACTAAAAAAGTACAATTTAAGAAAAGACTGATGTGATGAAAACTGTTGTTACAGAAGCTTATTAAATCCCTGTGTATGTACACTCCAGGAACGCCTGTAGCACAGCATTTATGTATGCAAATAAGTATCTAAAAGATAAGAATTAGATACAATGGAAGTAAATCCCTATAAAATGATAAAAGACTGGTTTGCAATACAGAAATAAAACTCGGGATTAATAATGAAATTTTAAGTATTAGTCTAAATCTTCAGATTTCTGCACTTAGAACAGCCCCTTAATGCTATGTTTTATGTATATAGACATACTGTGTCCAGTTCCAAGTTATACTAGCACACTGTTTATCCTGCTTTTGTATTATAAAGGAATCAAAATACCATCTGAATAGATGATTTCTGAAGTTAATAAGGTTTGTATAACATCTTTGCTCCTTAAACCAACCAGTGGGTATAATCATTTTCCCACATTATTAGGATTCCCTACTTCTTCAGCCCAATGGGGAACACAATCATAGCTGTGGGGAAGGTCCGCAGAGCAACAAAGAATGAGGAGCATAACTGTGGTGAACCAGAGACATTTTTGAGACCCTCAGCCCCCAGTACAACAACAGGGTGACAATCAGGTCTCTTAGCCTATCCACTTTTTTGACTTTAAACAGAATCATTCAGTTTCATTTGATTAATAAAAGTTGGGATTCACAAGTATTTGAATTTTAGCTTATATAACACTTAAAACATAAAGGATTATGGCGCAGAGAAAGAGGAAAATGTTGGAACTTCAAAGTAGTTCTTGACATTGCAAATGATATAGAGAGCAATGTATCATTTGAAACCGTAAGCGATATATACAGCAGCTTTTGCTAAAAGAGTTTTCTGATCCTCAAATCATTCTTCAGAAAACGTCATAAATGGAAAACAATTGAATCAGTGCCAGGGCTGATTTAGTTTTACAAGGATGAACAGATATTCCATTATTTCTTATGGCTTACCATGCTACCAGGGAAAGCAGCTCAGAAGATTTCAACACATTTTCTAGTTCACACAATTTATTTTAGCTACTGACTACAACTTCATCATATTTAAATGTAGTAATTGTACTGTGACCTCTAACAACATGATATAACAGTTTGACTTCACTTATTTCTGGTCTAGGTTAAAGTGGACATTGATCTATTGTATAGCAATAATTTCACAGAACAACATGAAACTGCGCCAGGAAAACCTGATTCAATATACTCCAGAACTTACATCACAAAGGCATTAGTATTTCTACATAGTAGTAAAAGGGTCAGGAAACGCTATATTGAAAAATGCAGTTTAATACCTCTTTCTTAGAGAAGCATACTTGTCAAGTCCACTGTTTTGATGACAAGCTGCCACATTCATAAATGATTCATAGTTCCTTATTTTCAAATCAACTGTACAGTGCTAGAGTTGCCAAATATAGTAGGACAAAGAAAAGTCCATTTGCTTTCAGACTCTAATTATCATCTCTAAACTTCCCATTCAACCAGACAAGCTGCTATCTTGTTCTGTGTCATATATTGCCACTTTTTTTAAAGAGTTATGAGCTCTCGGTGTGGTAAAACAGTGAAGTGACACAAGATCTGCTATTCTGTCTCATAGAGCTTCATCCCACTCCAAATCACCAGATTCTTAGATGCCTATTCAATTCCTCTCCAAGTTATTACAAATTGTAGGGATTTTTTTTTTTCCTTACACAAAAACTGGCACTGCGTTGTGACTATACAAGGGTTGACCCTGGTGGTGCTTGTTCCTCTTTTGTTTGGAGGTATAGACAAGGGTCAAAGTGAACTCTGAGTAACATCTAAGAACTGTGCAAAAGGAGTGTGTGTAGACCTATATTAGTCTACAGCATATAAAATAAAGGTTAAAAAAGCATTTGTTTTTATGGTTACCACTAGAATGGAGATATTATGGCAATCCCCGTACAGCATTCACAGTATTTTTCTCAGGTATTATTAAGATAATAAACACTAAAAATGCAGAGATGTGAAAGAATGTTATCCTATCAAATTAAATGTATTGAAACATGAGTATCATACAGCTTAACTTCTCTAGTCACCCTTCCCAAGGGAAGAATGATGTCTTGCTCTCCATAATCTATCTCCCATTTACCAGATTAATATCTTATTTAACTTCACTCTCACCTATCCTTCTGTTCCCTTACCACTCCTCAAAGGTATTAAAAAGAAACAAGATTCGCAGTGAAAAAGAAAATATGGACTCTGAAACACCCTGAAACATAAGGAAAAAACTGTAAGAGTACTTACTAGGAAGTAGTACACAAGTGGTGCGATTTGCACCATGCAGCTTGACATGCCCTAAGAAACATGGAATTTTTGCAACATTTGAAAATTGCCAACAGAGAGTTACAGTCAGCAGGTAGCATTTACCACAATATAGAACCACAGGATTTTAACAAACATTAGAAGAAGGCTATTAGAAGATAAGTCTATATATATATTTACTCTCATATAATGATACATATACACACACATACAGTTAAAAAGAAGGCAAAGATAAATCTATATATATATTTACTCTCATATAATGATACATATACACACACATACAGTTAACAGCCAGATGCCTTTTTCATGAAAAAAATCAGCCATCCAGAAGTATTCAGTACTTAGTCATCCTGAAGTACTCAGGATCTCTAGACTGTATTTAATACAGAGAGAAAACATACCTCTGAAGACCTCCAGAGAAAGACACAGATTATTTATTTTAACTGCCTACCTCTCTCTACTGAATATGTAAAAACTGAGAGGAAACATTAGCTATTTGTTCTGTTTGGATCCAGTCCACCTCTTTTAGGCCAAGGCACCAAACCTCTACAGACTTCGAAAAGAGGCAGGTGGCAACCGTGGCAACGTCCATGACACCTGCTCCCCTCTGTACACACCACAACAATCCCCTTCATGCTTTCTGTGTAACTGCTGAGATGTCTGTCCAGTCGCCAAAGTAGCAGAAGAGGTAATTGCACTCCTAGCTGCACAGCCCAGCCTCAGCTAAACATAAAGGGAATGCCTAAAGAATCGGCGGTGAATGCTGAGGCAGACATCCTGTCATACAGTAATTCAGATTGGAAAGGAGCTTCAGTAGGTCTCCAGTCCAAACTCCTGCTCAAAGCAGAGTCAAAAACTGAATTTAGACCAGGTATAACGTCTTATTATGTTCCTAGAGTTCGAAACCCAAAAAACATCAGCAGCATCTTATTTTGGTTTCTGAATCTGAAATCATTTAGCTTGAATTTTAGTTAGCAACCATAGCAATTCTTCAAAATTTAGTAGCACGTTCAACAGCGTGTTCTTCCATAAATAACTACTTCAAGGTTCTAAATCTAAATAATACCATAATCCACAAAATCTTCTCTCTCAATTATACTTCTTTACATAAAAGGAAATTAAAGACAAAAGTACTCAAGCATATACTTCAAAAATATACGAAGTTTATACAGTATATAAAACATATACACTTTGAAGTATATACTTTGAAAAAATATTTGTTTAAAAGAAAATTATGAAAGCAAGCCAGTAGGAGCAGTAATTAGTGTTAGGCTACATATTTGCAAAAGATGGCTTGTGTTCCTGCAATAAGAACTGCTCACACGTGTTTCACAAAAAAATTAAAAACTAATTCTCAAGCAGTACTGAAACCATCCATCTATAGGGAGGACTAGGCTACAGAAGCAGGCTCCTTTCTTTCACAGTATGGTCAGGGTTGGAAGGGACCTCTGGATATCATCTAGTCCAACCCCCCCGCCAGAGAAGGGTCACCTACAACAGGTTGCACAGGACAGCATCCAGGCGGGTTTTGAATGTCTCCAGAGTGAGAGACTCCACAACCTCTCTGGGCAGCCTGTTCCAGTGCTCCACCACCCTCAAAGTAAAGAAGTTCCTCCTCATGTTAAGATGGAACTCCCTATGTTCAAGTTTGTGCCCGTTACCCCTCGTCCTGTCACTGGGCACCACTGAAAAAAGACTGTTCCCATCCCCCTGGCATCCTCCCTTTAAGTATTTGTATGTATTATATATGTATTATGTATGTATTATGTATGTATTATGTATGTATTATGTATGTATTATGTATATTTGGGTCAGTGCTTCTTGAATTCCATTCTGCACTGTAAAATGGCATTACTGAGAGAGTGAGAAGTGCTTACATCCCACATTAGCTTCTGAATTGGTGTTTAGGGTACCCTCCTGGACTGGCAGGCGATAAAATTTGAATCTTTAAAAGCTGAAAAAGGCCTAGAACACACACCCTGAACATCTGCTCAGATTGCACCTGAGGGAAGTACACCATTTCTCCTCAAAGGCATATGCGTATCCCTGTCTTCCAGGGAGACCTCACCTGTGGGGGAGATACACACTGCACGCACTCCGAAAACACCCCACTGACTGAGCTCCTCAAGACATAAAAGAAATAGAAATGTAGTTTCTGGGTCCCAATTTCACTTAACTTCACTTAAATGTCACTTCAATCCCATTCTTGTGAAGACTGAGAAATCTAGGGATTGCACAAGTATGTTATCTAGATACCTATGGGTTTTTTGTGTGTTGTTCTTTTGTTTTTTTCTCTACGGGTGGGGGAAAGAAGGAGGTGTTACAACACCAAGGCATAGACTACAGCCCTCACTTAAGGAAAGTACAGTTGGTTACTGAGCTCTACAGACTCTACAGCCCTAGGTCAGCAAAGCAATACAGCCTATTATATTATTATGGTGCAAAAAAGAGAGATAATATATGGAAGTTGGAAGGAAGAACAGAGGCAGAAGGCAAGGAGGGGGAGATTTCTTTGCACATTTTACCAGTGATCTCCTGATCTTGACACCCTGTGTCATGACACCTAAGACACCTAACAGCTGTATTAGGCAGTCTAAATGTCATTACTCCCAGAAGCCAGAGAGCAATTGCAACCCGTTTTTAGCATTAGACAGCCTAAATTTCAAAAAGGGAAGGCTACAGGACCCTAGAGTCAACTTTGCTGCCCATTTTATGACCTTAGGCAGTTGTTTTTGTTCTGCTAATCATTTTAGCTTCACAGGTTAAAACAAGAGAGTCACCAGAATGACCACTTTCTAAGCCTGTGCAAAGTTACCATCTTATCCTGTCCAACCAAGTAGTCATTAAAGCCATAAGTACATATTAATAAACAAATTACAAGACTGTAGGGCTTTGTCCTCAACACACATGAATTCTATACCCCTTTCTATTACATAAAACCTTATATTGCCACTATTTCTCACATCTTCCCAGCTCCTAACCAATTTCTCCATTAACTTATGCCATATTCATTCAGAGAAAACTGAATAGTACGCAGCGCAATTGCTAAAAGGCAATCCCACCACCAGCCCAAATAACTATTAATTTATCAGATAGCTTCCTATTGTGCATTGAGCAACTGTCACTCAACCTCCATTTTTTAAAACTATTTTTAGAAACTCAGAAAATTTTTTTAGCGACTCAAAAGCTTACAAAACTAGATCCCAAAAATTAACCTCAAAAACAAACTGCTTAAGTATTTCTATTAAAACAAGACAAAGAACATGGTGGGCGGAAACACTAGAATAACAAAATCTCTCTTTTGTAGCACTCCAAGCAATAAACTTGCATTTTAGTATCATCCAAATTAAAGAAGTTCAAGAGGAACGCCAAGTTACTGGTTTACAATTCAAACCAAAACATCTTTCTAAAACAATTTCTTACTTTCTCTCAAATATCATCTTTAAAAATCACGAATTCCAAAAGCAATGCAGTTTCTAATCACCTGCATGATCTAATACTCCTTTGAAAGCACAAAAGCAGAGGGAATAACTAAAAATTAACAGATAACTTTTATTACACGCATAAACTGATCAAAAATGAAAATTAAGAAAAGTAGGAATAAGTTTTAACCAAAAAGCAGCAAGTCTTACCTTGAAAAGCAGCTGCATTACGAGATATTAAAAATTTTAACGTAGCGCTTGATGTTTGAAGCACTTGCTGTATATCTTGCTTTGCTGCAGTCTGATATCTTTCTTCCATCTTTTTGGTACAGCATGTTGGATTTTTAGAAGTACAAACCTGGAGATCAAGCCCTAGAGAAAAACATAATTACATTGATTACTACAAAACAGAAGTACACAATACACAAATACATATAAAATGGTTAGGCTGGGTTGTTGGGGTTTTGGTTTGGTTTTTTTTTTGTGGTTTGGCTGGGGTTTTTTGGGGTGGTTTTTTTTTTTTGGTTTTTTTTTTACATAGGTATAGACGGTGCAAATACCCAAAGCTTCAAAGACATCTAGTCTTGTTAAACAAAAAATAGAAGGGGATATGAACTAAAATTCTCTGGGAAGAATACACTTACTACAGTTAATTCATAACATATAGTATAACTCTCCTGACACTGTAATCTTATTCCAGCTGTCAATATTGCTAACTAACGTTGGTAAAATACATTGAATATGCCTTGTACACCATTGTACAGGTGGTAGATGCCCCACCCCTGTGGAAACATTCAAGGTCAGGTTGGACGGTGCTCTGAGCAACCTGATCTAATTGAAGACGTCCCTGATTACTGGGGGGGGGTTGGACCAGATGACCTTTAAAGGTCCCTTCACACCCTAACCATTCTATGATCTTCTAGAATACTGAACTGCTGTGCCAGCACACGGTTGGCACTCTTGTTGTTCTGCAAATCTTGGACTGGAAAGATATAACTATTGCTAAATATTGCAAACACACCAGTGGAAAGCCCATTCCTGATAGGTTTATAATGAATACTCTCATATTAACTTTTATATGGAGCAATCCTAAGTTCCAGTCTAATCTCTCTTACTGTGTCTTTATCTAATGTCTAACATTGCCATGTATCTGTCATGCTGATCCACTACTTCACAAACAGGTTGGGAAATGTTCCTGGAAAGGAATATCTTGTCAAATTCAGGGCATGCTGAAATTCAAAAGGGGCAATTCAGTACTGTTATAACAGCTGCCTGTTTCATATTGTTTTATAACTGGAACATAATCAAGCATGAAAATACCTTATTCACCTTGTTATCATGTGGTATTTAAAATCTTTTTTACACTGTATCTAAACAGTGCTTTCTAAAATGAGGAAACAAACATTTCATGAGAAAAGAAAGATGTGAGAATTTAAATTATATTAATACAAAATTTAATGGTCCAATCCAAATTCTGTTCTCAGATATACACTGTTCCACTGAGAGATATCACAAGATTTCCAGTAAACATCATGAGAAATATTTTTTTATCTGCTCTGTGGACTGAAGTCTAATTCTGTGGTTGTGTGTATATGCATCACTCTTCCTTCATAATAGTTAAAAAGGTAAAATCAAAAGTGGAAGAAAAAAATGTAAGAAATTCAAATGTCAAAACTTAAATCCACATTGTCCTTGCCTTTATTCTCACTTTCAGCTCTTACACCACCTCTTTGTACTTAACCTTTTATTTCTCTATCACTAAATCTGCAAGAATTAACATTCCTTTCCAATCTTTTTTTTCCTCTATTTTTCTCTGATAAATCATTCTCACGTAGTATGAATATAGTTATGGGGAAATGGAGGCCTTAGACATTTTCCACCTTAAATATTCCATTAGTTATCTTATGTAAATTAGGTGTTTTAAATAATGTATTGCAGAAAGCTAAGAAAGAAAAGGTAAGCTGCTGAGAGCTGGATCAGAGCATTCTGGAAGAACGGCAAAATGTTTGAATTCATTATATCAAACTTATGTCCTATGTGTTGGTTGAAGCAATCTTAATGATGGGATTCCTGGCCCTGGAACTTCATTTCAGCTACACAGTAGGAAAAAATGTTATTATTTACGTACAGCAAACCCAATCCTGAAGCAGGAACCCACTGTATTATATTTAGATAGGTAGAAAAGATCCAGAAGATTGCTTAGAAATCACATGTAGAAAAGCACAAGACCAGAATGAAATAGGTAGATGATATGGACAATTAAAAAAAGGGAGTTATCTTACAATACTTGTCTCTACAATATTACACAGAAGTAATTTGACTCCCATGACAAATAAACAAACTTCCCTTGCTAATTGCAGATAATACAGTCTCAGAATTGCTGAACACGTCTTTCTGGCATCAGTGGTTTCCATCTTCACAATTCCTTGTCCCTTAACCCAAAAGCAGGTGTGAAAGTAGGATACATTTGAACCTTCAGTATTAAATACTAGAGAATTTCTCTTAGTTTTTAAAGGATCTTTCCTGCTTCGTGCTTTAGGTCATACGATGTAAGTTTCCAGGCAAAACTAATTCATTTTTAGTTAGGAGTGCTGCTCAGGAATTGATATAATTCCATATTTATGAAGACAAAAGTTTGACTCCATGCGCACAAGAACAGTTTACTGCCCATGGTAAGAATGCATGCCTCGAAATAAATCCATTTCACAGAAATATGCAGCAGTAAATATCATGTTAAAGGAGAAGCAGTAGATACTTTAAGAAATCGTACTGTTACACAGAATTCGCAAATCTGAGATTGCTTTCATGGCAGCATGCAAAAGTAAGAACGTAACCTCTGGATGTGAAAATGAACTAAGGAAACTGATATCCCTGTAAATCTCTTTGAAGTGGTTTCTAGTAGCAGTTTAACATGCAGTGATTAGTACACCCACAAGCCATAGTCCAGGAAGCTGAACACTTTCACTATCACAACAGAAAGTCAAAACTCTATTCTAAAGCAGGTATGAATCACTGAACTGTGAGTATTAAGAAATTTTATTTCTTAAGTGTTATACGATTGCTACAAGATATCTTTTTCCTCATACAGCTTGATCTTTTTGAAGGCTATTAATCCTCACCATTTATTTAAAAATAGAATTTCTGAGTTCTTCAGTATGTACATGTTTACAATTTACAAACTAAGTAATTTCTCCTGATCGGCTGTCTTCACAAATCTCTTGTCATGTAAAAACTGTGATATTCCGTCCTCTGACATTCCAATTCAGCCAAAGAATGAAAATAATGCTGCCAAATTAAGGTGGTCTATTAAATTATCTTTTTATTAGCTACTCTAGTATTTGTTATGCATGCCAAAGTATGTGTTTCAGTGTCAGAGACAGCCTTTAACACAGTTCCTTCCTCCAAGCAACATTAATGAGCATCTTAAAATAATTTTTATTATGAGTATTAAAAATACAGTTCTACAACCTCAGAATCCACGTAATATCTATATACAGCCTTCCTCTCCTCCATCTCCACTGCACGACCCATGCTTCCTCATGCCAGATTTCAATCCTTTGACCCCACTGACTCCAACCTCCCAGTCCATCCCAGCTCTCCAAACGGAGGCCCCAACACTGCTGACCATCCCTACCTTCCTGCACCATTCCCACATTCCCAGTCCCAGACACCATGACCTCAACCCCCAAAATACTGCAGACTCCTCTTCTCTCATATGACTTTTCTTCACAAAATGTTGGCATGCCCTGCAATAGTCCAGATCGCAGCCCAGGATAAAACAAAGCAGACACAGAAACTGCTACGTCACGTAAGAGGGATAGGTTGCAGATTAGCTGCTCTGGGTGCAGGTCGCTCTGCAGAGGGAAATTGCTGCAGTGAAGCTAAAAGTAAAAAGTGGGGAAGGAGGAGCAGCAGCGGGAATGGACCAAGTCACAGGACCCCAAGCAACAACTTCAGATGCTTGTGCGTAAGGCTGGCCACATCTAGGATTTCAAACAGGCAAAGCTGGAACTTGAACTACATGAAAGTTTGTTTTTCTGCAACCTATAGCTGTACATCTCATGACACTTGTTTAAAAGTTAAATCTTTTTATCAGGGCAGTGGTGATGGCTTCAGCAAAATTTGGTTATGGAAACAGACAGCAGGTTACTCAAGGGAGTAGGTCAGAGAACAGATTAGTGGTGCATGACTCAAATCAAGAAATGGAAGGATTAAAGCTATGGTAATAGGACCTATTCCAGGGGTGAGTCACACCACGTGCATCTAAAACATGCAATTCAGGTGCAATAACTCTAATGCAAAACACATCTAAGTTGACATTGTTTAAGGAAATAAAACACTGCAAGTTTATATTAATCCTTTTAAATCCTCTTATTCATGATTAGATGCATTTGCTGTCATGCTGAATACTAATGAATTTAAATATTAGCCACAGTAAATGAGAATTTTAAACTAACATACTGTTAAAACAGCAAGCAGCAAACTGGACTAATATACCACCCACCTACAAACAAATTAAAACAATGATAAATAAGCCTGCAGCAATATTTACGTATACCAGAAAGGTCTGTTCACAGGTATGGCACACAGTTCTCTGTCTCCCATTTAATTATTTAATTTTTTTTTAACTCTCAAAGAGTTTACCACACAAAGAATATCACAGTATGAGACAAGCCAAGGTATAGTCTGTAGTACGCCAGCAGCAATACACCTGACAAACATCAGGAGAAAAAATGTTTATACTGATAGCAATATTCACAGTATTGCATTACAACAGCCTTTTTTCCTCTTTGGCTACTGAATATTATCTTCTACTTGTAACAAAAAGCAACTCACTACTGTCGAAAAAAGGCAGGCGACTATTGAGTCATGTAACAGACACTGTAAAAGAGAGGAACCATGTTACTAAGTTGTTTGGGCACATTTCAATGCAATACCAATTTCAGACTCACTGTATTCTTTATTCCCCTACATATGTTCTTTAGGTTCTTTTCTGAAGTTTTTTATTTATGTTTGCTTATTTTAAAGTAGATTCTCTTCAATAATTTTTAATTATTTGTGCATTTGATTTCTCTTTACTAACCTTCAAACAAATCAGCAGAGAGCTTGGATAGAATCTGTCATATAACCTGATCTATTAGCATTTGTCTATTGGTCTCACATTGACAAACCAAGCAATTTTACAATTCTTTTCAGTACTTGTTTTCTCTTAAAACTCCACTTCTGCTGTTCCAGGAAAGTCTCTTACCTTCATAAAGAAGTTTCTAGCCAGCATGACTTATGAAGAAACAGTGCATGGGGGGCAGAAGTCACTTGTGATACTACAAGTCAAAGACAGAGAGATTTTTTTAACCCACATGCACAAATTTTGAGGTGTCTGGTCCATCATTATTAATACTGCTGCTCAAACTTACATTTGGTAACTAATATATCCATTAACTTAAGTACAGCTGAATTGGGACTCTACAATGGAAATATCCTATTAAGAGAGTATTTTTGTTCTATAAGATGGCCTCAAGAAATAGTAGCTGAACAGTTCAGCACAAATCTATCATTTCATCAATTCATCTAATCAGACTAACATCTGGACTAGATTATGAACTCCTATGTTGCTGAAACCTCTACGGCTATTAGAAATTTTACTGTAAGATACATGTTAAATTTATGTCTGACCTTGACCAAAGCCTGTTTTTAACAACAAACATGCTCAGCACCTACTTAAGAGACTGACACAGAAGCTAAACATGAAGAAATCTGAATCTTGGCTTTCCCTCAAAGCTGCATCAGTTTTATGGGGACAAAAACATTAAACAAATTACTTCATTCCTAGATATCAGAAGATAACCCACTTCTATATTGTTCTAAAAAAAGGTCTCTCCACTCTTCCTGGAAAGTGCTCCTTCAGTTTACCATTAGCGTTAAGATTCCTCATGACGGTTTTGGCTGCGAAATCCTTTTATTCTACCAGATGCTGAAAGGAATCATTCTCAACATGTTCTTCTCACTACAAATTTCACAAAGCAGCCTGGGTACCCTAATCCACTTATCTCATGTACCTCCCTTTCATAAATATCTACTATAATTATATATTTATATAAAAATACAAATATTTATTTTCCATCACGATTCTCGGTAATTGTCATATTTCTCAATTTCATACTTTTAAAGTTTAATATGCCTAACTATCCTTATTTTCCTCTTAACCTCAGCAAATTTTAAGTATGATTACAAGAGCCCAACAAATCTGTCAGAATAAGAAACACAGCAGTAGTTAGAACTCGAATTAAACAACGAAGAGGAAGATAAATTAATCTAGATTAATTTTACTCAGCATTGTCTACATCAGGACTTTCTCTTCATGAGCTCAACACATGATTATGAAGAAAACAGAACTACGTAGTGTTACACTGAAGACTCACGCACTCCCCTACACTTTTCATAACTTGCTTCTCTGCAGTGATGGAGTGTCCAATATACACATTTTCAGAGATGAACTTAGACAAAAAAATCAGCATGGAATGCATTTTCAAAGCCACAAACAGAATTAATGAATTAATAAAGCATAGAAAATCTGAAAAAGCAGAAAAACTTTGAAGGTTCGACTGTTAATTTACAGGTGGAACATCATGAATAAACTCCAAGTCTGTTTTTCAGGGCTAGGTTAGCTATTTTAGTATAGTTGAAGTGAAAAGCATTAAGAATCAGAAGGTTATTTTAAAAAAGTAAACTTAGACACTTTTGTATTAACATCAACAAGAATTTCAGATTTTCTGGCTGTTCTCTACAGGCACACATGCAGGAATCAATCATGGTCTTTAGTGACTATAGTTTTGAACTAGGTCTATGATCTTAAATACTAGTCTGAAATATCAAGTACATCTCTTTTAAAGCTTCACAGAAGTGTTTCCATGGTATTTAAAGTACCACAAACAACTATTGTGACTTTCTCTATGACATATGCCATTGGTTTATGTCGTTGTTTGGCCTCAGCCAGCAACAAACAACCATGCAGCCGCTCGCTCCACTCCCACAGCCGTGGGGAAAAAAAAAAAAAAAAAAAAAAAATATCGACAGGGCAAAACTCGTGGGTTAAAATAGTGCAATTTAACAGAACAGCAAAAGGGAAGATGAAAACAAAACATTAACACCAATAAAGTCATATAAAGACACAACTACAATACCGCTGCGAGGCGCACCAACCAGACCCTGACCAGCGCAGCCCACCCCCAAGTGGCAACTGCTCTCCTCCCCCTGGCTAGCACCTCTTATAGCCCGGGCATGGGTCACATGGGATGGAATACCTGCCCCCTGCCGACTCCTGGGAGAAATTAACCCCATCCCTGCCGGAACCAGGACAGTTTATTAAAGGAAGAAGCAAGGTTTGTATGTGGCTGGAGTAAGTTTGAACCAGTGGAGCATGGACAATGCCTTTTGGGGGTTTTTTTTTGTTTGTTTGTTTTTGTTTTGGGGTTTTTTTGTTTGTTTTTTGGAGGGTTTTTTTTGCTCATGACATTTGTAAACATCCTTTGCTTTTTTTTTTTTCCCCTCTTTTGTGGTGTGTGTGTGTGTGTGTGTGTGTGTGTGTGTGTCTGCATGTGGGGGGAATCAGCTGTATGAGATTGGCCATTAGCTACATTGCTTCAACTATTACTGAAGAGCAAGAGCAAAATTTTTGGTTCGCTGCCCCTTCAGGAAAAGGATAGCAGCAGCCATAAGGCAAGAATGACAACAGAACAAAAAACCCAACTAATGAAGCTACCCTTCAAAGTATGCAGAGTGCTCACTTGAAACTGATCATTCATAACTTGTGATGTTCCTGCTGCTTTTTTGTCTGCTTTGAGTTGTGTGCAGAAGGGTGATGCACATCAATAGAAAAAAGGGGCTCCTGAATTTTAACCTTGCCAGCACCACAGTGGTGGGATCTCATGACAACTTCATTTGTGATTTCTCCAGGAAGTATGAATTCTGTTAGGTAATTATTGGTCTGGGCCTGGGCGCATCTTGGCTGCGGGATGTGGCAACAGCACTTCCCAGATACGGAGTCCTCACGTGGGTGCTGCCCATCTTTCAACTCCATACTGAGCTCCAGGTACTTGGAGTCCCCCTCCAGCACAGGGGTAGAAAGATTTACTCACACAGGCTACAAGGGAGCTGGGGCAGACACCAGCCAGTGGATGAACAGAACTACAGGGTCCTGCCCTGCAATTTTCCTACAGCCTCTCTATTTACCCTCTCTCCTTGTGTAATTTCAGGACTGCTATACACTTTGGTTGAGTTGTTATTGGAGTGAAGATTAATTCACTGATGTTAAAAAGAGGAAAGTGCCATAGTTGTTTATCTTCTAGCATTGATTAAAGTCAGTGACATTAAATACACACAGAGATATCATGCTTTTGCCTCGAACCCCTTCCCTGGAAATGTAAAATGTTAAACTGTATATCTCCCCGATTGGCTTCAGGCTCTAGATTTCCTGATCAAAACTATTTTTTCTTCTTTTTGACCTTCATTTGAGAACATGTTTATCACAGTAAGGTCATTATGCTTAACTCAATTCTATTCCCAGTGCAGAATAAAAAGAGAAAAGAAGAACAATGCTGTGTTTTCCTAATGCTGCCCTCAGTTGTAACATACACCATTTTGTTTTACAAACAACATAAAAGCATTTGTATTTTACAGGGCTGAAACAGATTAGTTAATAAACTTTTAGAGGGCTTTTTTTTTCTTTTAATTAAAAGGTACAGATTTCTTGAAACTGCAATTCTTCTCAGATTTTACCTAAAAAATAACAAGCAAAGCACAATCTGGGCAATATGTGACATGTTATAACTCAAGTTAATGCAGTTTATGATTATTTAAAACTAATTTTGTTTATTCCTTTTCCTGTAACCTATTTATTAATTTAAATATGCAATAAACAATTCACAACCCTTGGCAAAGCAGCCACTTCAGGGGGGAAAAAAAAAAAAAAAAAAAAAAATCACCATGAGGATGGTCCAACACTAGAACAGGTTGCCCTGAGAGGTCACGGAGTCTCCATCCTCGGAGATGCTCAAAACCTGACTGGACATGGTCCTGAGCAACCTGCTGGAGCTGACCCTGCTTTGAGCAACAGCCTCTCCTAGAGGATCTCCAGAGGCACCTTCCCACCTCAGCCATTCTGTGACCTGTGACAACAGCAGCTGTTAATACCAGGAAGGTACACCAAAACCATAGAACTGCCCAAGAGAGTCATCTGCCCAAAACTCATCATGCTGAATAGGAAGATGACCATTAGCTGTATCACACACTAACTGGGGAATTAGAAGGTTTTTGAAACAGAGGAGTGACCTTGGCAAGAAGCACAAACGTTTGTGACAGCAAGGAGTGATGGTGGAGAGGAAGCAGCAGCCACCAAAGGGGGTCTGTCCCTGCCATTGGTGTCCCCAAGGCACCCCGACCCCTGCCCAGGCTGGGCAGTGCTGCCTCCCCATGAGGCGCCGGGAGCAGCCAGAGCCCAGCAGTGGGCTGGCAGCACGGGAGCAGCACACAGGGTCATCTCCTCAGGGTGCAGGGACACCTCCTCGCTGGGGGGTGCATAAAGCTGGGGCAGCTCTGTCTCCCACAGCGGGGTGGTGCACCCATGGGTGCCTGAACAGCCAGTGTGGGGATTGCATGTTCCTCGCTGGGGGGTGCATAAAGCTGGGGCAGCTCTGTCTCCCACAGCGGGGTGGTGCACCCATGGGAGCCTGCACAGCCAGTGTGGGGATTGCATGTAACTGTGGCGGGGACAGGGGACTAGAACATTTCTGAATTGGTCAAAGAAAGGCACTTAGAAATTTACAGGTGTTTATTAACATTTTGTGTCTAGTACTGTTTATCTCTCGCCTTACTGATATTGAGCCTCTATGTATAGTTAACTGATTGTCAGGTGTCTTCAAGAAACCAGTGAACCACTTTCATCCTGATTTGTCTTAGACTATTCGTACTGAGCAGTTTTTGCCTTGAAGTATCACACAGAGCGCTTTAGCTTTTATGACCATGGGGTCCCTCTTTAAGGAAGAGGGATTGTTAGTGAAAGACAGGATCTGTTTGAAAAAATGGAGTAAAAGCAACTTCACCAAGAAGGTGGCCAACCTAGCAAGGAGGGCTTTGACATAGGTGTGTCAGGGAGATGTTGACATTTTGCAAGCAAGCATGGGACAGGAGGTCAGCAGCGGTGAGCATGTGACCCAGAGATGGGTTCGAGAGCGCCCTCAGGAAGGATAAAGCAGGTTGAAAGGGGGCCCACCTCCAGTGCAGGTACACAAACGCACACAGCCCAGGTGTGAGGTGACATCAAATGTAATGGTATCTGGCTCATTAATTTGCCTGGTTATGGACTATTCAGCATAAAATGGCAAGCAACAAGGAAAATGACAGTTTAAATAAACACAGACACACAAACACTAAAAAGCAGGTGATAACCGGGACAGCAACAAAGACCAGAATTTGTCAATTGCTGATTGATGGGCTATAAAAGAACTCAGAGCCTTTAAGAGAGGGTCAACCAGAACATCATAACTGGTGAGGAAGGTGAAACAAGTCCACCTTCAGTATTGTTGGATACCTGGGACTGTGGGAAACTTATTATGGGATAACACAAGGGGCTTGTGGGACTGTACAAAACTTATGGGATGTTTAGGCTAAGAGCCAAAAGATGTGGAAAAGGTGGGAAGAGAGGAGAAACAAGCATGTGAAAATAGAGGGAAAGGGGGGATAAGAGGTTGGACATGTATAAGCAATGCCAGTTAGCACACTTGCTTCACTGAACACTGCACCTGAGCACCGAGTTAATTTCTCAATTAACTGTCCTATTTGTGAGTGCTGCAAGATCTATGTGCCAGCAACTGGACAGACCAGGGACTATGTGCATGCTGAGGTGCGAGAGATCTAAATGCCAGAAACAGGAAAGACCTTGATGTGTTTATTTCCCTGGTGCATTTAATCCTGTTTATGTTTATGTGTAATTCACTAGTACATGTCAAACTGGAATAGCCATTGAGTAGGAGGAGGCCTGCCTCTACAAAGACTCAGTGTCTGAGTCAGCGGTGGGTAAGGAGGTCCACAGTCCAGGCATGGGTACTGGGGAAACAGAAAGCCCATGCTAATATTCAAGGGATCTGCAACTGTGGAGGAGCTTATGAGATAAATGTGTGAGTGCACACATCTGTTTGCTAGCAAACATCAAGCTCAACTAACTTGACGGAGAGGAGAGCAGGAGGAGATTGGCATAGCAGTTAAGGGGAATCAGTCATGGATATTAGACTGGGAGGCCACAATGCCGACATTCAAGGGATCCATGAATGTGGGTGTGCTTGTGATTTGGAGAGGGCACCCAGATGGACTTCAGCAGCCAGGAGGAATTTCCAGGAGAAGAATGTGCTGGATTTGGCAGTTCCTATAACATCCTTAAACAGGCAAAACTGGAGCTCTGCACATGACTGGAAGAACCAGACAGAGTTGGAATAACTGAAACATAATTAAACAGCTTGAGTGACGACTGCGCAGCAATGGATGGATACAGACTGGTCAGGAAAGATAACCAGGGAAGAAGGGAGGTTGCTCTTCATGTAGAGGAGCAGGTTGAAGGTATGGAGCGGACAGGCTGGTTGATGGCATGTGGTGACCCAGGAACAAAGAAGAGCCCCGTGAAGATGACATTGTGGTATGAATTTGATACCATGCAAAGTCAGGATAAGGAAATGGATTGAGGCTTCTTTAAAGCAAGATCCTGGTTCTTAATGAGAGACTTTAAACTTCACAACACCTGCTGGAAGTAGAACACAGAGGGATGCAAGAAAACCATGAGATTTCTGGACAGGGGACAAGTTCTCATCACATAAGTTAGATGGGTCGACCAGCTTTGGCCTTCTTCTGGATTGATACTAACAGAGAAGGAAGACCTAATCACGGGGAAGGTAATCAATAGCAGCCTTGGCTGTAGTGCCCATTAAATAGTTCAGATCAAGATCCCAAGGGGTGTGAGGAAGGAGAGTAGCAGAGTACTGACCCTTGACTTTAGGTGAGCAGACCTGCTTATTCAGACAACTGGCAAATAGGATCCTCTGGGATCCAGCACTGAAAGCTGAGGCTGCTCAGAAGAGTTTGCAGGTCTTTAAGGACCATCCTTTGTCCAAGCAGACAGTTCAGCGGGTACACTTATCAAGGGACAGGCTTAGGTAAACAGGGAACTCATTACTGAACTTCATTGCAAAAAGGATTAACTGGGAGGTGGAGACAAGGGCAGGTGATAAGGGACAATATAGAAACATTGCCCAGGTGTGGAGGAATGGTGTTAGGAAAGTGAAGGCTCAACTAGAATTGAAAACAGCAAGGGATATTAAGGGCAAGAGCTTGTACCACTATATGAATAGCAGAAGAATAAACCAGGAACAGTGGGCCTGCTACTGAAAGGGGTGGGTGATTTAGTGCCCGTGGATGCTGATAAGACTGAAGTACTCACTCCCTTCCTTGCCTCAGTATTCACCAACAAGCCCAGGCCCCTGTGCCTAGAGGCAAGGGTTAAGTAGGAGAGGAGCCAGCAGTAGCAGGAGAGGATTGTGGGATCTCTTGTGAAATCTTGGCCCATAAAAGCTCTTGAGACCAGGTGAGATGTATCCAAACATGCCTATGGTGCTGTTTGAAGTTATTGCAAGTCGACTCCCTGTTATTTTTAAAAGTCTGTTGACCCAGTGCAAGTCCCCAATGATTGAGAAAAAGTAAGTATTGCATCTGTCCTCAAAAGAGCAAGAATGTAGTTGAGGGAACTGCAGACCAGTCAGTCTTACTTTGTTACCTGTACGGCAGGTCTGATAATTCAGTGTTAGACTTCTACATGACTAGAATCAACTCTAGGTTTGGAAAAAAGGTTTGGAGAATCTGCTTTCTACATGACATAACCTTTACAATTCACACTACTCCAGACAATACTACAGTGGATGAATACCAAGCTATTCAATAAACTGTTCTTACACTGCCTAGATACCAAATAATTTAAGAAATAAAAATAACTCTGAAAAGGCTAAAAAAGGAAAACTCTCAAGTAGATATATTTTGCTTCTCTTTCAGCACTATAGTCTTACAGTTTTCTAATAAATGTCTTATTAGAAAGACATTATACAATTTTGTGCATTACAGAAGTCTCCCCAATACAATTGCTTAATCTTCAAACTTCAACACAGCTTGTATATAAACCCAAATGCTGTCAGGAGACTTACAACTATTCCCAATGAAGAATACAGCTGTGGTGGGTTTGGGGAGGGTTTTGTTTTGTTTTACAAAGTGTTTAAAACCAGTAGAAAACCACCTCACTACCATGTATATAAGATGACCTACCTTACCTTTTAAATCTTAGCAGATAGTAACTACAGATAAACATCCTCTCTCTGCTTGGAATTGAAAATGTAAGAGAGAAAATTTGGTGAAGTGTTGTTACCAAGTTGCCCCAAACACAAATAACATTGTGTTGCATATAGTATCATCTTAGTTAACGGCACTGTTGTATAATAAACCATAATTTCAGGATCAGTAGTGTGTAGCTAAGCTGTCAAACCAAACAAAAATTAGAACTTGTGAGTACTATTCCTTATTTGCCTTCTGACTTGACGTGTGTCTCTTTCACAAGTAAACAGTAGCTTTATTTCTTAGAAGCTATGATCTCCTTTTTCCTACGAGGTTCAGAAAAGCAGATGTTGCACAAACCTTTGTGTCATTTTTCCAATATGTATGACCTTTCAACAACTACATTTTAGTTATTAACAAATAATACACACAGCATCTGCTCACATGCAGGTCCAAGTGTATATAGGCTCATACGTGCAGAATACTTGCTTAGTATTAAAATTAAATAACCTGAAGATTAGCTCTATTACCCAAAGTGTGCTTAATATTTTAAACAAATGTTAGGCACTGCTTAGCTTTCAAAACTTCTGCGCTTTGCCTCTTGTAAAGCAGGAGCTAATATGAAATTTTACCTAGGCTTACTACAAACTTTAGTATAGCTTCAAGAAGGCATTTAGACTTCTAGCAAAACTCTAAAATAATAATGAATATTTGTTTATGGTTTCAGCTGACTTTTCAATATTCTTTTATTCCCTTGATTTTATGGTAAATATTTTTAAGCAGCTTCTTTTTAACGTGGATATCATTCCCAACCCTAAGGGAACTTTGTTTTATACTTTAAGACTGCTAATCACGTACATATAAAGTACATTATTGACCTACTTCTGGTTCTAGTTCATTAAACACAGCTGCTTTCAATGGTCAGGAAAAAGTAACCAAACACAACATGCAAAACAATCCAACTGACTAAAAATGGAGTGGTTGCTCAAAATCCACAGAGTGGCTTTGTAGTTGTTTCTTTATAGAGCTACAGAACAAGCAACAGCTTACAGACAGTGTTTCACAAGAGGGTATGTAAACCGGTAAGTGGAATAGGTTATCCCATTTCAGTACAACCAATGTTAAAACCTGACACACTTATTTTCTGTGCTTTCACATCTAAAAATCTTCCTATCCTCACGAGAACTGTTTTGTCAATAACCAATTATTTTGAAATACAGTGAGAAAACGTTTTCTGCTCCAATAAGGAATATTGGCTCTTTTCAGCACCAAATTCTGAAAGGTCTCCACTGCTATCTATTTTTAGACAAGTTCACAAGACAGCAAAAAGTGAAATAACGTAGCCTGTAATAAATATATATTAATATAAACAGCTGTAGCATAGGAAAGGTTTTGCAACTGAAAACAATCTATATGGGTGTAGAAAAAACAGTAAAGCAAGAATAAAGTTCTGAAGTATAGGCTTACCTATTTCCAGAAGATCTGGAAGTGATTTAAAACTTTCATTCATGGTCTCAGCTGTACAAATCCATATTTTCAGTACCTTGAGATAAACAAGTGCTCACAGGATGAGGATGTTAATTGCCAGGAAGAGAAAATACCAGATGTGTGGTAAATTTCTGCCTGTCTACTTAGACAAATACTTCTAGGAGATCAAATCCAGACTCTGAAAAATCCCCAAGCAGACCTAGGATTGTCATGATTACCAGTCAGTGCCCAGCTCCTCTTCTAAACATGGTGCACTCCACATGACACTGTATGCAACATGTAGTACAGGTTTGGCTCCTTCCTAACATCCTCTAAGACCATTCTCCAAGTATCAGGCACCCTAAGCAAGGTATAGGTATCCCTCCATACACCCACACTACAGCTCACCGCACAAAACGTGTATGCATATTACACTACACTTGCTGCCTGCAAAAAGCCTTCCTATTTTTAAGACTATTTGAATTGCAGGGGAAGGGAACCCCAAAAATCCATAGTGCCTTGGCATTAGAAGAGCATCATATCAGATCTAGAATAGACTCATGGGCGAACACCACTGAGTGAAGACAGACAGTTCCTCCTGCAGGATACCAGCCTTAAGCAACGTAGACACGAGCCAATCTATTCCACCTAGCACGAGAACCCAGAGTTGGTCCCCTGTCCTCTATTTTAATAGTATAGACACCACTTTTCAGGTCTTCCCAGCCAGACTAAGTACTGCTGACATCCCAGAGAAATTGAAATATGGGAGACAGAGATGGGAAAACTGCTACAAATTTTTTTGTTGTTTTTAATCACAAAACGTTTTAAGAATTGTTTCACAGTAGTCATTTTGTGGATCCAGAGGGGAAATACTACTTGCATTCAGGAACCAACAGTGTATGTTCACACACGAAAAAATATGTTGTAGCCAACAGTCCTTACAAAAATAGACATGATATTATGAACATCAATAACTGATATGACAGAGCAACTCAATTTTTGTCTCTACCTAAAACCTTTGCCAGAGATCTGAATGTCAGTTAGACAAACAGAGTAACTAGAAGTGCCCCTGCCTGCACACACCAAAAAAGAAAAACATCTTGATTTGACTTCAGATAAAATTAAAATCCAAGTTACTTGAATATAACTCACACTAGAAACCAAAATTAAAATTCAAAGATCATTTTGTAGTTGCAAAATAATCTGATCTGGATTTTAAACTGACTTCTATTGTCACTTTCAACTGAATTAGCAAAAACATTTTCCCTTGAATTAACAAGAGTATTACAGACCAACTTTTTCTGAGATTATCTCATCCTTCAAGCATAGTTTGTCTCATTTATTCAACTTCACATGCATAAAGATTCTCTATCAAAAAGCCTTTGCAATAAAATTTATACTAATCACATAGTCTTCACTCTTTATTATGCTTCTTGTTCTCACAGTTGCATACATGACCTCCCAAAGGTTGCTGAAAATAAACCTGGATTGATTCCTAAAAGAAAAACACACCACAAACCAACCAACAGAAAAAAAAATAAAAACAAAAAAACAACCCACAACAAAAAACCTGACGAGAACTTGGAAAAATATCTCCAGCACTTTCTTCTACTTCATCAGGAACTGTTTGGTTCTACAGTTCCAGCAAATGTAACATTTTTCAATAAGCCACGGAATTCAGCTTTTTGGTGCAAACAGAAGCCTGACAGTGTGTTCACTGACATGCCTTCTTCACAAAGGGCTTCCAGTAGGTAAGGGTGACTGGTTTACTGTCCGTCCTATTCTGCTGTTCTACAGATTCCAAGAGAAGAAAATCTCATTTGCAACCAGGAGAAAAAGGAGAGTTGAGAGCTCCCATTTAATGTCTGAAAAATGAGCTGCTGAAACCAGCTAAAAGCTCTAGCTTTACTAGCATATATGGGGTAAAAGAGTGGAATTCTTGAAGTTATTTACATTACAATACCAGAAATTGAGCCTAGGAAATAAAAATATGTTAAGTATTTTGCGGACATGGATTTTTTTTTTTTTTGTAAATAATCAATCAATATATATACACAAAAATAAAATTAAAGAGTCCAAACCAAACCTTTGAGGCCTTTTGTATTTAATACATACTTTCCACATTGTTTGATCCTTCATACAATGAAAAGGGGTTTTCAGGATTTTAATTGTTGAGGGTTTTCTGTACAGTTCCAACACCACCACATTTATAGCACAGAACCAGACAGGAAAAAACAAAGTATTTTTGCAACTAACATTTAAAATCAGTATAAAAGTGATAAGTGTTTCAATATAGCATGTGATGGGGCTGAGCATAAGTCTGTTCACAAATCACTGCTACAAAAAATTGAGCACAGTTAGTCAGGTTTCTTCATTGCTAGGGTTAGCAATAAAACCCTTGGTTTTGTTAAAGATATTAATTTATCTTGATTATTAGTTGCTAATTTCAACACCATGATATCCTGTGTTATGTGAGTGATAACACAAACTCAAGTTTGTGGTTCCCTTACCCCTTAAGATCACCTTCATGCATGTATCTGCCATTTTTGCATATGATGATAGAGATATTTTTGCACCTTCAAAGGTACATGAACTACATACAGTTGCTGCAAATCTAATTATATAAAATAATCCATAGTGTTCTAAGCTAACATATATTCAAAATACAGACACATGGCAGTCCTTGAATGAAACAGAATTAAAGTTTGCATGATTTAGTGATATAAGGCTGCTTAGTTTTTATTACCACTAAGAAGAGGAAAAAATACAATTGTGAATGCTATGGTCTTTTATTTCAATACACACAATAAGAACAAGGCAAATATAAGCCAACTTCTTCCCTATAATTTTACTGACTGTAGAGATAGCCTTCCACTGTATACAAATCCATACACCAACTAACATTCCCACTTTCTTTCAGCTAGTGATCCTTCTCCATGTAAAAGGTGCGATTCAGCTTAAGAGACTTAAATGAAGGTGACCTTACACAAGCTAGGTCGAAAGTACCACTAAAATAAAGAAATGTAGGCAATAGAATAGAGGCAAAGGACCTAGGCAGCTCATTCTGAAATTGACTTCTAACATTTGATAGCTGAGTAGCTCCTAGATGCCACTGGCTGCACCAAGCACTGCACTGTGCAGCTGCCCACAGGCTCGAGATGCCAAAGGTATTCCACCCGCTACCACTCCAGAAAGACACGAGTCTCCCGGAGGTATCACATTTGCCAGCCCTGTGGGGATATTCCAGAGAAACTCAAATGGTGCCTGATGCCTACATTTAAGCAGCCTAATTAAGCCTTATAAAGACAGCTTTGACACCTGTTTTCACAAGTGGACAGCTACAGAAAGTGTTTATGTATGTAATACACACAAACACATTTCTAAGTGCCATCAGACAAGGTTTTGAAATATTGTTCACTTCTTACCTCAAAAGAAGGCTGAATATAGAAGATCAGTAGCAAAAGTGACATTTCTTTCCTCTTCACATTATGTTTCCAGCCTACGAATACTTTTAATCACACCTAAACCTTCTAAAATACTCATTTAATCCCCATTTTCTTGTCATCTCCAATTTTGACTAGATTTTACTGTTCGCAATTATTTATTTCGTGTACCTCTGAGATCAAAGCTACTCAGAGTGAGAACTCTGACACTTGTACTCAGCTCCTTGGGGGCCGTTTTTTTTTTTTTTCCAGGCTGCCCACAGCAATGCAATTCCTTCAAAGTGTGAAAGGCTGCTGACCATGCAGCTGTACCACACCTCCTGCTGACTGCTGCTCGAAGGGGCAGCAGCGGAGAAAGGAATTCTTTTATTGCTCTTCTAATTCAAAACCAGCTTTTGCTTCAGGAACAGGAAATACAGAAAAGTCAAAAGAAGAAAACGAGAGTGGTGTTATAAAAATTATTATAGGGGAAGGGAGGAAATCAGAGGGCAGGGCAGAAGAAACACATATGAAGTACTGTAGTTCTTTCCTCTTGAGGCAACATGTTTCCTCCCTATCCCCAGTATACAAGTGAATGTATGGTATCAAAATAAATGACAATGGCAGAGAAAGTGTAGTAGTTGCGCTAGACTACAAAATGAGAAGAACATAGATAAACTGATACCATACCATTCATAGTCATATTATTCACACAAATAATCAACATAAATTTAAATCACTGACAAGGCTTTGACTCAGATTTCACTTTCCAGACATCTTCATTTGCGCAGTACCTATCTAATCAGGCTTTCCAATCGAAGTGTTTATTATCTTTTTCATGAAGACCATAATAAAATCTTAAGCTAAGGACAATGTAAGAAGACAGTGCATGTTGTGAAACATACTAGTAGCCTAAATATAGTACTTTGATTTGTAAATTGCACATTGCAATATTAAGTCTGTTAAGTTTAGGATTATGTGTTATGCTTAAAATTAGAGTCACTAAAATGCATTTTTAAGTGATTCCTTTCAGAATAAAAATAGTATGCCTTATCTCAATGTGCAGAGTTAATAAAAACTACAGAGATTACCTCAGAAAAAGGAAGATGCTATTGATATTTTAAGTGAAGGGGATGTTAATTAAGCTTTTGTTGCATTGAGAATTCATTTTCTGTCAGGAAAGCATTGACTCACATTTACTTGTTAACTTGTCATCTAAACATGAACACACTTTACAGATATGTGGGGTAAAAAACCAAAAAAAGTAAAGTATTTTCCAACCCTATATCCCTGATCATGAAAATACCTGCTTTCTAATTTTGTAATTAGCACCACTGAAATCAACTGAGGTTCTCACCAGGCTGGAAACAAACCCCAAATCAAAGAAGGTACATCTTCTTACATACATGCTTTGTCACATCGTTTGGTATCAGCTCCAAAAAAGTTTCACGGTTGATATAAATGCTAGGATGTACTCAAATTGCTATTACTTAAGGCATTACTTTCCCGGGAATTTCGTTCAGCTACAGCTATAGGCAGACACCCAAGTAGACTAAATGTGCGGATCCACCACTCGCAGTGGTGTAAATCATTCTCATTTCACATCAGAGTAACTCCACCAGCCCAAGACGCAGTTCGGCATCTCTCCCAGTCCTTCGGGGTTTGCACTGGCACCCGTGTCCCCGTACCTGCCGACGGACGTCTGAAAGCAGGGTAACACCCCCTCCCCCC
>NW_009646636.1:1310180-1311202 GCF_000708025.1 Charadrius vociferus
GCCAAAAAAAAAAAAAAAAAAGAGACTTAAAATAATTTGTAGTGCTTTGGGGAACTATTCACAGTAGGCTTAGAAACTGGCAGTAACATACACGATTCGGTTCGGCATCAAATGCCAAACTTTTGCTCTTCTGACAAAAATCTCCAAGAATTCAGGTATCTTCAAAAATTTCAGTTTTCTTTGGCAAAAGTGACAAAGGACCAGTTTACAAGGCCCTCTCATGTCTACAAGCCAGAGTCCAGTGGTACCTGTCAGAGCAGCCAAGGAAGCAGCTGGGACTCATCAGGTTATCTTTTAAATAGCTTCCTTGATGCCAGATTTAAGAATCCCCTCCACGCACAAATTTAAATGTCACACCTTACCCCTTATAGCTGGAAATTGTTCTTAGTCCGTTTTGAAGCTGGTGGTAGTCACTCAGCACTGTACAGCATTACTCTATCCCAGCTTTCACTTTAAAATAAATTTTTACCAGTGCCAGCAATTTTGACACAAGACAAAAAAAAATGTCTAAGTGTGAATTATTCTATGTATCCATTGGCATATGGGTAACAAATTGACACATAAGTTATTAAAACTTGCACTTAGAGATCAACCATTTCTCTGCTGAGCAAAGCAATAAAAGAACAGCATTACATTATCGTCTACTAAGTGACAACTTAGTTCATAAAAAGCAGAGAGAACTATTATTTCCCATTTTTGAATCATCTATACTCCTGGACTTGGCAACTTCCTTCTGTCAGGAAGCTCCAACATATATTATATGAAGTGTCCTTTAAAAGAATTTGTCCTACTGTTCTTATACTGTTGATACATAAAGAGTGAACACAGACTACAAGTTACAATCTTTTTGATAAAGCAAACTACAGCAAAAGGCATTTTAGGCCCTTTATGAAGAAAAAGAGGGGAAAACAGAACAGGGAGTCCCACTGCAAAGAAAAAGATTTCATTTAGATAAAAAAAACAGAAATAAAAAAACGTAATACCTTGTGTGGAAGCTGGTAATAGGCAGTGAACACCTTGTC
>NW_009646636.1:1311228-1335640 GCF_000708025.1 Charadrius vociferus
AATAGAATTGTTAAATATTGAAAAATATCGCTGGGGAAAACTATCCAAATATGGGAGCCAGAAAATGTAGGATCTTACTCAGCAGCTTGAAGATGGTAGAGAACATTCTAGTAATCATGAAATGCCAACCTCAACACCTACTACAAGACATGCAGCACTTACAACAAACATATGAAAATAAAATATTAGGAGACAAATTTTCTTGCAGGCTAAAAAACACAGACAAGTATTACTACTCAAAAAAAAAAAAGTTTGTTTACTTCACAACCACACACAAGTTTGCCAACAGCAACAGATGATGTCGGAAAAACTCTAGAACCCCATGGCTTTAAATTGAATCGGCACTTCTTCACATCTTCCACTAGTAGCAATTCAGAGAAACTTCTATCCTCCACTTCTACAGGCTAAGAGAAAAGGGAGCTTTTCAGTAAGAAATCGACTATACATGTTTTAACTAGCTCTTTCAAGATGAGGAAGATTCCAGTTTAGTCCAAAAGATGATGGTGGTGGGGTGTTTGTTTGTTAGGGGTTTTGGTTGGTTTTGTTTGTTTGTTTTTTAAATAATTTTAGCATGAGGACTGTGAAAGAAATAATTAACTTTGGCTTAATTATGAGACCTAATTTAATTTTCTTGCAGGTTTTATGATTCAAAGCTTCCCTGATTTTAGTGTTACAATGTGTATTTTAGCTAACAAGTTTCACAAAACAAGTCTTCTGAAAAAGGTGTCTGCATACCTGCAACCACATGCAGAAAAACTGACTTCCATTTTAACACACGAATGTATGTATCTATGCACTTGATGAGAGAACACTGACATTGGCTACAGACTTGTCTTTTTTCTTGATAAAAGCTGTGTGTGCCCTTGGTAGCGCATCTGCTCTCAGCAGCGCAGAGCCTAGTTGGAGTTCTGTAACTAGCAGTGTTCCCCAGGGGTCAGTGCTGGGTCCAGTCGTCTTCAATACATTAATTAATGACCGGGATGAAGGGACAGAATGTACTGTCAGCAAATTTGCTGATGCTACAAAACTGGGAGGAGTGGCTAACACAGCCTTCTGGTGTGCAGCCATACAGCGTGACCTGGACAGGCTGGAAAGTTGGGTAGAGAGTAACCTAATGAAATTCAACAAGACCAAGAGTAGGGTCCTGCACCTAGGAAGGAATAACCCCCCCACACCAGTACAGGTTAGGGGTTGAGCTACTGAAAAGCAGCTCTGCAGAAAGAGACCTGGAAGTCCTGGTGGACAAGTTGACCATGAAGCAGCAATATGCTGAAATGAAGCTTTCTACTATTTCTGGCACACAGCTTTAAAGTTTCCTGCTCATCTACATAGATTATGTTCTCCTTCGGACTGTCATCTTGCAACTACTGAAACCGCTTTATTTGGCTGTGCCACCTTCCCCCTTTTTTTTTTTTTTCCAAAAAAGTCACTTGGCTTCAATTGCATATCCCTTTTCTGTTCCCATCTCAAGATTGAAATGGGAGTTTCCACTTCCAGAGGACTACAGCATCTGTCTCCACCTCCAAAATCTGAAATGATCAAATACTTTCATGCTATCTCCTATTTTGTCTCATGTATCTGAAAGTAGTTCAAATATCCATTAAGCTGCCTCATTCTTCTAAGTCATTCTTCAAAGCTTTCTTTACTATGAGTCTTTTAACTATTATTTTTATACATATCAAAGCAGTTAAGGAAGTTTTTCATTAAGAACATGGACTGTTTTGTTGACTAGCATGTTCACATCATATCCCAGTGGAAAATTCTACCCATCTATTTCTGGTCTAATACATGCTCTCTGTAAACTCTTGGCTCTGATACTATCCTTTTGCTTTTCACACAGCTTTAAACAGAGAGGGGATTCTAGCTCTCAAATGGAGCTCCTTGTAGTTACAGCAACAGTGCAGGAAGGGGGAAAAAAAAAAAACAACCCAAAAACAACAAACCACCAACTTTTTCTTCAGGTATACAGAGTCATTCCATAAGTAAAAAAAAAAAAGTCCTCATACTTTAAGTTGACATAATTAAGCTAGTAAACTAGGACTAAAAGCTACACAGCATTTGGATTCATAACACTACCACACTTGGTTATTAATGACCCCATAAACTTACAGTGAGGCAAGTAAAACTTCACACATGACTCTTAAGTTTAACTCATCTAAGGGTCCATTAACAGTGATGCTGAAAAGCTAGTATCAGTATTACAAAAGTTTGACCTGTATTTGGAGATAAATTCTCAGAGCATTTTTTTCTTTTCATAAAAATGAATTAATTTAAACTGAAAATCTTTATGAAATCTTAATGAGAAAAGTGTTTTGTTTCATGCTTGCAATTACAAAGAATTGTCAGCTGAGATTTCAGGTAGGGACAAACGGGAGACAGCACACTGGGAAAGTAGCTGCAGGTCACAAAGGAGAATCATAAGCATTGCCTACTCCCATCCCCAAGTGCAAAACCAAAATGCTATTCTACTACTATTCTGTATTCCAATCTAAACTTCAATTGCTGCTTCCCCCAGTGCATTATGGCCCTAGCATCCCAGTTCCCTGCCTCTGCAGAACTCCTCACATCTTCATCTTCCCCATGAAATCAGCAAACCACTGTCCGTCAAAAAAAAAAAAAAAAAAAAAAAAAACAAAACACTGGCAGACCTGCGAAGTGTTAACTACTCATGCCATGCACACAGACCCCCACCCCTTCCCTGGGCAGAGGAAGGGGCCCCTCCCTGCCCAACAAGTTACATTGCTCAAAGCTTTTCCTTAAGTGAAAGGGAAAAGGTTTCAAAAACGCAGACATTGCATCCTGCCTGCACTGAAAGAGCTTCAGTTCTTTACAGTAATTCTAAGTTCAAGCATTCACTTTGGAGTACTGTACCCAGAATGTAATTGCACATATATTTTCACAAAGGTTTTATTTATTTAATAATTTATACTTCAAGCATAGCTCAGCAGTCAGCCATTTATTTTGAAAAGTACTTCGCCTTACTGCTAGGTACACTGTTTCCATGGAGACTTCCTTAGATACGCTAGGGTGAACATTCTTCTGTTTTCTTTTCATTAATATCACTTGCCTTACTTGCAGGATAGTTAACTCAGACCTGTACAATTAAGACATTACCAGAAAGAACACCTAAGAAGGAATGCCCCGTAGAGGAGACTGCTGCAAAGAAAAGCAGCAACTTCTACAAAATACTAGCATGTAACACAGAGAAAGAATCTGTTGTGTAACTGGAAGAAGTACAGTTCTGCAACTTGATCCTAATATGAAAGAAATCTGTGTTTGATATCAGTTTCAGTTTAGCACCCTCAGGATTAAAAAAGCCAGACTTGTGTGGATATTTAAACCTCCTTCTTTGAAGCACCGACAAAAGGTCAACGCAATTTCAGTCATCTCTAAACACAGAATACACAAGGGGGTACATCTCAGTTTCCCGACATGCCACAAAGGGACAGGTGTTCACATTTTATAAACTCAAATTCAAGTTTCATTGTGCCTAGACATGTGAATTCATTTCCCTTAGTGCATATTTGACATGCACAGTATTTTTACTTCATCAGACAAGGATCCCCAGGAGACTCCACAATCAGAAACTACTTGTTCAACAAGAGGACCAGGCACCACCTTAGTAAGTTAGCAGGTAAGCCAATATGCACATGTGTAGATGCTTCTACAGTAAATAGAATCACTCACAGCTTCTGTTACTATTCCTCGTGCCCTTGCAACTTGGGAAGCATTTACTTTAACTCTGTAGTTGGTGCCCACCTTCTCATTTTTTGTTGGTGGTTGAAACACATTAAAAACTATTCCTAAGAGGTATAAACCACAACTTACACCTGAACAGAACATACTTGATGCTTGTTTCCTGCAACTGGACCAATAAAGTGTTTATAGTGTACCAGATTTTATCTTCCTAGGTTTTTTCCCTCCAAGCAGATGGAGGGACACCAAAACATTCAAAACTGGGGACACCCCCCCCCCAAAAAAAAAAAAGTCTTTATTGATTCACTAAGTTCTGAACAACTGTAAATCTAAGAAATGTCTCAGTTTTGCCTTGTAATTCTATGTCTGAACCTTATCAATATAAGCTCCATGGTAAGTAACAAGCTGGAGTCACATTCATTCTACTTAGAACAGTAAAAAAGTGAAAAAAATACACCTCTCAGGACATTCCCTTAAGACAGTAAAACACAGGTTATTATAGCATCTTTCAGAACTCCAGACCACATCTTACAGTTACGTGCCACTTCTACTAGTCATATACAGTCTTACAAACTGATATTCAAAGATAAAAGGTGCCTGTGTTCTTCCTCTGTGTCCCTGCAGCCCTTCACATACAGCTATCCCGAACAGCACATTTTGAAGGCACTGTGTTTGCCCATAGCGTTATTTCAGTCATCATCAAAAAACTTCACCCAGAGAGGTACAACCCTTGTTGGTGTTTTTTTCCTCCAGCTCCCACGTTTTTCAAAGTGTGTTTTTTACTATCCATAGAACAGAACTGAAAATGATCCAGACACAGCTCTCAAATTTAATTCTGCACTGAGTTTTACCCTTAGGGATCAACTTTTTATTTCTTCTAACTTTTCTCCACTGAGTCCTAGTACTCAATTCATACAATGTAATCCAGGTAGTTACAGACACATGCTTCACTGACACTAAATCCAGTATTAATTTAAAAATCACAGCAAACCAAGGCACTCCTAAAAGTCAGTAAGGGCTTCGATTTCCATCAGTAATGACTCTCAGGCACCTATTTTCAGACCATTAGTGGCTACATGCTGCCAGTGTTGAGCAGATGACCTACCTCACCATTAGGCTCCACCTGAATCGACAAACTAAATGAAAGAATACCTACCAAATCTCACCTCCAGACCAAAAAGCAATAATTTGGTCACATCTTATGTAAATGAGTAAAGAAAATAAATGCTGACACCCTCATTTTCTTTAATACCATTCACACATTCAAGATGCAAGTGACTGACAGTCTGTCTGCTTGACACAGATTCAAACTTTCCACACCTCTCCCAGGAGAACATGTGAGTAACATTCCAACATGCACTGTAGTAGTTGTAGCAACGGATCAGGGGGAGAGCAAAACTTGTCTACCAAATCGGGGTACTGGAAGGAAGAAGTACTGGGCTCTGATCTCTACAGATAATCAATTATTTCATCTTAAAATGGTAGCACTGATTTCTTTCTGCATTATAAATACACAAAATACAGCCATAACTTTCTATTGAAAGGCTGTTGAACCTCCTCCCTAACTACATCACATGCTTTTTATAGATCACTCTATATTTAGCAAGATGCTATTTCCATCAGTACACAAAACCCTTATGAATTTGGTAATGAAATTCACAATACAAAGAGTCAATTTCCAACCTTACATTTCATTTAAAAAAAAATAAAAATCACACTGTGTAATGATGTTAATGCCTACCTGCCCATAATAACTTGTTAATTGGTACTTCTCTGGTGTTATACATATGAGGTATCAGATATGCCTCAGTTACAGAAGCAGCTTCAAGTGGAAATTGGGTTACTTTTGATACCAAAGACAACCACCACACAACAAGTTTTCATGAACTATGCTGCCCCTGAACGACTTGTGAAGCTGTACCTCAAGTTTACCTTTCACTTTGTATTAAACAGATAAATGAAATCAGTGTATGGAAACAGACCATTAAAAAAAAAAAAAAGATAAAGGTGCTTAAGGAGATACTTAGAGACCACCAATTGTCATACTACATCTTACTGCCACCCAAAGAAAAGATATTTGCTCTTACATAGGAACAAAAGCTTTTACAAACTGGAACCAAACTGCTTCCTGTTAATGAGCTGACCAGTCTTAGCTCAAGGCATATCCTGGATGAGGATCTTGGAATTGTGTGTGTTCCTGTATTGCCAACAGCATTGACACACATTTCATGGAAACTGTGTATTACACTAGTGGCTTGGAAGTCCACTGCAGGAACAAGAATTAAACATTGCAGCATGTAAATACTTTGAAAGGTTAGCAAACTGTTATCCACTAACTGTTCCAGAGCACAGCAAGGACAATACAAGCACGTAAGTTCAATCTTAGTACTACATGGTTTCAGTAGAATGTATAAACACTTAATACTTTAATATAATAGAAATATTAGGAAAAAATAGGCAAAAAAAAAAGAACAAATAATATATTTGGAGTGTTTTATAGGCTTAGAGGAAAAGCTAAGGCAGTTCTCTGGTAAATACTGTACCTCTAACTACATTCCAGCCTTGTCTTCAAGTACAACTCTTAAATGACTTCAGTATAAAAAAATAGTTCAAAAAAATCTTAATTGTAAAAGAAAAAGAAAAAAGCATGTGAGGGTAGGTGTTGGAACGATACCCTTTTTTGGCTTCATTTTGCTAGAATATATTGTCTGATGAAACGTTGTTAAGATAGTAGGATTTATACAGTAAGCAAAACTGACATACAAGTTCTGATCAGCAAGGCTGTCTTTGTTCTTTTGTCTCCTCCAGGAGAAACAAACAAAAATGAAGGGTGGTGCTAAGGAATTTTGTTTACACATTGCAAAGGCTTCTCACACCCCCTCCCCCTTTTTTCACCCCCAAACAGAACTTCATCAGCACATAACATTCAACTCTGCAGAAATAGAATGCTACACACAGACTGCACCCACATGTAACTTTGGGTCACTATGTTTCATTGGCCTGTGTCTTCTCAAGCTGCACTCTACCTCACTCTAATTCTGAGGGCTAAGGTGTACCTGCAAGGCTGCGTTCCCCATGATTTTGTCCTGCAGCACTGTACCCATCGTAAGCTACAGAAGTTTCAAGAACCAAGCATGGTAATATAATCCAGATGAGAAACAAGGCATGAAGGAAACCAGGAACATAGGGTGCCTATAGTAGTTTAGGACAGCATAATAAAAATATTTCAGTTAAGACAGAAAAACTGTAGTTTTTCAATCGTGAATAACAACAAGAAAAAAATTCTACATTTTCCTTTTTCCTAGAACATGGAAAGCATGTTCCATCTCTCCAATCATATTTTCTGGGGCCAAAAAATTGGAAGTCATCACTGGAAGTTTCTTGTCTCATTTCTGTGTTTATCCAAGGCTTTCTCCAGACTTCGAGGACTAACTCTTTCTACAAAATTGTCCATCCTATTCAAGTCTTGTGTTTATTAAATGTTTCTGCAATGACTGAAAATGACAGCTAATCAGCACCTGCTCTTCTGTTAAGATACTATCATCTTGCTCTACTAAACTCCACTGCCCACTAAATCCTTTATTTCAAAGCATAAACAAAAGCACTTCCCTTTTTAAGTACGTAAGCAGTTGTGTGACTCTCAGTTTGAAGATTGTCTACACAGCATTTGCTCATCTCTGCCTGTCTTCCAGAAATTGATTCTTTGATTATTCCCCCCCCCTTTTGGTCAGGAGAGATGTCATCTGTCTTGCCTGTATAATCCTGCAATACGGAACAGGAATGCTCTTTAAGTATATTGCTACTGATTCTGAACTGGCACTTTGCAAAGGACACCCTTATATTTTATCTTAAGCTAAACAGAACAGTGGAGCTTACACTTACTTAAGAACTAAGAAAGGCATTTACATAGTAGCTTAAAATGCAAGTTAGATGTATTTGGCTGTACTAAGTTCCTGATTCTGATCTTCTTTTTAAATTTCTGACTAGTTCAATACAGCTAGAACTGACTGAACTTGTTTTGGCATTATGTATAGTGACAGCTGCAAAGCATTGGAGCCACCAACTGTTCAAACATGGCAACAGCTACCTCACATCTATTCCGGAATAGTTTATACAAAACACAATGTGCAAAATAAGTTCTGTCACCACTAAATTTCCTTCATTACTTAAGACACAATATTATCATATTTATCCTATTAAAAAGTCTGAAAACTTTGTATTTGATAGAAAAAAAAAAGAGTATATTTATCTCAAATGGTTATATTGCTACCTCTGAAGACATGACATGAACTTAATACCCTAGAAGCTCTTCCAGTTCTCCCTTCAATTAGACACTCAAATTAAAGACTGTTACTGATAGAGGTATACAGCAGATACGGTTCCTTGTGCACCAGTTCATCAAAATAAGTTTATACAAGCCTTTTAGAAAGAATTTTACAGATTTACCACTACAAACAATTATATCCATAATTTTCAAATACTTATTGGAAGTTGATTAATAAATTAATCAGCATAATGGAGACAGAGTCACATCAGAGCATACTGGTAGGAAAAACTACATGTTTTGCTTAAAGCATAACTCAACACAATAGCCAGTATTTTTACTTGATTTTTAAAGTTTATCTTGAACTTTTATCTTCAAATCCAAATATGTATTAATTCTCCCCATTTCATTTCCTCACAGTGCTTACTTTACCCATAAATTTGTCATTGAGCTGTGCCAGGTGAGACAGCCGAACGCCTCAGCTGTTCCAAGCTCTACCATCCTGTGGAGCCAGGTGGAACACACCATTAGCAAGTTTGCTGACCACACCAAACTGGGAAATGCTGTTGATTCTCTTGAGGAACAAGAGGCCTTGCAGAAGGATCTAGATAAGACTGGAGCACTGGACAATTATCAACAACGAGAAATTTAGCAAGTTCAAGTGCTGTACCTAGGACAGTAACTCTGGGCGTAAGTACAAACTGGGAAAGAAGTGGCTGGAGATCAGCCCCACAGAAAGGGATCTGGGGGTGCTTGTTGACAGCAGCCAAGAGGGCAAACCGCATCCCAGAGTGCGTCAAACACAGCATTACCAGCCCGTCAAAAGAGGTTTATTATCCTGTTGTATTCAGCACTGGTGCAGCCTCACCTTGAAAACCATGCGCAGTTCCGGGCCCCACAATTTACAAAAGATGTTAAGGTCCTTGAATGCGTCCCAGAGGAGGGCAAAGCTGGTGAAAGGTCTGGAAGGCATGTCCTATGAGGAGTGGTTAAGGGCTTTGGGCCAGGCTAGTTTGGAGAAAAGGAGGCTGAGGAGCATTCTCATTGCTCTCTACAGCTTCCTGAGGAGGGGAAGTGGCAAGGGAGGTGCTGATCTCTTCTCCCTGGGATCCAGTGACAGGACACATAGGAACAGTTCAAAGCTGTGCCAGGGGAGGTTTACACTGGACATTAGGAAGCATTTCTTTACTAAGAGGGTAGTCAAACACTGGAATGGGAGTTCTAGAGAGGTGGTCAATAAAGTAAGTGAAGTAATAGCTCAAGCATCTAAGAAAATTATTATAAAAAGAACTGAGGCAGACTACACAGCAAGAAAAAATATCTTATTAGATATGAGAAGCTTCATGACACAAACCTTTCTTCAGATATTTAAGCCATCCTAGCTCTGCTATTATCGTATGACCATCGATGGAGAAATGACTCCTCCATGAGGGTGTAAGGGCTGTGGCAAGGTCATACTACAGCTCTCTTCATTCAGTATCCCAGCTGTAATATCAGATCCCTAGGGAAGACTACAACAATTCCATTCCATATCCTTCCAAGCATCAGAGACTTCAGAACTACCGGAATTACCAGTCACACTTTCTTTAAACATCCCTTAATGTATTCCCCCCCTTGCCCCGCCATTTTGGCCAATTGCACCCTCCACCACTCCCAACACATTTGGGCATCTTTACATGTTTGCAATCCAGCTAAGGCAAAACAGCTCACCCTGCCAACATTTCAGGATTATCAAAAAAGAGGAGAAAACCTTATGTGCTTCCAGGTTCAGCACCTGCACTGTCCACAGCTGACTTCAGTCATCAGAAAATGCATTCAAGTAAAAATAGCTTCTTCCCCTCCCAAACAGGTTTTCCAGGAAGAACTTAAGTTTCACAGACACCATCAATGAGAATGAGAGAACACACATAAAATGCTGATGTTTTGTCAAGCTACAGTGATTCCTTCTCCATTTCCTTATCATTTGTAGCAGGTATTATGCAGAAAGTCACTTTACTAACTAACCTGTTCTTTGCTCTATGTTGGGTGGACATAAATATATACTAGATTTTGTATATTGGTAGCACTCCCCATATGCATATTTATGTACACAGAAGGTATATGTACCTATCCAGACACACATACACATATTGCAAGAGGGAAAAAAGTGTAGACTAGAGAAACAAGAAGCAGCTGTGATGAAAGAACATTTCCTGAATTTTGAAGAAGCTAGGAAAGATCCTGGTTTGCTTATAACACATTTCTCAGGCCCCTCAAGGACAAAGATGTAATGTCATTAATTAGTTTTTGACCTCGTATGCACAGGGAAGGGCTAGTCAAGGGAAATTAGAGAAATTTAAAAATCACAGAAATTGCAAATATATGTAGGTTTATTAAATGCCTCCCCAAAATGTTCTCTGGAATCCACAGTATTTATTAAAATTCTGACTAACAGACAGCAAGTTTAAAGTAACATTTTAAGCAACACTATAAAAGGCTACTAATTATCTATACATGAAGTGGGATGGATAGCTATAGGCAAGGGGAACAACATTAGATTCTTGTCATTGCAAGAAGTGCTAACTTTGGAGAAACATGGTTGTGATATAAGAACAAAAAGGGTAGTATGAAATGTTATCAGTGCTTAGGCCCAGTAATTTACTTTACTTGAAGCTAACTGAAGGTGAACTTCCAAAGTTGTATTTGAATTTAA
The DNA here is from genome assembly GCF_000708025.1 of Charadrius vociferus. Lineage (NCBI taxonomy): Eukaryota > Metazoa > Chordata > Aves > Charadriiformes > Charadriidae > Charadrius > Charadrius vociferus. The sequence continues at coordinate 1,321,881 of NW_009646636.1, forward strand.
ATACGGGATTCCCAGCATCTTAAAAAACAAACAAACAAAAAAAAAACCACCCCAAACACAGCAGTGAGTCAGAAAGAAGATTCTCTACATACACCTTTCAACCTCAATCCTAGAATCTTAAAGTCACAACCTATGGGCAAGAAAAATACACCTCTACAAAAAAATTTAAACAGTCCACACCTCCATACAGTGGATAAAGGACCTTCCAATCTCCAACCTTGACTCCTGTTTACTCATACCATTGTGCAAGTTCTATATATGAACAGAAAACCACCTGCTCAAAGTACTGGACAACCTGCGATTGGAATGTGACGATTTGGCACCTGTAAAGTACAAACTACCTATCAAACATTTCATCAAAAGGATTGATCAGCTTAGAAGTAACAAGTTTCATTAAATTAAAGTAGGTCTATTACAATGAATGATATTCCCATCTTTTTAGGTTCACCTTCATGGATCAGAGAGTGGTTTTGGAACTATGTATCAAAAAAACATCCGTTTTCTGAAAGTGCTAGTGTTTAATCTGTGAGATCACAGCTAAGTATCTCTGAACTCAATTCCTAGTATCCCTGGACATGTTAGTTGGGAAGACTGGAAGCTCCAAAGGCACTCAGGTTGAAAGCAACATGTTAGATAGCCACCAGTCAGTGGTGATTTTACCCGTTTATTAGGCTGCCTAAATGAAGGAATCTGAGCATCACTTCTAGGTCTGAAGACCTAACGTACATTTTACTAGAGGTTGTTCAAAATAAGAAATGTAACAGGTACTCCTCTTTAGCAACAACCCCCTGCTTAACACATTCCCTCCAAGTCATCCCGTCCCCCCCCCCCTTTTTTTTTTTTTTTCTTTCCTTATAACTCACTTTTATTGTTAAGACAGTGCTACAACATTGCATTGCACACAAAAAAAGTACTGGTCCTTAGTAATCCCTTCACATTTGCCCAAGAAGGATGCTTAATATTCTGGTATTTTAGGCAAAGTCTCCCCTTACATTAGCATCACAACGGACTGGAAGATGTTTAAACATAAAGTCAAGGAAGATTCGTACAAACGCTGTACTTTTGGACGTGTTGGCAGATCTAAGAAAAAGCACCTGAGAACTCTTAGCAAAAAGGCAAACATAACCCTGATACTAGAACAGGCCAACCAGGTCAATCAGGATTATCAATGCCTATGTCCTTACCATTCATAGGAATCTCAGAATAAGGTAAGCACAAACTTCCCAACTATAATTTGGGAGCATGCCAGAGACCCAGACACCAGGGAAGTTCCAATTTTGTTGGGGCCATAAAAAGCCAATAGATGAGGATGTTCCCAGTGAGTAAAACAGAGATAGATCCCTCATTAGTCAACAGAAAAGTGAAGCAGCTAACTGTGGCTCTGACAAGGTGTTCAAATCACATGGGAGATTCAACTACTGATTAATGCACCGGTTCTACAGGTTGCAGCTACCACATGAAAGAATGCCGCACATGCCCTGCCTTGCCAGTCAAACACAAGGTGGTGTTGCTGCCCTATGGAAGCGGCACTCTGGTATCTTGAGCACACTGCATGCCACCTCAAGTCCTGAATATTGAAGTGCTCCCTTTATTTCTCTGAATACCAGTGAACTTGGATGTTAGGCCAAATCCGGAAACCAATAAACAAGAAATTTAAGGTAAAGGTCACAGTTCCAAGCATGGGGCTGGTCTCATCACAACAGCAAGGACCACTTAATCCCAAGGAATGCTTCTGCCTTCACAGCACCTCGTCTTAATCCAGAATTGTGGTCTGGGAGTACCATCCAGTGGAAGCCACAACAAAAGCTGTTAAAACAATGGATGTAAGGGTGATCGATCAAGTTTTCCGTTTTGGGCACAAAGGTAAGCTTAACAGGTTTCTCACTGTTAGCTCATTGCCTGAGGCCAATATATATAAAAAACAAACAAACAAAAAAAACCAAGAAAAAAAACCAACAAACTACAAACCTGAGAAGGGACAAAGGACAGGTATTTTAATTCTCATCTTAATTTTGCTTAACTTTATAGTTTTTCTACTTTCAGCATGTTAAGGTGACTTGCTATAAGCAAACAAAATCTAGTCTTTACCAAGGAGGGACCTTACTCTCCCCCCAGCTTCCTCCTCCCCACCCCCCAAAAAAGTGGCTCTGCATGGACTCTCTGGCTGAGACTACTAAAAGTAGCCTTAACACTACTTATGTAGCCCCCCTACAGCATCTGGCTCTCAGTTACTTCCTTCTCTCCCTATCTCTCAGCAAACAAGGAAGAAATACAAATGCACATTTTTTTTACAACTTTGATTTAGGTTTTGTTCCGTGGTGCTTTATCAGAACTCTCTAGAGGACCACTAGGAAACAGCCTTTTTACCCATTTGTTGTTTAGATTATTTCGCAAAGGTTCCCTTGCAGTTAACTTTTATAAAGAAGGGAAGGGGCAAACTTTCCGAGCTCCTTCAGGCTATGAGGGAAGACTCAGTTTATCACTAGCAGAACTCCAAAATATGTAGTCCATGTTTTATGAATAAAGCATATCCCTTAAATTTTTCTTGAATGCTAGACAGTTCCTTTTTTTCTGCAATGCCTGTAAAAATATGCTTACATTCTTGTTGGCTCCCCATGCTTCTTATAAAATGTAAGGTGGAGTCTAACCTAATTTAAACGTCCTAGAAATCTGCAGATTTCTAGAAGTAGGTGATCCCCGACGTACTATAGTTTCTCTATCCCCAAAGGGGAACAGGCCTACAAATCAATACACATTTTAGACTGAACTCTAATTTAGTACTAGAGAAGCACTTACCAAGTAGAACTACACACATATGCATAGATGGAGCAGGTCATTTTCAAGTGTAACTACACATGGTTGCAAATACCTGAATGTGGCTCCGAGATACAAACACCATTTACCCACCTGTCAATACTGAATGCCTCAGTATACACAGTGCTGTTCACAGTTCCCACAAACAAATTATTTCCCCAGGTCACCACTCGCATGTCAGAGCACGAAGTATGTCTGTCAAGGCCAGTGGCACTGCTTGAGTTTGAGTGGGAATTATACCAGTAGATGAAGGGTAGAGCTCAGATTCCAGGTTGTGTCCAGGCATGCGGTTTTGACAACTGCTACATGGAAGTAACCCAATTAATGTAAGAAGCCTGACTTTTCAATATACAAGGCTACGCTGCCAGGCAAGAACTTTACCATTTGGGGAGAACAAGAAAGCAGTGTTAATACGAGAGTACAACTATCTTCAGCTGGAATCGAGGATGCTCTTAGAACACACCATGACAAAATAGTACAGAATGGATCCTCCAAGGCTGCGATTCTTTTTTAACCACTACTCTTCATTTTCACAGGGAAAAAATATAAAAACAAAAAAGTTTTTCACTTTTGTGGAAAAAAAAAATTGAAAAACACCGATTTGAAGAAGCAACCTATAAGGATTCTCAGTATCCAAAAAACTACAAACAATTCATGTGACAAGGAAGGGGAACTCTTCACTTACCCTCTTCATGGAACAGTTCAAAACTGTAACACTCCCACATTTCCTCCTCTTAAGTGCCAAAAAACCACCACCACCCCCTAAAAAATCCAAAACCACTAAGCCTCCCTATGTATAATACATCACCACAGCAGAAAGGAATACCTTAGAAAAGTCAAAATACTGTTAGGCCCACTCAATAGCCATGTTAGGATATGATTAGTAGGAACTGAGAAGAGTCCACTAGTCCAGCAGACAAAGCTCTACAAGCTTTTTTCACCTCTGTCACGTCTCTGAAAAAAAAAAAAAAAAAAAACAAAAAACAACCCACACAACTAAAACCCCAACAAAAAGCAAACGAGCAAAAAAAATGGATTTCACTCTCTTTTAATGAAACTAGGTTTGCAATATATACAACTATTGCCGTATTCTAAACCTAAAGTGGCAAAACACTGCTTATCACTCCAAGCACAGTCTGCCTCGACATTTTCTTGGAGAAAACATTGTTCTAGCCTCCAACATACAGGGTTCTCTTGAAGTATTCCCCCGCCCCCCCTTCTTCCCCTACTCTAGCTCTAAGTTTTAACCTCCAACCATCTCAACCTCCCCTCATGTTTAGAAATGCTTTAGTCACAGAAATATTATATGAATAAATGTATTTTTCTCCTCCAAATTCCTAGTGCAGTAGAGATTTGAATCCATGTATAACTGCATCTGTCTACCGACTGGGTGTTTAATTATTGGCTGAATTTAATAAACAAACCTTAAAAAGGGACAAAAATAACCTGAATAGTAGATACCAACAAGTGAGCATCTGTTGTCAAAGTGATCAGTACAATCCTTAGACATGAGTTGCTAGGAAATAAAGGTAAAAAGAAACATCCTAATTCAGAATACAGCTTCAAACAGGAGCTGACTCAGACCTAGCTAGACATAGAACATGCTCACTTTTGTTTGCACTGATCTCCGTGGATAACCCGTATTACAGATTGCTCATGCCATCTCTCTGAGCAAAACCTGCTTTCACTGCCCTGCTAAAGCAGCCTCTCAAATGCGGCCTACTAGGGTCTATTCATAATTCAACCATTTGATTTCACCTGGGATCATTGAGTCTTCTGCAAATGGAGACAGGTGAATGGGGAGAACAGGAGAGAACTACCTCCCTGACTACTCCCCCAGGCACCCAGATATTAAAGCACAGAGACCAAGGCAGAATTAAGAGTTTGTTTGGGGGTTTTTTGTTTGTTTTTGTTTTGGTTTCCCCCCCCATCTCTAGTCCTAGTTTGCTACAAAGCTGGTGGTGTTCCAAGCTTAAAGGCCAACTATTGAAAATACTCCAAAACACCTCTGGTACGTTTGTTAATCATGACAACTCCAAAATACTCTACATTCATTCTTGCAATTATGTCAATAAGCATATTTGGGCTTTCTGATACCTAACCAGTTCTCAGAGCATACTCACCTGCACAGAAATCCAATCCAACACTTTTAGAAACACTGTCACCGCAAGATCAAGGCTGAATCCCTACTAGAAGATGCTGACAAATACAAGAAGCACATATTTGGTGACGTACAGAAGAACGTTAAAAGTCAGCTGTATGACCTTCAGACTGGAAACAAATTATGAACTGAACAGTTCAGAGGGCAAAATCTGCTCATGAAAGTTAACCATCCTGTGCAATATCATACTGGAACAGGGGCTTGCAGAATTTGTGTGATGGCTAAAACAGGGCACGTAGCAAAATGCTACGAAACACTATTTACTGCCACAGACCTTGAGAACATAAGCATAGTGTAATTCCAAAGAGATTTATGACTTGCAGTGGAACAGTTGTTTCCATAGACATAAATATGTACGTACTCATGACTTGCATACTCATATGTATGCTTCATCTGACAATACTGATGCAAATGAAAGAAACTACATCCCAGAACTGTTGCATTTCGCTCATTATATGTCATATCAAGAACCATTTAACATAACACAATCACACAGCTCCACCACACATACAGTAACTTCCAATCATAAAATCTAGGTATCAATTACTGTTCAATCAGCATGTTTTTCAAAAGCTTTTGCTAGATTAGAAGGAATTTTTACCTAAACTGAAAACCCATTAGCAGAGCTTATCACATACACCGACACTCTCTTGTGCAGTTGAGAAAGTTGTCCCTAAGTCATTCTTGCTTTATTATGTAAATTTTATTTTCAGTGTTTTTACTGAATAATAAGAAAAAAAAATCTGATCAGCCACTTAGTAGTGCCAATTTCTAGAATCTGACTGTAGAAAATAAGATACTTAAAAGAAGCCTCTCACATCTCACAACACACAGCATTTTTTGGTCTTTGGAAAACAACCAGGAAAGAAAAACAAACAACAAAACACCAAACAAACCCTGTAAACGTCTGTAGGCTTAACACAAAGATTTTCTATTTCAAAGTATTTACAAGCTTTCCAAGTATTACAGTAATATTCAGAAACTACGGAGTTAAGGTAGATTTCCAAAATAAAACGCGGGCCTTCGCCAAAGTAGCATAGCATGGGGAAAAAAAAAAGAAAAAAGATACATACCTATCAAAACAACTACCTAGTGACTCAATACTTCCCAAGTGCTCATACTTTACATCTCTGCAGAGAGGATAGTTCAAGAACTAGAGAAATGCGTAGAAAAGTGCCAGTTGTAGTAGCAGTAGCTTTCCTTCTGCATCAAGTACACTAAGCAGGAACTAGTTAATTTGTTCTATAGCAGAAAAAAGCACTGCCATAAACACACTGCAAATATGTGGGTATCTGGAATCTTTTAAACATTCTATAATGTGTCACCCAAAGGATTTCTTATTGTTGTACAATGCCTTATCCATTGTTAAAATCCAGACCATTTCTATCCAAACTGCTGACATGCCCCACAGCAGGACAGTTGCTCTAACATTCTTGTCAGTCACAGCAGTGTACACAGCATAGAAAATACGGATTAAGTAACCCAAGTTATACTAGTCTCCTGCCTTAACTGAGCTTTCTACTCTTTCTTTTCCCATCCATCTTGTTTTCATCTTCCCTACTGTTAATTGCATCCTTGATTGCCTCCCATCTCCCAGGGAACATCACACTTTTTCCAGCAGGAAACAGGCCCACATATTTCTACTGCAAGTGGGACATACCTATCTGCAGGTCAGATTCCCTGAAATTCTCTTCGGGCAGACTCACAAGAGCAGACGTATTTTCCAGTGACTACAATATACAAAGACTAGCACCCAGGCATTTGTCACAGGCTACTGTCTTTTCAAACATCGCTCCATTAGGAGTTCAGACTATACATTAATAGCTAGCATTAATCAGTAAGCCCAGCTGACACTAATCAAAACCATGGTCTGAATTCCATATACTCACAGAACACCCATCACCAATATATGCATTCCTTCAGTTAAAAGTCTCAGCTAGCTCTCTTCACCAAACTTGTGTAAAAATGCTGTTCCACACAAAGCATGCTGGCCACACATAAGAGCCATTAAGAATTTTTTTTTTTTTTTTTTTAAAATATTAACTAGGGAGATTCCTTCCCTCAGCTGTAGTGGGTGCCTAAACCAGCTACAATTTGTGATGCTTGAAAGAATCAGTCCTAGTGATGAACCGAAGTGCTAATCTTTTACAGTCACAAAATGACATCTAAGGCTACCCAAGCTACAGCTATTCGCATGGACCACTTTGTCTGTACTGTTTGCTATGCATTTAAAGAACCTGATCCAGGTCCTAAGAAGCCTTAAGTCAGCTGAACACCAAGCATTCTGTATCTAGACACTTGGGCTGGAATTACTTGTGTCATATCACCCTACTCAGTTAAGTGTAATGAAAAAAAAAACAAACCACAACACCCCACCCCAAAAAAACAAACAAAAAAACCTCAAACAGGTGAGCCTGAACTGAGACTGAATCCACAGAATTGTTCATTCATTCGATCAGTTTGGGAAACTATGCAAAAATCAAGATTTATTTAACAGTAAGAATGAAATGCTATGTTGGGTGGGGGTGTGTGTTTTGTTTTGGTTGTTTCCCCCTCCCGCCACCCCCCTCAGAATAACAAGATCCTTTTACAACAGTCAGTCTCTACATACTAGTCAGCTCCCCTCCAGCCAGGTATCATACTGGCTGTAGTAAGTAACAGCCCTGTATTAAATAAATCCTGTTAAAAACCTAACTTCACTCACCATATGCAACATTTTTTGTTTGCCCTGTTTCAAACTACCTTCCAAAAATAGAAAGCTTCAAAACTGGTAGCGTGCAATGATGCCAGGGTGAGAATACATGTTCAGCCTTGACGATTCCAGACTGACAAGTCTCACACAGCATGTCAACAGGTATCAGTCTCTTCTGCTGACCATATCAACTTAGGGACGACAGACACTTGTTAACACTGCTACACAGTTGTAAAAGACACCAGCACAGCAGATGATCTATCAGGAATAGTACTAATGTACTAGTACTCTACTAATGAGTAGAGAAGAGTCCTAACATCACATTTTTATCTCCCCCCCAGTATCTTCTCATTTAGACATTCAAAAAGGTGAACACGAAAACAAATGACCAGAAACAAACACTCTTTGAGAACAAAACTGTAGATTTCATAGCAAGCCTATGATGAAGAGTCACAACACGACGCAGCCTAGTTTCATCAGTTGCTTTATCTCCTGTCCCCATGACATTTCTATGTCTTATATACTGAATGCTATTTGCCTATTCACCTGAAGCTACTAAAATCTAACATTTAGAGAGAAGGTGGCTTCGGGAAATGAATTCTAGTCTAGTGAAGGGGGGATAGGGAGGGGAAAGGTGGTGTGGAAAAAGACTCTGTAAGCTAAGTCCCAGATTTTAAGAAAGCTGTGGGTCTTTAAGTAAGACTTTGTAGACAAAACCACTTATGAGCGAAACAAATACAAGTGATGTATTTTAAAGATGAGAATTAGTGAAAAGCAGAACATGGAGTGTTGCATTTTCTCAGAATAGTACCCTTCCTGCATAGCTGACATACAACTCTATGCCACCAGAGCAGGGGATGTCCCCTTCTAGTCCTATGTTCATTTTAATACCTATGAACTAGCTATTACTCAAAATGTCTGCTCTTGACAGTCATCTCACTAGTTGCTTTGATATTCTCAAGTCAACACAAGAAAGTCAATTCTAAAGAACTGAGCGTGTTTTTCAGTATCATCCAGTGACAAATTAGTGAAAAACAACTGCTTAATTTCCCAGCATGCTTTCAGATACTGAGAGTGTGCAGAGAAAAGTTTTCTATGGTTAACAGACAAGGTTTTCCTTATAAGGCTAACTGTGCCATACTAGAACTTCAGGCAAGTATTAATACTGCTTGGAATTTCTTGCTTTTTGTTTAGAAAGACAGACCAAGTTATGCTCTTCCTGCATAATACACATTAAAAAAACCCCAACATTTTAAATTCCTAAAAATCTGTGCAGGCTTATCTTTATAAATGCGAAGCTCACAGAAGTTCATATGGCTGAGACTAATTCATAGCAGGAGTTCACTTGAAAAATTATCACCTGTACCAATCCCAGCAGAAAAAAAAAAAAAAGCTTCTCATCCACATGATGGTGTCTATTTTAAATAGACTTAGCTGAACACATCTGCAGAAAATGCTTCTTGGTATTTCTGCAGGAGTTTTAAACTGGCACTTTTATTAGCTACCTAACCACTCCACTCCAGTCAACCTTCTACAGAAGTATCAGCGACAAGGCTCAACTTATTTCAGTACAATCAGCTGAATTTAGCAGCCTTACTTCTCTCCCTACCATCTCCTGTCAACTGGAGTTCAATGTCTCAGCTACGCTGAAACTAACACACACAGGATTAACGATCACTTCTTAGGAGACACTTGACTATAGAAAAAAAAAAAAGAAAAATACTTCACACAGAACTTGATGCACAAGGCAAGACTATATTAACTTATCACCCATGCGAAAGCTACTGATACATTAGAACGAGTTGTAACAGAGTAGAAAAGTATTACATGTATTTCCAAAAAAGAGCATGCGTGATTAACTTGAAACTTCCGATAACACAGGTTATATAATTAATAAACCAAAACGGTATTGAACGTATGCAAATAAGACTGATAATACAGTTTACACAGGCATTGTTGCAATTGCCCCTTGACTAAAGCATAGCTCACCACGTCTTTAAAATGCTGTATGACAGTTACAAAATTATTCCTCAGACTTGCACCATGTGAAAGTATTTTTTGGAGTCCAGGCAATTAAAAGATTAAATGATGGAAACGCTAACAAATGTCACATAGTTCATTTTCACACAAAAGTATTAGAACTAGGTACACTCCAACATACCTGATGGGCAATTTAATACTCCATGGGCATAAAAACTGCTTGCCAGCTACTCAGTTTTACAAGCTTCATTGTCTACCTGTAATATACATCTTCAAGCAGTGATGCTTCCATGGTAGTATAAACATGATCACATATTGAAACGCTTCCTGCATTTCAACTTTTAAGAATATTGCTTTTATACTCAAAAAGGAGTTAAACCTGCCATCACCAGCAGATTACTGCAGAAACTTATCATACAGAGAATGGGATGAGACACACGTCTTCATCCGCTGACTTCACCGACACAAGCTTCCTCTGATCAGCAAGAAAATCCTAAGCTTGGGAAAAGAACATTTTTTGGTAAGAAACCTGTCTGAGCAATACGTTTGTAAGAAACAGGGATAGAAAAAGGGGCAGAAATTGAGTAGCCCATAGTATGAGCCTAAGTCAGCTTGCCTACTTCAGAAAGAAACTTAAGAGATGCCAAACCCATCTACGAATTTTCAGCATCTTGCTGGAGGACAGAGTAATGTTTCAAGGAAACACTGCCATATACATTGACTGACTCTGAAAAAGCGTTCAACACTCTTAGGAACAATGATCCATTCGGCTTAGTATGCTGTTTTATTTGAAGTAAGACCAGCAAGGGCAGCATTGACCCAAATATTTGTAATTTTCCTACACAAAGGTACTTTAGAGTACTATATAGCGTCTGGCGGCTCTAAGTGACAACCAGAGTACTCTGAATTTACAGTATTAGTCCTCTGGAAGCCTGTTTTCTGAAATAAACCCCTTTACATTTGAGTTACAAGTGTGCTTTACTAACACACAGCTCATTCAAAAAACAAGGTGTGTTGCATGCTCCACTTACAGATTTTACATTGACACTTCCTCACGGAGCCCAGTTACCACATCTTCCCCAGACAACCTCAGCTTCTTTGAAGCAGTTACACAGATGAGTTCTCCCCCAGGTTAAGTTCTTCAGGTAGCTGAAGAGGTGGTTTTTTTCATTGCTATGTGTAACATGCTAAGTGATTCACTCCAAAGGTTAGAAGTTAACCAGTGTTACACTCACCACGAATGTAGATATTCCACAAGAAGTGGACACCTGACTAGCATTAAAGATTCCACAGCTAAGGAATGTTTAAGGCCCTGCCTCTAACCTCATTTATTACTCTCGAATTCGACAAATTCTGGACGGAAGAACTAAGGCTATAAAAGGTGCTCTAATACCAATTAGAACATACACAGAGTTTCAATGTAATAAAAAAAGACTACCAAAAAAAGCTGCCAAATTCTTCATGTAATTTGAATTTGAGAAGCAGGCTTACACTGAACAAATTAAACTTTCATCTAGATTTTCTGATACCCAAGACCCATTTCTACTAAACAAAGTCATGAAGAAACTGTATACAAGTATCCACCTCAGTTTAATAGAAAGCTAATAATAGCTTTAAAAATAAAAATCCACACTGAAGGATTTCAGTAAATACATATTGTCAGCAACAAATCCAGTACATACAAGTAAGAAGCCAAATACAGAAAATGAAAGTCTGGTTATACAGAAAGTTACATGACATTTTTGCAAGAAGAAACTAAAAAAAAAATAAATTTAAGTCTCCTGGATCAGTGAAGGACAAATTCCTTAAAGCTACGAAGGTGTTTCAGCCTCTATCCCCACCAACCTCAACAGGCCGGGACAAGTGCAATACCACAGACACACACAGCATTGCAACTGATCCCAACCTGTGTAGAAAGGGGTACAATTTTTCCACACTCACTGACTGACTTGTCACTGCCACAGTCAGTTTTGCATGGATTTGCACAGCAGAGTATCATACAGCTGGATGCAAACCTGCAAAACTAACCAGAGAACAGTGTTCAATTAAACAACAAATAAATTGTAAGGCATGCTGAACATGTAGTTCTACAGCTAGCAGTACTTTAAGTGCTTATAATGCAGTAGATTAGTGAACACTACCTGCACTATAAGCACTTTAGTGCTACAAGAGCTGTCATTCACTAGACCGCTGTTAAAATGAGGAAGGCCACAAAATATCCCATAACCAGCAGAAAGCATTCAAACTCCTTGATGTTGATTATAACAGGCCACCATCAGTTTTGCATAGATTTGCACAACTACACTCTTCTTGTAGTGCAACTATGCAAAACTAACAGAAGACTGCAAAGCAGAAAACTACTGGAACATCTACAGTCTTAACCTGAGTGACTGGATGAAGACATAACTTCTTATGCCAGAAGGAGCACTTAGGGCAGTAGATGCTAATCTACTTCACTATCTGCACTAGATGCACCTTAGTACAAAAAGCACTTGACACCACCACACTGTACCTTTCCAATCTCTGAAGTCCTGCAAGATCTCCTGAGGCGGTTGTCAACATAATGCTACAAGTGCCTTCACTGCAGTAGGTTCTATATATCACTACCTGCACTGTAAGCACTTTGACATTACTCTGACGCAACCAGCGTTTTTAGTAATTCAAGATATGTTGTCTACCTTGCACCTGCTGAAAGAAAAGAACAAAGTGAGTATTTGATCAGGTTTTGAATTGCACACCTTTGACAACTGAGCTTCGGAACAAATATTCACGTTTTGTTTCAGGGTTTAAGAACTCCTTCAGAGTCAGCTGGAGCAGCGCATTAGCCCAATCCAGGACTCTCATACACAATACTAGGAGTAGAAAAATCAATGCTGATTGACAGTGGAAGAGCCCAATTGTGAAAGTTAGTCTACTGCTTCTCTCATACCTTTCTCTGAACACCATCACAAATTGTGGACACAAAAATAACTTTGTTTTCAAAGATCAATCTAAAATAGGGTAAGAACACCCATCACCTCTCCTCAATCAAAAAAAAAAGATGAGGCCAGTAAGATTTTAATCAAGTGTAAACAAAGTTTATGCCCAATTTAGGTAATCAGGAACTTAAAAATTATATCCAACAGATCATACCATCACCTCTCTGAAGTCCAGAAAGTATCTCATGATATGCCCTCTTAAGTTTTCCAATTACTTGCTTTGTTGGCAGGTTAGAACATTTGCTGCTACTGCCACACACACCCTGCCCCAAAACACAATTCCTGCTGTTGTTTTAAGATCTAGCAACAAAAGAGCAGTTTCTAATGATGGTTGTAAAATATACTACCACAACCAGATTATGTTCAAAATTTGAAAGCACATTTTTATTCCTTCTTTAATAGGAATATAAACTTGAAGGATCATGTAAAAGTAAAATCTCTCCTACCCAATACTTAATACTTTGAAACTATAAAGAAAACTGTAACTTTTGTTAGACTTCAAAAGCTTTGCGCAAAGAAAAAAAATAATCCTGGACATCAAATTTAAACATTTCTAAGACTCTCTCACCATCCAGCTGCTGTAGTGGGATAAATGAGTGCTTGAAAAACTTGTATTATTCTCCCCTTAATGAGGAGAATTGTGGACTGCTACACGTGCCTCCAACCCCAAGGAACTCTCCGGGATTTAGTGCTCCTACCCAAATTCTCAGGCTCAGCCTTAAAAGCACTGGTTCCGCCTCTATATTTTAAAAGATAAAATTATTAACGGAATAAAAACTTACCGTTTTCTGTAAAAAGTAACTTCCTCCGCAAACAGGCTACTGCAACATCCACAGAAGGCTTCATTATTTCCTGCGGCACGTGTCGATACTGCAAAGAAAACCCACCGGAGTTATTTGCTTTTTGTTGCCGAGGAGAGAACAAAGTCACCCAGCGAGTTCCCGCACGCCAGGGCTTCCCCGGCCCCCCCCCACCCGCGGACAGGCCGCCAAACGCTCCCGTACCCCTTTTTTCCCGGCCAGCCCGAAACCGCCCCGCACGACACCCCACACACGCGGGCCCTCCCGCCCTGCTTCTCCGAGAACCAACCCCCCCCCACCGCCACCCCTCCGCCGAGGACCCTCCTCGGGCCGAC
>NW_009646636.1:1338716-1347255 GCF_000708025.1 Charadrius vociferus
GGGGGGGGGGGGGGGAAGGGAAGGAAGGGAAAGTGTTCTAAGTGATGTGTGTGAAAAAAATGACTAGGTTTTCCCATGGCCCTGTGTCGTCGTTGCTTTGGCTGCGGTTTTCTGGACTCAAAACAGATCTAAAATGATGGTTGAGAGATCAACATACTTTTTTTTCCATGGCATAGTTGCTTATTTTACAAAGATGTATTTAATTCCGTATTTTAAATGGTGAAAGTGCCTTCAGTTATGTGTATTTTACACGAGAGTAATATTTTGTAGACCAACATTTCTGCAATTCCTTATGTTTGTGATAAATGGAGAAATCACTTTGTCTTCCGAATAAAACGATCAGAAAAATCGTAGTCTGAATTTGCCGTTTCCAAAGCACTTTGAGGTTTTTGTTGTCGTATCATTCCAATGATTTCTTCAGGCAACAGAATATTTGTTTTTATCAGTTATTCTAGTTACCTCCACTATATAACAGGAAAAGTGTGCTTGTTCTCAGTTTGTCTTGTTTCGTAGTTCTTTGGAATAGGACGTCAGTCATTCCTAAGCTCCTACTACTTTTCATTAAAGCTACACATTATCTTTTAGGTAGCTTTGCTGTGTTTGAGCCTTCAGAAAGTAATCAACTAGAGAGTATTTTTTTTTTTCTTAGCATTTATATGTGATGTCGAATGTCAGGGAAGTTGACTGTGAGGTTTTTTCATCCACACCCTTTAGCTTGGGTATTTTTTTTTTTTAGCTTAAGTATATATTTACTGATATACACCAAAATTTCTTTTACAGTACTATATTTGATAAAGGACCATTTTAATTGAAAACCATAGGTGCTTTTTAAAATCACATTAATACAAAATGTAGTCGGTTTTCTATTGTATTTGAGTAATATTTAAGTTGTTCTCCCTTGCAGCTAAGGCTGCTCTCCCACTTTTTAACCCTATTTGCCACCACCCCATTTCTTTATTTTTCCTTTTTTTCTTTCTCCTTTCTTTTTTTTTTCCTGTTGTCCTCTCACTTTTGGCAAAAAGGCCAACAAAAGGTAATCAGTAAAGATGCAAATATACGCATATTTTTGTTCTTACTGCTTTGGATGAACTCCAGGCCTTACCAAAGTTGGTGGCAATAGCGCTGCTGATCAAACAGGTAAGATTGCAATCCTTGTCTTATATCCAAAGATTCCAAATTGCTTTTGCAAAGCTGGGCAAGTGTCTGGTATCCTCAGAATCTAGAGTAAATAAAGTGATAGGGAAAGTAACATCACATTGTACCAAACAGTGCACTGGCTGAAAAGAGACAACAAAAGCGTAAGCAAGAAAGAATACAAGACTGATTTATTTATTTTTTTCAGTGACTTTATTCATTTGCAACAGAGGGCAGATACTGAATTCAGGACTTAGATGTCTGCGTTCCTGTCACCACACCTAGATGAAATGTGCCATTGAGGAAGAAAATTAAATGTATTATTTCACTAATCCAAATTGTTATGCCCATAGGATCCAATCTGGATCCCACTGAAACCAGTGGAATGGTGTTCATAAACCCCCTGGGCACATAGGTCGCCCACAAGCACACGTCTCTGTATTTTGTGTTTCATAGTTCTAGCGGATTCTCCTACAGATAACTTTCTTTGAATGTAGCTTTGGAGTAGAACCACTAAGTGAGAACAGATTTCCTAAGAGGAAAACGGACACAACTATGAATTCCCTTGAAGTGGAAATCTGCTAAACAGTAAATACTGTTCGGTAGCTTGCAGAAAATACTCGCAAACGAAGGCCCTAAGGTCACTCTCCTTTAACATGTACTAACTCATCTGTTTGTCCTTTACGGAGTGCTACCCATCTTATTTTTCTTTACTATGGTAGCTGAGCACATCACATTTATCATAATATTTACCTTCACAACACAGTGTGACATGGCAATTACTATTCCCATGTAACAGATGAAGAATCTGACATAATAAGGAACAGAAGCTAGCTCTTTCAAAGCAGAGGCTGACACCTTAACTAAGGCCAATTTCCTCTGTTTTAATTGATATAAAGAACATGGAAAAAAATCAGTATTCTTTATACAGCCCTCAAAATCACAGGTAATGTGTATGTTGTGCAATACACAGTAATAAGCAATCTTAGGAAATAGCTAATTTAGCAAGCTGCTCCTAAAAAGAAAAAAAAAATACTATCTGAAGGAAAACTAAAGCTTCTGCAAGTTTGTTAAACAAACATCATTATCTAACAAGATGTACAGTGGTGATGCCAGCTCCTTGTCCGTTTGCGGTTCCTAAACTAAAGAGAGTGAGGGTTATTAAAAAAAAAAAGAGCTTGCACGCATTCTTTTTGATGATTTTAGGGTCATTTGTTTCTAATAAAATGAATAGTAGCAGACCAAGAGAAGGTGCTGTAGTTTGGTATTTTACTCCCAACTTTTAAAATTCTCCTTTTTTAAAATTTGTATTATTATTTCAAAATTTACAAACTTTATCTGTAGCAGAAGTGACAGATTTAGTAGATTTCAGTCAGAAAGAAGAAAACGGGATGAAAAATCCCCCAAATACCTTTTTCTATTTATCACTGCTAATGCATGAGCCAGTTAAAGTTTAAAAAAATGAACTTGTATAAAGTAAAACATTCTGGAATTACTGATTTTTCAGAGCTACTGCTTACTATTCCACTTACAGTTTCAAGAACACTAGATGAAATTCACAAAGCAGCAAAAAAAAAGTGTAAAAATGCTTCTCTGTTTTTAGGATTTAAATATACTTTCCAGTCGTTCCATTTTTTTAGAGTCAAGCCTTTAATTCCTGCACATTTTATCATACTCAAGTACCCATGAATCTTAATTTCAAATATTTATATTTAGTAGGAGGCATGTACTCTAGGGAGGTGAGTTATAACAAGATACAGGAGTCCTCCGTCACAGGCAGTTAAACATCTATATCTGATTATTATTCTTGGGACTTTAGTACTGTTATCATTCAACCATTAATTTTATTTCCCAGTGTTTATGACGTTATCCTATCTGGAGACCAGTGTTTGCACAGACTCTACCTATTCATTTCACTTGTAAAAATGTTCCCCACTATGTGTTACTTTCATCTGAGGTATAGAAGTCTCTAATTTGTGGGTGTATTTCAGCATCTGCGGAGAGCTGAAAGTTTAACATCTGAAGCAGCCTGGAAAGAAGGAACGTTTATAACTGGAGAGCGTTACATTTGCAGCAGTGTTTCCCTTCCCTCTGCCCTCCTCTGCGGCTCGAGATTTGCACGCTCTGAGGCTGGAGTGGCTGCCTACAGGCAGGAGGACTCTTACCCCCCTCTCGCGCAAGCTGGCCAAATGCGCCTCCTTCTCTGATTTTTATGGGGGCAGGTTTTGCTGCAAGGTGTGCCTTAGGCTTCCTGAGAATGCCGGTAAGAAGCTGGAAATACTCCTTCTCGTTAGGATGTTGGGCCATTCTGAAATAATTTGGAGAGATGTTACTGTTGGTGCGATCCAGACGCAGCTATAGGAAGCAAACGCGTTGCTGGGAAAGGAAGGACTTAAGATGAGCTGCTTCATCTCCAACTATTCTGTCCTCTGTCTCGCAGTTTTACTTTCTTGGCTGTTGAAACTCTCTCATTGCTTACTGTTTCAAGCCGTTCACCGCCTTTTCTTTCCTCAGTTCCTAAGTATCTTCCCTGTGCTCTCTAAAATACGCAGTCGAGAGGGAGGGAGCATGAAAAGCACTGAACAGCTGTAAAATAGGAGAAGCCATAGGATTTACTTCTGAGCAAATCAGATATAAAAACATTGTGGGGGGAGGGGGAAGCACAGGTGTAAGAGTGGTCTTTGAAAAGAAGGGATTTGGAAAGTAAGAGAAAGATGCTAAAGAAGAGGCTCTGAGACAAGGGGGAAGAAAAACTTGAGAGCGATAGGGACAGGATCTCTCCAGGATGAAGTTGTGCTCTGACACTGTTTTTACAAATGTCTAATAAATCCGTCTGTACTTTAGCCTTTCTAGGTACTGGTAGATGTAATTCTTGCCTTCTGTTCCCTTTGCAGCCATGCAAAAGGCATGTACTTTACTTTTTTTTTTTTTTCCCCTGCTTTGCAAACATTCAGAATGACTAAGAACATGGTTTCAAGCCTTGCAGTGCTTTGTTGAGGCTAAATAAAAGAACGTGCCAGGAGAGAGAAAGCAAAATGGCTGTTGTACCCTTCCCCAAAATCCCCTCTTCACACTCCATGGGACGTTTTTTCCACTGTTGTATAGGAACACATCCTGCTGCATCAACGCGTACAATTATGTAATACACCTTCACAGATATGTAAGAACAATTACTGAAATAATTATTACAGAGACATGGTTATCTTTTAGGGATTCCCTGTACCTGGGTTAGCTAACCCAAATGCTTCATACAGCTACCTGTCTCCTGGATTAGTTAGAGTATGAACAATGATGAAGGAGTGGAAAAGGATGAAAATGGTAGATGGAAGGACTGGGACAACGCATGTACTGTAGGGATTTGGGAATATGATGATTAATAGACTAAGGGAGAGAGAGAATTAGTATGGAAGAGGGAATTATTGTGTAATGAAGAGAAAATTATGAGTGGTGAAAAAAATGGGGATTTGAGAGACTTTGTATGTTCATGTGAGAGCAATAGCTGAACACCAAGGCACAGTGGGACCTTTTGAATGTTACAATAACACCTGTAGATGTTCTTACATATGGATGTATATCATATATAATTATTATATAATATATGGATATGCTTCAGAGCAATATTTATAAATTCTTGATATTTGTGTTTAAGACTTTTACACCTCTGGCTGTCCCCTGAATCTGCAGGACTAATGTTAAATTGCACTTCAGGTCTTCTTCTGAGATCCCTGCTCTGTGGGTGGCCTTTGACCCTGAAATTATTCAACGAGTAAAACACCACCATGGCACCAGGACCAAGGTAATGCCACAGAGGAGCCAATGTTTATGTTTTTTGAAGCATTTGGCAACTATGTTGACCAAAAATAACCCTGCTGTCCAACTAGAGGCCCGAATATTCGGGCTGCACAATGGACTGAGATGACTTGAGAAGCATCTGTTCATGGACAATGTGCAGTAATAAACATTGTACTTCCACTTATTGCCTGCATCTCTACAGGCAATGACTGTTACACATCTAAGACATCCGTTGACAATCCCTCCTTAGGGATGCATCTGGAGCTGGGTAGACCCAGGGTGTCCTCATCCCAAGGGAAAATGAAGCTGTCCAGCCTCTACGAGCTGCATGCTCTCTGTCAGGTCCCTCTCTGCCCTTATTTTGCATGTCTGCAAACACTCAGTCCTTCTCGTCCTCTCCAGAGCCATCCTCAGCTGCTACAAAGCCCTCTGATGCAACCATCCCTTCTTGTGAGGTGATCAACTGTGAGAAGGGTATAGATGAAAAGGGTATACATACAACTCTATTTTCTTCTAATTTTAAATAATTTTAAGACATTAGTCAAGCTAGGAGCAAACTTCAGGTATTTATTTCCTCCCCCCTTAATGTAGCTTTACCATCTTTATCTATCACAGCAAAATACAGTAATTTCATCATTTTCAACATCGCCTGAGCAGCTGGGCTAGTTGTGTGCAGACTCTCCCTCTTGCTAGTGAGAAAAGTCGCTCAGTAAATTCAAGTGGATGGCTCTTCATATGCATATATTGAAGATCACAGTGACTACCGTTCATTACGGGACTGTGCTTAAAATACTATACGAAAATAAACATATGTATGGATGCATGTATACACCAATGAAAAATGGTAGTGATACCATAACCATTCAGCTTGCCCTAGTCTACACTAGAATATCTGGCCAAGATTTTAGATTTCTCAGAAGTTTTGTGTCAGTGAGACTAATGGTTCTTGGTGACATCAGCGTGCACACAGATGAGTATCCATTGTTGGGTCAGCAACTTGTGAGAATTTATGACTGTTGCAAGCTGGGTTAGACACACTGGTTCTAGAAAAGAAGGATGATAGGACCTTTCAAAAGAGGAAATTCTTCTGAATTGCTTAACTCCCATTTCAGATGGCTTCAGGCATTGAACTAAAAATATTTTCATTATTCTAATGGTGATTTTCACTAGATGTTACTAACAGCAAGTTGTCTCTATCAGTCAGTTCACCTGACTTGAGTTGAGAAGTGCTCTGCTGCTTGGAAGGTATTCTTGACTAGCTCACAGCCCTCAGTAAGTGTAGAGTAGACAACTTTTTGCCTAATTCTATGACTATTCCTTGCCTCCTCTTCTTTCCTCCTCCTCGAAGCGGTAGGAAAACCACTGAGAGGTTTAGAAGAGCGATACTGTTCCTGTGCTGACAACACATGTCCCGCCATTCCCTACATCTCCTTTTCTATGATCCTTATTGCTTCAGCAGAAAAGATAATTCAATACCTACCAGAGATGGAGGCTTGGACAAGAGCTATCTGGCCAGCTAACTGCAGCAGCAGAGTGGGGAAAAAGGAGAAAATGTTGTTCTGTGTCAATACCTTTTACTAATGACTTTGACCACTATTTGTGCAATGTATTTCAGACGTGCAGTCTACTTGTGCAGAGAGATGCGTATTTATCAAATAAAGACCTGTTTTCAACTACATTTAGGCAAATTCTATCACCTTTTTGTCAGCAAACCCTTCTCCAGGTGTGTACATCGCTGTTCTGTCTCAGTTACAGGTTTGCAGTACAGTCTGCAGTCAGCTACGCCGAAGCTAGTCCAGGTTCTTTTGTGAACAGAGATTCATCTTAACTGAATATAGTATGTGTGCTCAAGAGCTGTGCCAAATTGTAGCATGGAACTTAAAATATTGAACTACAGCAAAACAAATGTCACGTTCCGCGAGCTTTCAGATACTACAAGTCACTTTCACGCCCTTTACATATGGTGTTTATTAGCAGAGTAAATTTGAAAAAATCGAATCTGGATCTTATTGGTTTTTCAGCACAAAATAAATCCACATTTTTTGAATATCATAAATTTATCTGAAAATAGCAAAGTATAGGAAAAATTATAAATATGAATGAATTTAAAGGATCAAAAAAATATTATTTGAAAATTAAAAGTTCAGAAATCACAACTTCCATATTCAGGGGACAGATATATTTTTATTAAAATTTATAATAGGACTGAAATTAAAATAGTATTTAATAACTATTTATTTAATAATAAATTAACACTTTTTAAATAATTATTTATTTGATAATGTATTTATTAATTAAGATTAATTTATTCATTTACTCGAACATACTGTTACCTGTTTTGCTTTAAGACACTCCTTCAAATTGTATGGCAAATAATATCTGTTTAACATAGGCTTAAAATTTTGCTTTTTAATATGTTATGCATGTCTTCAAAGACTATGAGGGAGCCCCTAGTTTGTGTTAGTGGAAGAAAGCAAAACTCCACTGATACTTAGCAAGTTCTTCTTGTTACCAAAGGATTGAATTTGATGAAGCTATTTGATAGTGTGCAGTATGACTGTAGAAATAGACTCTGCTTATTCAGTGGATCTGCTCCATACAGGTAATCCGTGTCCTGTCTACTCTATTGATTAACAAGATCTGTTTGTTATAATCGTTATTCGTTAAACCTGAAGAAAAAAAAAGCATGTCCATGAGAGATTGTGGTATTTTTTTTCCCAATTTTATTTTCATCGTCAACAGAACTGTTAAATGAGTTTAATTTGCAAAAGCTGCTCACTTCTTCAGAGACATAAACCAACAGCATATTCTCATATATTTCAACATTCAGAAGCCACTACCTTAAGATTAAAAAAAACCCAAAATTCTTATGCAACCAATTCCGTTTGCTATCTTCATCTTTTTATTTAGGAAAATTTAACTACATGTATTTCAAGTGATAAATTTCCTTAAACAAAAGAAAGTGCATGAATAAAGTTAGATACTTGCACAACAATGTGTTATAACTGTTAATCTTAACCAGCAAGTTAAAAATTGAAGCCAATAATGATGAATCGTCAGCATTATACATGTGTGCATGTAAAAAGAACGATCGAGCAGCTTTGAAAATGAATAAGATGTTGCAGTTTCAGTTAGTTGTTCAGTCATTTTTACCATGAAAAAAAATCAGACAATAGTGTTAAGTCCAATAAGTAGATTATGATCACGCAGAATTATTAAAATGAAAAAAACACAAAACCTATAGTCATTAGACAGTGAAAAAATTGACATCATTCTTTTTGTCATGGAATATTACACTAAAAATTAAAAGTGTGCTAAATAATTTAGCTGATGTGCCAAATAATTTGAGATACTTTAACCTCATGTTATGATTTAAATGGAACAAATAAAACACAAATGCAGAGGAAAAAATAGAATTTTTATGAAGAGAAAGAAATACAAATATCTTGTCTTTCTCTAAGAAATCATTGTTGTCATTAAGACACATAATGGTTATGACTGTCAGATATACCTTTAAAAAATGTTTTGTAGAATTATACATTAATTAAGCTTACTCATGTTCCTTTTGGAGCAAAGGTAAAGCTATTTTTGACCTCAGTTGCACTATTTCCCT
>NW_009646636.1:1347268-1360319 GCF_000708025.1 Charadrius vociferus
CTATATTCTATATTTTCAGCTCTGATCAAATGTGAATAGCCTGGCCTCTTTTTTTTTTTTCTTTCTATTTTTTTTTTTTTTAAACCAGGAATCTAAAGGAGAAAATCTTGTCCACCTTGTCAGATAAAAAGTGCGTCAATGACAAATTGTCAAGAAAAGTCTCAAAAGTATACTTTCTCTACTTCTCCTCAAAATATTCTCTCATTTTATTTTATTCCATCATCTTGTCTCCTTCCATCTGCATCACACACTGTAGTTTTTTCCTTCAAAAAGACACTTCAGCCCTATAATTAGCCCAAGCATAATAAACATGGTAATACTGTTTACGGTACACAAAGTTAGCTCACTTTAGGTGTCACAGCATCACGCTGTATCGTAGTAGCTTGTGGAGACACTTGCAAAGCGCATTTTTTTCCAAAAGTGCTGAGCACCAGTAACTTGCAAGATGTCAAGCGCCCTGCACCTGATTGCTCACGCTGGCATGTCAATACACTCATTGTCTCCCCATGTGCCCAAATAGGAATAAATCAGAAATCTAAGCACAGCATTTTGATCATGGCATCTTACTTCGTTATTACAAAGTTCAGAAATGTACTTAGACTATTTAACATATAAGCTGTATTTGCACACTAATATGATCAGCGTATCTTACTGTCTTGCAGTCTCAAAGACTGAAAATTTTATTTTGATGCAATGTGAAATTAAAAATATACAAATTTATTTTCACAATGCATGTATACATATGCTATTGATAAAACAACATTGATGACAAGAATTCTGCAGTGATAATTGTGGTGAGAAAGCTGAATATTTCTTTAAAGATTGTCTCATTTGTATCTAATGAATGCAGCACAGGAAATGATCCATACCTTTTATTTTTACAAAACAATTTCAGCATTGGTCAGTTACACCAGTCAACTTCCTCCAGTAAGTTTATCTGGTGAGCAGACAACTGATATTAACATCTTAAAAGTAATCTGAACTTAAACTCTTGCATTTTGTATAGGATGAACTGGATATATTTTGGTTTTGAAATGTACCTGTGCCATTGTGGCATCTGCAGAAAGCTTTACTTTTCATCACAATAAGGAAGAAGTTTTTTAGGACCTCTGAGCTGAGAATTTCAGGCTCAAAATCTTGTGAATAAGAAGCATAAGCAATATGAAATAATGAATTTGTAAAATATGTGCATATGATTTTTTTTTTCAATTTGTAATCTAAACCATTCTAAGATACTGCTTTACCAAAAAAAAAAAAAAAAAAAAAAAGTTGCACTGCTCTATCTTGTTCCACAGCCCAGTATCAAAGCAAAATATTTAATATAACATTGACTCCTCTCAACAGATTTTTCTGGCCAGTAACCGTGGGACAGATTTATCAATAGCATAAATTTAGTAGACTTTTGACACCTTATGGTAGCTAGCAACTTGATCCAACAAATTCAAGACTGAAGATAAAAACAAATTCATTGCAGAATGTAGAAAAGGGTGTAGTCAAACTGATATTGACAATATAAAGTGAAATACAACTCAAGTCCTTATGCTTTATCAAACTTAGGAATCAACTTTAATAGAGAACAGAAGAGGAGAAGAAGGTTGTAGATGTAATCACAATAATAAGGAGCACTAGAGAGAACAGTGGGAGAAATGTGATGATAGTTAACTACTTTCAAAAGATACAAAGATGTTCAGTTAGTTCGTCTTTAATATCTTTGTCTTTATTCTGATTTAGAAGATTGCAGTTAATGTGAGATGTGAGTTCTCCCATTTCTTTCCATATGTTCCTGGACCAAAAATAGTTTCCTCTTTTCATATGGATTTCTTCAAATAAGGAGTGAAGAAACTGTAAATTAACTTCTCATTACTACAGAACAAATGCATACTTCCAATATGCTGATTTGGGGAGAGGGGAGGAATGAGGAGACAGCTCTTTGGAAAACTCTGTTGAAATCTGTCTTCTAGAAATTTCCCACTTAATTACAGATTATTTAAACAAACAAAAAAAACCCCACAACAGCATTTTATTATTTGTCTTTATACACACAAAAGCAAAAAAAAAACCCAATGAGAAAACAAACACCAAAAACCCCAGCCCAAAACTTCCCGCCTCAGCAGTAGGTCAATAAGTTAATTAAACTGGATTTTCCAATGAGATTCATTAAATTTGTAAATCCTTGATTCTGGTTACAATGCGGTAAAACAATAAGATGGGACAATCCTTACAAAAACCCCGCGCTATGGGACAATGTAACTAAAACAGAAGAAGTGACCAGAGAGGACACCAAGATGAGAATGTTGGGCCAGAACTGAGCTACAGAGTCTGTTGTAAAGAGATCCGCAACGGAAAGCTAAGTAGTTTTCTTGGCGTGTCCTGTTATCCAGACCTTTGGATCTCAAGAAATGATCTTTGGGCATGGCAGATTCCACCTTCTCTTTACGTTTCGATGATTTCTTCAGCACCACTTGTACTTTAATGTACAGGAAAGACAACATCTGTTACAAGACGTAACAACATCTGTTGTCAGCTACTGAAGGCAAATAGACTGGGCTAGATGTGCCAAGTGATCCAGAATGACAGCATTTATGGGTCTCTAACACAAATATGTACAATTAAAATTAACAGCAAAGGTAGAGTTTTACATACACTAGGACAGTAATCTCTACTGTTCTTCTCTGAAAAAAAGATGATACATGGATGGAATTTTTTCAAATGGCCGCGCTGTAGCTTTATCGAAACCAAGTCCCAAAGTACAGTCTATTCAGGAAATTATGTAAGTGCATATGCACATATAAGTTCAGATTTAAAGACACCAGACATTATATTACGATAATGTTGGCTTTAATGTCAGTATACTCTAGAAAGTACTAATGGTGGTGTTTTTCCTTCCAAATTTGTAAATCAATATAAATTTCTGTAAATGAAGTTAATTTTCAAATAGTTAAACATATCTTTGTCTTGTTAATGCAAATGTTTTGACCTTTACAAACAACCTATTCTCCTGACATTCTGGCTTGGTATTCTGCTTGAGTTCAAAACCAGCATCTGCTTCCCCATTGTTTTATAACAAATCTTCTGCAGAACAAAGAAGTGCTACATTCATTGCAAGCATGGAGGTTGAAAACAAGTTCCTGACCTTAAAAGTTGGTAAACAGTTACAGTCTATTACAGTTGGTAAACAGTTACAGTCTACTATTACAGTCCTGTTATTTTTGTCATCTTTCCTTATATGAACAAAAAAGCATCTGCTGTCTCAACACCTTTAGCCCTTTTTGCTGATCACCTTTTTGTTGATACTTTCCTGGTATCTTCCTCTTGTTTATTTTGAAATCCTTGATTTTTTTTAGTGTGAATATTCTGTAGTTTTCAAGGTTTTCAACATTAAATTTTCAAATAGATGTTTTAATTTCCCACATATAAGATTTGCTTTCCTTGTTCTTGCATCTTTGTTTACATAATAATCTCTGTTTTACCTACTTCCTTGAAATGTATGGAAGTTGCTGTACGAGTTACTTATGGCTTTTCTTTGAATTCATTGTGTTCTCAGTACATGCTTGTGAGAATTAACTGTTCTCCAATTATGAATTGCCGCTAAGTAGAGCTGAATTTGAAATTTGTAGTGTGCTATCTTATTATTTGATTCCATGTCTTACCAAATACAGACAATTTTTGTGGGAGTTATTTTAGGTCCCTCTTCGATCATATGGTAGTTCAACTTCCATTTTTAAAAGTTTTCATCTCCCTGGCTGCAGAATAAAACTTGAAGCCCTAAATGCTGTAAAACTGAATGTAAATAACAAAATAATGTTACTTATTATTACTTTGCATCAGTGTTTTAGTTTGGTGGGGCTGTATTTTGATTTTTTAACAATTTTTGCTTTCAATATGATTTCAGGTTTTGACTGATGTTACATCTTTGTGAGTTTGTATCTTTTATTTGGTATTGATGTCTCGTCTCTTATAAATGATGATTTAATTGATAGATAGATATGTGTATCTAATTTGATAATAGATCCAAATTTATAAACCCTAAACACAGAAAAATAGGAGAAGGCTGCTGATTATGATACTGGAGGTTGAGCTTCCCAGATGTGCTAGACCGCTTGCTTGAATACTCTGTCCTTATACATACCTAGCTGAAATGGATAGGAATAAAGAAAAATAACTCTCAAGCACTTCAAGCATTGTATGCCATCAGATACTGGATGCTACATATAAATCCTTACAATGTTAGCCCATGCAGCAAAATCAGTTATGTTAATCCAGGTATCCTGAATGGCAACCAGATTGTGTTTCTGTGCAAAGATATCCAATGAAAATGAAAGGCAAATAGCAAGATTCACATCTGCAGCGAGGAAAAAACTAAGAAACTGAAGGCATAATTTAAATGCCCAAATGCTGATATAATATGAAAATGTGTGCAGTTCTCTAAGTTGCCGTTGGATGATTCCAGGAATGTTTAGAAACCATCTCCTTTTTGTATGGATTAAATAGAGCACATGGCTTATGCATCAATATGTACAATACCTGAGCATCAGCAAGCTCAAATAGAGAGGAAATTTTGTTTCTATTTCATCCATGTAACTCTTTCTATTTCTTTACTTATGGAGGGGCATGTGCTATTAACTGACATTAACTAGAAAGCAATTATCACTATTGCCACAGAAGATCTAGCAAATGCTTTGCTCTACCCTGAGAATACGGAGATTATTTATTCATAGTTATAAAAACAGAATGTAAAGGCTACATACAAGTGAAATGAGGTGAAAGAATCCACGTGGATGACAGAGGAAAAATACTCTCAAAACATATATATATATATATTTCTACATTTTTCAAAACCAGAATAGAAACCTGACTATTTTACTTGTTCTGTATGTTTTCTCATTTTCAAGCAGTAGCTCAACTAGAAATTAAATAGGTGATTGCATGTCTGATCTGTTTTTATAGATGCTTGACACAGTTTGATTGTGATTTAATGATCATGAATTTTCTTTCTTTGATTTGAAATATATTTAGATATGCAAGCATGAGTCCACATTTACCTTGTCTAATATGGTGTGATCATTATTAGACTTGGTAAAAATGGATGGCAAACCAGATTCTAGTCCATATTTATCATTTAAGTTGTGGAATGACACTTACAAAACATGTATTGTCTTCTCTTGACATTTGTTCAACAGAAATTGAAAATAAGAGGGCCAGTCATCCCTACTTGTGGGTAAATAAGTGGACAAATGAAACAAATTAACCCTTACAGCTTCAGAGCGTGTGGGATTGTGCAGCCTCAGGACACCAGGGCTTATCATCTCCAGGCTACAGGAAGGCTGGAATTCTAGAGACTTCTTAATAATGACTCTTTTCTTGCAGTGTTAGCATGGCTAATGTCAAATTGGTTATAAGTATCTGTGTCGTGTATTACATTAATATTAGCTTTTGGCGTGTTACATTTTTGTTTGCTACAAAACACAATGTGGGGCCTCTCAGGGCCAAGCTTCACAGAAAGGAATCTGGATGTCCAGCATGAAGATCCTATCTTTATCAGCTTAGAACAAGACATAATGAAATAGACTTCTTGCAAGCACCACCAGAGATAGAGTTGAGGTCCAAAAATGCATCTTCATTTTGCTGCCAGATGTGCTCTGGTAGCTGAAGTTCTGAAGCCTGAAAATGCTGAAGTGCAGAGCAAATAATTTAGCAACCTACCTTGTTTACAGCCATTTAAGACTCATAAACAAAGTGTCTCCACAGCTACATTCCTGAAGAATACTGACATGGACGCCATTACATTTCACAGAAACCATTGCAAGCGTGAGTTTTATCATTCAATATGGTTGCTGGTTTTGCTAATGTTATTACACCACTGACTACAGAATGAGAGACTTATGTCCTTAAGTCTAACAAGAATCTAATCCTCAGCTTTCTGGAGAGCAATACAAAAGAAGAAAAAAGGGAAGAACTATCATGTAACTGAATAGTGCTGGCAGGAGATACCCCCACTTCTGTTGTCAAAATGTCCCCTTAGTGTACCAGGTAGTTTAGCTCATTCATAGGAGCATAGGTCCTTCTGATCGACACCAAGAGAGCCTAGCTTTGTGCATTCAATTCCATTTCACACATTTAATAGTTAGATAAGAAGACGTTAAGTTTTGCCATGTAAAGTTACTTTTTGCATGTGGACCTTGAATACTCAATGAATGCTACGCTGCCCATATTTTATCTGACTGCAAAAATTGATAAGTACTATGGTTTTTCTGTGGTTTTTATGGAATGGTTCCTTTTGTGGCCATTAATACGTACTGAATTTTTGGTAAGTTCCAAAATTTTTTGTCTTGATGCTTTTCAACTTTGTTCAGAATTCATCTCAAGTTTTCTCTAAAATCTATAGGGTTTATCTCTACTTTCTAATATTTTTATGAAGTTAATTTGCTGTATGCATGTCAGATTTGTTGTTTCTAACAAGGACTATCTTCCAATGTTCATACTGCAAGCTAGAAAAAAAAAGAAAAGAACTGTTAAGTGTTTCCTTCACCCAAAAAATAATCAGAGTTAACGTGAAATCCAACCCATTTCCTCCCCAGTCACCAACTGAGAAATAATTGCAGTGTTTAGTTACTATCAGGTTGTCAGCCAATATAAGGTAAGTCAAGACCTTTGTTGGCCACAGGTGAAGTCAGCTCCAACCCTGTTGCTGGAATTCACCTTATTAAATACATATATGCAAACTGTAGATGTCTACATCTGATCTAGTCATCTAGGCTGCCTTGTTACACAGTAGAGAAGAACAGTTTCTTCTAGAGTGGACTTTTTACATAGTGAAGTCAATAAAAAATTCCTAAAATTGCCTTTTACTGTCCCTTAACAATAAAGGAAGCCTACCCCGACTAACTCAAGTTTAGATATTGTAGATAGCTAAAGCTACATGAGACGTATTTATTACATACTGACAAGATGTTTTGCTCTGTTTTCCACTAAAAATAGCATATATCTGTTCATATATCTGGTTACTCGCCACCAAGATCTAATCTAAGAAAAGTAGCTTTCAGCCCTGTAAACCACAAGTACCTTTGATTACACTTCTTTCCCAAAGGGTTAACACTCTATGTAGACATTCACAATAACTGATATATCACGGATCTTCAAACTCCTCCTACACACATGTTGAACAACATGCTTTTATGCTTTGGCATATAATATACTATATGTGATCTGAACTCTGACTAAGTATGATCCAACTTCCAACTTCCTTAGTGTCTACATTCCCATTTCGTTCGATCTTTCTTCAGGATTTATGGCTTTAGAGTTTGAAACAATAGGATTATTACTTCAACATCAGTGTACTTGCTGTTTGAATACAGAAGAATTTTTAAGACCTTCAAACAGAAGTGAGAAAACTGTACAGCTTTAAAGGTTCGAAGAGGAATATTGAATTGTGTCAAAGTATACCTCTGCAGTCTGAGTCTAGGACTACACAGACAGGATGTTTCTCTAGAAAGAAGGTAAAGAGGCTCAAGGTATGTTACCAGAAAAGAGCAGAGGCAGAAATAATAACCTCCTGGTGCCCTACCATTGTTAGCTTTATGATCAGTTGTGGAGGACATTGATGTGAGCAGATAGCTCCCCTTAAAGCAAGGAAATATATAGCTTTGTAACTTGAATGATTCTGAAGATGTGATATGACACAACTTGGCAGAAATTATTCAGAGTGGAGAAAATGGCAGGGGCTTGGAACCTCATTCTCATAAAAATAAGGTGTTTTCTTTATAATTATCATGGACAGTATTAAAAAGAATTTGGCATGTTAGTCACCTGCAATCTTAATATCAGATGAAGTTGGCTGTAGTACCAACAAGTTTGTCCTTTCAACCCCACATCTACTTCTTTTAATTTCTGTCTTTCAGCTATGCTGCTCAGGCTAGAGAAAGAAAAATGTGTTTCAAGACTATTTTGAAACTGAAGAGAACAATAGCACCTTAACGGAAAGAGCAAGAATATTTATATAGAACAACAATATTTATACAAATGTTTAAGACTATATGGCAATGTCCTTAGCAAACAATAAATTACAGGAAAAGTGTGGTTAAATACACCCAGTATTACCTCAAGCCCTTTGAATAACGCAACAGTCTCTTGTCAGCATAGCAGTTGCCCTATCGTTGTTCTCACTCTAGCCATTTTCTGGGCAGTGATAAAATATGCTTTCTTAACTCAGTAAGAGATCCACGTGTTCTGAAATTATTTGATAAAGCAAGTTCCTTATGCTAGCATTGTAACTGGAAATCCCTTCCTGTTACTTTTTTTTTCAAGACTCATAGAAGATAACTGGAATAATTAGCCTTTCCTCTACTGGTTCTTGAAGCAGAACATCGTTTTAAGGTTGCAGATGCAACTAGAATTATAATTTAGTTCCCTTTATAGTCAGTGATGCATGGTCCTTCAAACGGATGACTCTTGTCTTCTAAGATAGCTGTTTAGGGTAACTGGCGTGCAGCACCCTTAGATGTTCTTGTTTCTCTACACTGACAAATCTGGATGACTGGTATAGGCCAACTACAGATTTAGACTGCTGCAGTTGGACCACGTTAATTCCATCCTCAGGAATTAGACTCCTGTTAGTAATCCTTCCCAAACCCCTTTCCCTCCAGAAATATTTTGATTAGATGGAAGGCAAAACCAAATTTCATATGTCTTCATACTGTGTTTTTGGAGAATGACAACAAAACTTTTGTTCCAAGTATATACCATTGGTTTGACTGTGCCACTGGGGACTAGTTTGCCATTGTGAGGAACATCAAGCCAAGATTTGGACATGGGCTAATCACTCCAGTGATTGTATAATGAATCTGAAGCACAGCAACAGAAGAGGATGGATGACTTGACAGTGCTGCCACCAGTCAGACATGCCAATGAGACAGAAGGACACATGAAAGAAAGAAAGAAATGAAGAACGGAAGGCAAAGAAATTGAGAAGAATCATAAAAAGACCATAAAATGCTGCTTCCAGAAGATCTCTAACATGATTATGAAACGAAAGGATAAGACATGGATTTTTCATGGGATGTGCTTAAGATACTATGCAGTTAGAAGAGGGAAACCTCAGTAATATAAACATCTGTGGTTTTCTCTCTGCATAATCATGGACTACAAAATATGCAAGCAATATTTTGGAAAGGGAGAACTAGCAAATGAGCCACAAACCAACAAACCATTAGCAACACAGACTTCATTCTATCTTTATTCAAGGCTCTGAAATGAGAGTATATGCAGTATAATAATGCTTCTAAGAGCCCCAAGTTAGCAAGGTTTTATCCTGTATCTGATAGTTGCATATAACTGACAAGAGTTCAGTGCAACTGTATACCCACTTTTTAATGCAAGTGAAGAGAAAGAAGATTTTATTTCCTTAGTAAGTAAAAAATGTGAGAGTTGAATATGATGACAGTGGACTCAATGTACCATACAAGAGTCCAAGGTTGCCCTGCCACCTGATTATTCAACCTGACTATAGTCTCCAGGCAGCTTGCACATGTGACTTAAAATAGCATCTCTAATGTCTTTGTAGTAACAGACCATGTCAGGAAGAAATTCAGTTGTTTGTTTGCATGTAAACTGCAATTTTGGTGCCCATAATTCATAACATCCTAAATTTAGGAAGGTGATCCACCCTCCCTAAAGATCATACGCATCACGATGTACTCACCATGACCCAAACCAATGAAAGACAGCAATAATGCTACAGTTCAGATGAGTCAATTAGAAATGCCATCTTGCTAGAGGGCACCTTTCACCATAGTCTGCATTGCTCAGAAAGCAGTTCAATTAGACAGATAACGCAGTCCAAACAGAAAATTTCCCAGCTGTCCTGTTTAAAGACCAAGTTTAAAATTGGCATGAGTCTTATTTTACATTTGATTATAATATGGATTTCTGCTGAAAGGCATTGCAGTTTGTTTTAAAGAAACATTTCAGTGATATCTATTCCTTCTTCCAGGCATAAAGGACAGCATAGGAGAAACCATGAAACTGAAGGCAAGGGAATTTAAAATGAATTAGTTTAGACAGGAGTTTTATGGGAAGGAATGGAAACAAAAAAAAACAAACCTTTTCCATTCTGTTTATGTTAGGATATTGCTGCTTCCAGCTGGTAACAACACTTTTGGCCTTTGGTCTTATGAAATGGTAAAAATGACACTAGCTGAAGTTGAAAGGTCTCAAAGAGAGCCAGTAACCTCACAGCATGATAAGCTGGGAGAAAAGCACATTTCAGGGCTTTTGTGTGGTTTTTGATATGTGAAACAACTATACTTATGAAGCTTTCATTTTGCTGTAACACTTGGAAAAAATTTACTGCTGTTTGAGTCTATTATCACCCTGTTGGGCTCTCACATACAATAGTTTGCGAACACTCAAAGTAAGTGAATATATGTAGAAAACCTTCCGAATGACCAGTCCTGCGACTCTAAGGATGGAGGTGGATGATGATAACTTTTGGAGAATTTTGTTATATAATGTCTTATACCTTTATATATGTATAACATGCTTTATTATTCCAATAATTCATTTTCTTCAATTCTTTCCTAATAAACTCAGTTTATAAAAATACTGGTAAGCAGGCACAATACATGGTAATAAGTTATTATCAGGCCAACTGTACATCCATTCTCCCAAAAGCTGGAGGTATCCTGAAAGAACATTTATTCCTTCACAAACATCTGAAACTGGCTAACAATAAAGTGATAATGCCAGAAAGTCATCATTCCCAACAACAGGCCATAGGTTCTTGAGTACTGTCACTTAATAGTTACACCTACAACATTTTTTGAAGTTTCCAAAATGAGCAAGGGTATTTATAAATTCACAATAAAAGAGTGTCAGTATTTAGCAGGACATTATGTTGCCATTGCCTTTGCTGATTATTAGTAAAAAGTTTTCAGATGATCCCCTAAGGAAACAAGACTCCAGTGGCAACACTCACTGTGTGGGTATGGTAATGTATATGCTACTAACTTAATTTCAGTCACTTAGGGCTTAATGTCAGTCACTTCTGACAGACAGCTGGAAGCATCAAAAATAGGTAAGGTCTTATAATTTTTCATAAAAAAAGGTACTTGGGAAGAAAAGACTATATTAATCTAAATAAAAGAAAAGAGCACTGGGAAAAAAAAACAAGCTACACAAAACAAACAACTCTGGTAAAGCCTCACAATTCCCTGCTGGGTACAAACTTGTCAGTAAGAGAATTCAATTTACTTGACTTAGACATCTTATTTCCACCTACAGCTTATATAAGAGTTACCTCATCAACACTAGCCATCTGAAAGTTAGCTCTTTACCCCAAACTAGTCATACAGGATATGTTTGAAGTGCTGAATGAAACAGTGCTAGGGACAAGCCCCCAGCCCTGAAAGCAAGTAGCACTGAATAGCAGTGACTAATAGCACTGTTGGCTCTCCAGGAAACTTAGGTACTTGTTTGACTGTGTAAGGTGTCTAATAAAGATGGACGGAGTTCTGATTCAGATTTTAGTTGATTCTGGTGCTTGCTGAACAACTTTAGTATCATTAGTGATAGGATGAGGGGTAATGGGCACAAACCTGAACATAGGAAGTTCCATCTTAACATGAGAAGGAACTTCTTTACTTTGAGGGTAGTGGAACACTAGACCAGGCTGCCCAGAGAGGTTGTGGAGTCTCCCACTCTGGAGACATTCAAAACCCTCCTGGACGCTGTCCTGTGCAACCTGTTGTAGGTGACCCTTCTCTGGCGGGGGTGTTGGACTAGATGATCTCCAGAGGTCCTTTCCAACCCTGACCGTTCTGTGATTCTGTGATTCTGTGATTAATTGCATCTGCATCTTATACGGTGGATTTGGCTGGGAGAAAACAAGCTGTAACAATCCAAGACACTTCCAGGAAGACGGCAAGCAATTAAATAGTGTGAGTAAGTATGTATCCACTGTCTGAGCTCATTCCCGGACAATCTTTTATTGGACTGTAGGATATCTATAGTCAGTGGAGCTAATGGGCATCTCCAGAGGATGAGGTGAATTATCCTCGGAAAGACTTACCTCTGCTGTTGATTGTAGTTGAAATGTAAGCAATAAGCTTAGTCTAGACAATCAGCTTTTAAACAGTTTAAATTAGGTATGATTAATCCCATCCTGTAAGCTACTGAACTACTCTCAGGGCACCTGAGTTCCTTGTACAGTCAATGAGGAAGGCTAGGGTTTTTTTTTGAAGATACCGTAAGGAAATCCAATTAGCTTAACTTTGCTTGTTAAACTGAAGCAGGCAGAATCACCCTCTGAGGCCTTTACATGAAACAAACTCTTGCTATTGACTATCCAGGAAACTTAAGCAGTTGTTTTAGAAAGATTGCTCCAACAAACAGGGCATTTAGGTGTGAGGTGTCTAATAAAGGTCAACTGATATCTCTTTCAGATTTCATTAGTTCTGGTGCTCAGTGAAGAACTTCAACATCACTACAGCTATTAAAGTTTAATATTTAGTATTAAAATTAATGTTTAT
Source organism: Charadrius vociferus (assembly GCF_000708025.1). Lineage (NCBI taxonomy): Eukaryota > Metazoa > Chordata > Aves > Charadriiformes > Charadriidae > Charadrius > Charadrius vociferus. The sequence goes on from NW_009646636.1 coordinate 1,359,793, forward strand.
ACTGTCATTTTTTACTGTCTGTTATCACAATGTCAGAAAATCAAAAAACAACAAAAGGCTTCCAGGAGGAGACAAAATGTTTTAAAACATCCATTTTTTCACCCATATTATTAACATCATTTGTATTAATAACATTAAGAACTTGTGTAAATAGAGGACCCTAGGAACATTTCCCAGCTAGTGCATCCAGGTGTATAATCCAGCTGCTTCCTAATTGGATGACAGCAATTATAGCTTTGGATAAGTAGGGAAGAAGCTGTGGTATATTCAAGAAAGGTGCTTGCTTTGCACATCTTCTTCATAGTTTAGGCTGTGAAGATTTAAACAAAAGTTTTAAGAGTGTCAGTTTGGGGTGTGCATATATACATGTAGAATCATAGAATCGTAGAATTGCTGAGGTTGGAAGGAACCTTTAAGATCATCAAGTCCAACCATTAACCTACCCTGACAAAACCACTTCTAAACCATGTCCCCAAGTACCACATCTACCCTTTTTTTAAATACCTCCAGGGATGGTGAATCCACCA
>NW_009646636.1:1360685-1369953 GCF_000708025.1 Charadrius vociferus
TTCAGCTGGCTGTCCACCAACACCCCCAGGTCCTTTTCTGCCGGGCAGCTTTTGAGCCACTCCACCCCAAGCCTGTAGCGCTGCATGGGGTTGTTGTGACCCAAGTGCAGGACCTGGCACTTGGCCTTGTTGAACCTCATGCCATTGGCCTGGGCCTATTGGTCCAGCCTGTCCAGATCCCTCTGCAGAGCCATCCTACCCTCAAGCAGATCAACACGCCCGCCTAGCTTAGTGTCATCTGCAAACTTACTGAGGGTGCGTTCAACCCCCTCATCCAGATCATTGATAAAGATATTAAAGAGAACTGGCCCCAGCACCAAGCCCTGGGGGACACCACTTGTGACCGGACACCAACTGGATTTAACTCCATACACATACACATACATATACACATACACATACACATACACATTCACATTCACATTCACATACACATACACATACATGCATATATTAAAAAAATGCTTCTTTAGGTATACATGCATAAAACATTATAGGAGTTTTGAAAACATCTTGTTAATGACAAGGTCATTTAAGCTAGAAGCAACATGCAAATAAATAGTACAACAGGAATTAAACAACCTCCCTGAAAGTAGGATGAGGTCTACTTGATGAATTTGCTCTGAACAGCAGCATAAGTTAGGCTGAGAGTAATAGCAGATTAAAAAAAAAAAAAAAAGAAAGAGAGGATACATTTGTACCAAAGGGAAATAAAATTGCTCAAGGCTGCAGCACTGTGGAGGCTTGGGAGAAATGGTAGTGTTTTCCTGTCCCCAGGGAAGCTTGGAACTGATTCCAAAAGGCAATACTTTGGGATGGGCTGTAGCTGAATTGTTTCCTCAGTTTTTATGGCTAACATACACATTAGGAAATCCTTATGGACAACCATGAGCAGACTTTAGGAGTTATTTTAAGGCATATTCTAAATTTGCCTTTTACTTTTTTTTTTTTTAATGGCTTTTGTAACTCTTTTTCCAATTCTTTCACTGAACAGTTTATTCTTCTCCTTTTCTAAGACAAACTTGTTTCCTCCTTTAGGATCATCTGCAACCTTGTGCAGAATCTCAGATAACAAACAGGTCACAAGCACTCCCATTAAAGTGATGCTCTTTTATTTGGTTATCGTCTGGCTACCAATCATCTAGGGCAAACCCTGAAGCTACATTTATACGAATAAATAAAAAGGACAAGGGCTGATCTGCTGGTCCTGATGGCAGGACCCTGTTTATTAGTGCTATAGACAAAGGGACAGAGTCCAGGCATGAGTCAGGGGAGAACATTTTTACCAGTTCTGATTCCTTAAGTTATCACTGCATTTGTATCTGTTGTGTAATAGAACTTCTCCATACTAGGAGCTGAGAAGTACAGCTAAAAGAAAAATATCAATACCCTCCACCTCCCCTCTGAATATTTTAGGGTTCCTTCCAAGCATGTTTTTTCCTCTCCCTCCTTCCTCCAAAGGCATGCTACAAAAAAATAGAGAGAAACAGCAACCTTTCATACTAGAGTCACTATTTCCATTATAAAACCAAAACCAAGCCCCAAAAAAGAACAGCAGTGGAGTTATGTAGAAAATCCCCCTTAAAACATACAAAAAAAGACCAGCTTTATTAATTAGTGGTATCGAGGAAAAACCCTTCATATTAAATTACATTACATTATAGATAGCTGTATTCCTAAGATATTCAGAATAATCAATTACTTTGGTTAATGATGTACAACATATTACTTGTCTTAGCTATTATATGCCAAAAAATACCTAAAATATTTTAAAGTATTCAGAAGTGGCTGCATTCATCAAATTCTATACTTTAGGAAAAAAGTAATGAAATACACAGAAGAACACACGTTTGGCAGTGGATTTGTATTTTCAATGCTATATTTTCACTAGTGCAAGTTTTGGCTGGAAACCAAGAATCAAGAATTTTAGCTCATCATGGGTTTCTAAAGAATCTGGTTCAGATGAGCTGCCACAGTGAATGCTGTTTGAAGGCTGAGATTCTAACATACAAAGCAGGATTCCATCTTACTCAATGCTTACATAAGGATTCAGATTTTTCAATCTATAATATCTGGAATCTCTTTTTTAATCATTGGAAAGGAATAGATAACAAATAATTCAGCTGGAATTCAGTTTTGGTTGGCAAAGCTTTGTCTGCAATGTCATATACACAATACTTTCTCCAATGAGTTAAAGCATCCTTAAGAGATAAATATATTAAGCTGTCAGTTCCTCAGCCAAAACTACTTACTTGTGCCATCGTGTAAATTTCAAGCAGTCTGAAGTGGAGTAAAACTGATCCATGTAGTTTTCGGTTTCTGGACAACCATTTGTTTAAGAAAGACAGAAATGTTAGGGTAAGTAAGTGAAGTAAGTGGGTGCAAAGCCAGCCAAAATGAAATTACTTTTCCAAACAGACATAGCAAGAGTCACTGCACATACTTTGTCTGTTCTATAATTTTACGTTCTAAAAATAGGAAAGCTGGTAAGTTAAATAATAGTTTTTTGAAAGTTTCTATCGGTAATATTTTGATAAAGATGTCACTTGAAGATGACAGTGCTGCTAAAAAAAATTAGAGCTGCAAGGGTGGGAAATTAAAGGTTCAGCCTTGAGAAGATATATTTATTTATCTAAGAAAATATTAATAATGTATTAATCATTGTTTCTAATTGACATCTGATGGATTACTCCACGCCTGCTATGACTATCTCTATAGTAGATTTCAGTCTGTAATCGCCCAATGTTGCAGTATTTTCCACTGGGGGAAATATTGACAGAATGGATGTCTTGTAAAACAAAGACTGAAACATCTTCTCATGCTGATTAGGGGATACCTGAACATGTTTAGTGAGTCTCCTAAAAAATTGAAGAGTCAGAAAAAATCAGTCAAAAATGAATGCTTATCTGAACCTTTTGTGCCTGGAAGCCTGGGCTTGAGTAGTTGTTGAAATAATTCTGATGTAAAGTGGATAAAACAGTAGAGCAGAGCAAGACAATGCAGTCAGAACCTGAGACGTGGAACTAACAGTGAGGAGACAGTAGAAAATGGAATAATATGAGAATAGAATAGAATATTTCAGTTGGAAAGGACCTAAGACAATCATCTAGGCAAACTGCGTCTGAGAGTTTCCCTAGTCATCAGGCCAACGGATGTTTAATTTGTGAAGTTAGATTTACTTTACTGAACATTTGTCTCTTCCCTTTATACTGCTGTAGAAACATGGAAATAGATCTGTACAATCTGTTTAAAATTAGTTGTGTTTGAAAGTCAGGTGACATTAACCACTGCTTTTTTTTTTTTTTTTTTTTTTAAGTCACTGAGCATTTCACTACGGTTTTCTGGTTTGAGGTTGGGATTTTTTTTTGGTTTTGGTGAAGTAGATGCCTTAATAAAACTTCGCATTTCACAAAATGAAATCTTCTGTTACAGTTTTAGTTTTCAGACTTCTTTTTCTACAAGGATTGTATTTCACTGATGTACAAGTTGATGTTAACTGTTCACAAAAGCTCTCATAAATATATATAACCCTTCTTTCCCTTAACAGTCAGTGATAGCTTTGCTCATATTTTCTAGCTTTGCATGCAAGATAAAATTATAAGGTAAAATTCTGCAAACCGATATGTCTGTCAGTTATACTTATCAGATATACCTTAAAATTACAGAGTGTGAGTGGTGTACTGGTTTTATATGTATGTTTTTGAGGTGGTGGTGGCATCTTCCAAGCACAGAGGAGCCCCAGGTAAATGCAGGTTTTGGACGTGCTCTTGTTACACTACGTCCTTCCCAAACTCAATATTTAGTACAGCACAGACTGTTCATATAGCACAGTTCCAGTTACATACCTGTTCAGCTATTTCTGTATGAATTTTGGTTTCCATGCATGAATTTGTTTTCTTGAGGTGGTGAAGATTTCTATTTGAGACATACAGGCACACATAGAAATAACTCTACAGTATCTGTAAATATTTCAGAACAACTGTTGAAAATCATGGAGGAAAAAAAAACCCAAGCCAAATAAAAAAAGGAAGGTTAATATTCAGTAATCCAAGGTACTGTAGATAAAATTAATGCTGGTGTATTTTCACAGTACTTTAGGCTCCAAGAGACTTAACTCAAATGATCATAAAACTATTACATGTCAAAATACATAATCCAATAAATCTAGCTTTCTAGGAATGCAGGCAAAATCAACCCTACTGAATGTATTTAAATACAAGGCAAACCTCTAAAGGATGGCTGGGTGACAAAGGTTAGGACGTGTGCCAGTCATTGCTTTGGCAATCAGTGGAAAGAAACAGGTGATTCTTCAGTGTAATTTATCACATGTTAATAAAGAAATCTAAAGCTGGCCAGTTGAATTCTACCCCAGAAGTTCTTCTCTCCTGTGATTCCAAGGAGAGCCCAGGATGCAATTGTTTACACAACTGACGCCTAAAATCTGCTGAGAGGAATTTTACCCTAAAAATTATTATGGAATGAAGCTTCATCAGTTGTGTATACCTGAAAGTTTTAAGCGTAAAACAATTGAAATCTTTATGAAACTTTCAAATGAAACCTGAATTTATTAATTCAGAGATTAACTTAACATGCGAAGTAACCTATTCGTGGAAAGAATAGTTTGTCTTCCAGTTTTAATTTTAAAAAGCAATGTGAGCTGGTGCTATCTCCAGCTGTTTTGAAAGTAATGTGTATAATGTATGGAGTGTAATTATGCTGTCTATGTGGCTGGGATAAGGTGGGGATATTAGCTTTGTTTTATTTACACAATTAACAATTCAATGTTAAGTTTAGCTGAAATAATTTCTCCAAATATGTCCTTTTCTAAAATTCCTTTCTTAATTAACACTTTGTCCACATAATGAATAAGGACTGTTTAATTTTCATAAGCACCGCTTACCTGTCTTAATACATAATACAGTCTGTAAAATTATTTCTACCATTTAAAAACCATTTTGATTCTCTTTATATTCTGAGCAGGTCCAACACTATACTTCTCATTAAACCTAATTTCTTCCATCTCTATACGTATATATTGTCTTTTAATAAACCCATAAGGTGGCATTTGTTTCATTAATTTCTTAAACTTTAAACATAAGGCCTTTGGCACGTTCTGAAATATGAAGCATAACCCTTTGATTATCAGAAAGCTTTTCAAAGTTTAACGTATGACTGGATGTTGCAATTATTAAGTAACCACTGAAACATTTCTAAAATAAAACCACTCTGTTTATAGACTTGCCTCAAAAACACGCTCTCATATAAAGAAAAGTGGAACCCAACATTATTAGTAGCAAAAATTGCCATTTGGTGTAACTGGAAAAGTAATCTCTGTCCAAATGTCATTAAAAGCACCCGTCTAAGGCTACTTACAGGTCAGCTGTGTTTAATTCCAGAAGTCCTCAACCCTAGTCTCCATTATAAAATTTATATATTGACTTGATCATTCATGTGTTGGTATTTCCTTACCTTTTTGAAAAGCTGAAGAAAAAAATCCATATAAACCCTTAAATCTTATTTAATTTGGTTATGGATGCCTGTGGAAATCCTTAAAATTCAAAAGTTACACCTACAGTATCGAATGGCACACCTCCTTCGTTCACTCCTGAGCCCTCATCTCCTTACCATTCACACAATGTAAACGTTAGCTCATTTATGGGTTTTCTTTTAGAAAAAAAAAGAAAAAAACCCACCGAAACAGTTTCTTCTGAAACAAAACTGGATACAGTTTTGGGGACAGTTCATTCTACTGGCAGTTCTAATGTTGTTTAGGAGCAGAAAACTTTGTAGTCAACTTGTGCATACATGCAAACGCATATCCACACCAAAGGTTTGATAAAACAAATCTGTACAAAGCACAAACAGTACTGGTTATTCAATATCACAACACTAACAAAATGAGAACATTCAGTGGTTTTACGCTGGAAAACGTTAAAAAAAAAAGAAAAGAGTTTGGTAACTTTTTCCTGCGTTCCCTTTTTCACGTTTAACTTGAGCTGCCGTTTGCCTGTCGCTGTGATGTTGGAAACAGGCGGTGAAATCCTGGTGGAGGACAGTGCACACCTGCTCTGGCGTTTACATCTCATCCCTGTGAGCTGCTGTGCCAGGCTTCTTGCTAGCACGTGCACTGTCCACACTTAGCACAAGAAGGAAATAAGACTGATAAAGCTTTTACCAAGGCTTCTAAAAGTTTGAGGGGATGGACTCCACCATCTGCAAAGGAAGAACCACCCCATGGCTCACTACAGAGGTTGTGCGGATGGGACCACAACTCTCCCACCCTCTATCATTCTCTGATGCTACTCTGTGCTCTCAGATATTCCCATATATCTCCATTTATGCTGGTGACGTGAAAGTTTTTTTCTTTGCTCAAAACCAATTAAGACCACTAATAATGCCTGAATAAAATTTGCATGCATTTTTTTTGTGCTTCCATACAGGCTGTAAAACAGTATTAAGGTCATTAAGGCAAAGAAAAATGTCATTCAGGCATACTACTTTTTTCTATTACCACTTTGCTTTCAGAGAGAATTGAGAATTGGCATCACATCCATGGGTAAGGAATTCCCTTAGGCCATTCTTCACCTCTTAGCAGTGTGTCTTGCCTAGTTGTCTTACATATTGAAAAAGGAGCTTCTGTAGGTAGTATCTACTTCTTAAGGAAAACTTGATATTCTGTGGATGGATACTCTGTGGATGAAGTTAACAGACGAATCGTGGCACTCCTGACGGACCAGCTGAGGGCTCAGAGCACAGACATGATGTAGAATGCAACAGTAAACATTATTTAGCACAATATCTGATGTAGGATACATTCATTTTTACCTCCAGTTATTCCAACTGATGCAGAGACACTAATCCTAAAAAAAATTTAGCAGGTATCTTGATGCTGAAGAAACAAATATTGTAAGCTGTGCTAAGTCACTTATGTAAATGAGTTTTCTGAAGAATGAGAAAAAAGATACTGAGTTGTACAGTTAATTTATAAGTTTGTTGTTTTTTTTTTTTTTTAATTAGCACCTTGAAATGTATGTTTATTCCATGACTGTTGAATCATAAAGAGAGAACTTTTAAGATCAAATTTTTGTTATTTCAATCATGAACTCTCACACTTTTGGATCTTACGATAAAGAATCCTTTTTCTTGGCTAAAATGCACAAACCTGGGATGCTCTTTTAATGCATTGACCATTACTTATCAATCAGTAACGATTTGATAAAAAACACACTACTTCCTTAACTGTCGCTGTTAAACATCATTTGCAAAAAATGTAAGGAGATTTCAGCTGCTTACCCTTTCCTTCCTTGCTAAATTTTGCAGCTGGATATTTTCCTTGTAGGTGCCGTCAGTAATGTTTCAAATTTCTACTTTTGACTACAGCTACAGTTTCTGAGGAAATTGAAACTCAATTTTGCTTCATAAGATGAAAAGTACGAAAACCCACACCTTTCAGGACTAAGCTAGAGTTTGATAGATTAACTTTTTGTTGTTCAAGACTCATGCCTGCTTCTGGAGGAGGCCACTCGAATATAGTCAAGTGTATTAGCACAAATTGAACTAATTTTGTGGTTTATATAGCATCTTGATGAATTAGGCTCTGTAGTCAAGAGTTAATAGTTGCAGTTCTCATTGGTAGTGCTGGTCCTTGGTGATAGTGTGGTAAAATTTCTGTGGTGTCTAGATTCAGGTTTACCACTACTCCTTGTATGTGTTCAGAGATCTGCATCTTGCAACCAGGAGGCACAACATAACACCTACTTCACAGAATTAATGTCTTTTAGTAGCACGTGATGTCGAAGGCAAAGTTACGGGCTTTATAATACCAAGATTTAAAGTGCTTTAAAAATCCTACCCATACCTATTGAGCCAAGAGATTCAAAATAGGTCAGCTAATTTATTTCATAAGTAGTTGCAGGACAGGGATTCTTATAAGCCAATAACTCCTGTATTAAGATTTATCCCAAAGGGTTTTTCTTCCATCATAAAAACAAATGAATGCTTAATCTCATTCACCCTGCTATAAATGCATTTACAAATGCTGGGACACACAGCAGTAATATGCAACAGTAATAAACCATGTGTTGTACTGTATACTTTGTACAACAAAAATACAAAACCTTATTGGTAAATTACAGTACGTTTTTGTGCTTTTCTGTGTATTCTTAATTTGTTTAGAAAGCCAGAACTGTCAAACTTGACAAGCACACAAATCATGGAATTGGTTGGAAGAGGTTTCTCTAGATCATCAGGTTCAACCTCTTACTTGAAACAGGACTGCTACTCCACTCTCAGGTCAGCTTTGATGTCTGAGCCCTCCAAGGACAGACTCCTTGGTGTTACTGGCAACTTCTAGTCTTGAACTCTCCTGACTTTTTTTTTCCCTAATGTCCAAACTGAACCTCCCACCCAAGATTAAATGGGTAGTATTTGCTCACTCCTTACACTATCTGGCACTATTGTCATCTTCATAATGGCCCTTCAGGTAGTTACAAGCAATCACTAGGTCCCGCCTTAGCCTTCGCACCCAAAGACCACAAAGGCTCAGTCCCTCAATCCCTTTTTCATGGGGTATGTTTTAGGCCCTGACCATCTCGGTCACACATCACTGGACCAGTTTCTCCTGTAAGTGGGGGGTCCTCACACTGACTGTGGTATGCCAGCTCCTGCCTACCAGTGTCAAGTAGAGGGGAACAGTAACTTCCCTCGATCCATTGGCCATCTATCTCATAATGGAGCCTAGTTTATTATGTTGTCGACATGTGAAAACCTGCTTTGGGCTCATGTTGGCCATGGCATCTGCTGTAACATCTGGTGCTTTCCTGGAACTAGTTGCCCACAGACCACTGGGGCTGCAAGGTGATGCCATCTTGGGTACAGACCTTGGTCCTTTCCCAGGCGGAGCCTGAGGAGGTTTCTGTCAGCCCCACCTTCCTCAAGAGCCTTGTGTGACTTAACACGGAACAACTAATTACTCTGGTGGCATTAACAGATGGGAAATATTTAGACAATTACTGTTGGAAAGTAAGAGTTCTTTGTTCTCAAAACAGCATGTAGGGTGATGCCAGGACTGGGCGTGCATCAGTGAGCAAGCAGCGCTGCGATGGAGCGCACACGGGCCCTTCCCGGCGAAGCATCACATTTGACTCGCTTTTGCCGAGAAAAAGTGACGGAGGCGGGAAACACCCCCCGCTGCCCGCCTTGCAGCCCTTACTCGCTCCGTAACAGCTCGCCCCATCCCGGGACACCCCCCGGTTCCTTGGCCTTAGAT
>NW_009646636.1:1369983-1395900 GCF_000708025.1 Charadrius vociferus
GCCGGTCCGCTCGGACGCTGTCCGTCGGGCGGTGAGGAGGGCATCGAGGAGCAGTGCCCTTCGCGGGTGGCGGTAAGGGATCGTTCCCTGCCGCCGCCTCCCGGTGAGCGGAAGGCTGCGACGGCAGAAGGCTTTTCACAGAAGGAGCGACTCAACTGAAATTAGGGGAATTAAGTGAAATCGGAGGAATTTAGCCAGAAGGGAATTTTGCCCACGAGTTGGGGTTGTCAATAATCCCGGACGCAAACTGCTGTCAGCAAAATGAAAATCTTTATATCTAAATTGGTTGGCACTTCGAATAAGCACTGATCTGTTAATTCAATTTTTCTCTTCTTTCTTTCTTTTTTTTTTTTTTTTCAGGAAAAGGGGCTGTTATTATTTAAAGAGAAGAGTAATTTATTGTGTACTGTCTCTTTAAAATGCTATATGTAAAGTTTGGTTGCTAGGTGTCCCCCTCTCCCCCTTTTTTTTTTTTTTTTTTGGATACCAGAAAAAAGAAAAAAGCAGTTTGTGTTCCAACAAGTCTACAGAGTGGATGTACATTTCTAGCTGTTAGCAAAACATTTGCTAATTACAATACTTATTCCTTCGTTCCCTTTTAAACATTGATACCTTGCAGAGGGTGCTTTTTGCTTTAGTGTAACTGAACATTACGGCATCAGTGCTATTTTTCAAAGAAACAGTTCAGTAAATGTTGAAAATTCAACTACATTCACTAAATACCTTAATAGAGATTGGGAAGAGCAAATTTTGTTTTTGTTTTCCCTATTTGAAAGCTAGAGAAAGTGACATCTGAGTCGTGAACAGATGGCATAAATCAGTCAACACAAATCCTGCCTAACGTTGGTGTTACCATATAGTACTTTACTCAAATTAACATTAATTTTGGACACCAAAATGATTTTTAAGGAAGTAATTTTGTCCATGTGGGGTGTTGCTTATTACAATTTATTTTATTTTGGAGAGGCCGGATAAAAAATAATTTATAACTCATTTATCATTCTTAAATAGATGAAACTTTTTTTTTGTTTTATTTAGCAAACTCAAGTTTTAAATAAAGTTTCTGGTAAGTGTCTGATAAGAATTATCCAATGGATTACTTCTGTTCTTGCTATTGTGCACTGGGCAGACTAGTGTATCTTTACCTTTGGTCTAATTGTTTTTTTGGTCCTGTTTAGTCTATCTTGCCTTTTCGGTAGTGTATCAATCAGTCTTTCTCCTATTTTTTCCCCTTGCCAACCCACCCACTGCCCACATGCATGGGAAAGGGGAAAATTGCCTCACGTATTCTTGTTCTCCCAGCAGGCGAGTAGGAGGTGTTTTATGATACCTTATTCCTCTGTAATAGGGAAGCCACAGATTTGCCCTTCTACCTACACTTATTTAAATCTCTTTTTAATCCAGAAATCTATGTATACAATTTAGGGACAAGCTAGTTTTCAAGAAAGTAAGCAAAACGCATCATTTTGGTCGGGATCTAATTTGTCTATACTGACTGATTTAGGGTTACGTTTCCCCCTTTTTTTCGTAAACCCCTGAGAGTGACTGGAGTAAAGGCTCATCACAATTTGTTTCATCCCCCTGCAAGCTGCTGATGTGGTGTGAAAGAGCTTATAGACTTTTCTCAGGCTTCAGGTTGAGGGAGGAAACACAACTTCCACTGTCCATGGGGGCACAGCTTCTTTTAACACCCTTTTGCAGTACACCATCACCACCTGGGAACCCAGGGAAGCCAAAACTCACCCTCTAACTCTGGCTCCTGGAGCTCTGTAATCACAACCGCAATCTGCCCTATGCTCCCCGATAACGCTGGCTCACATTTCTCACGCTGGCTACCATTGCTGCCAGCTATCATGTTTTTATTACCAGTCACAAAGTACTTGCTCTTTTCAGTTATTGTGAGCAGACCCCAGGGCTTCCGCTTTCCCACAGAGACCGGAGAATGAGGCTGCTTCTCGCTGGCTTTCTCCCTCGAGCTCACGGTACTCTTTCCTGTGGGCTAGCCCAGCAGCCCTAAAAACCCTACTTGCTTTTAGGCCACCTTCCAGGAAAAGAGTTTCTGGTTGAAACCCCTTCTGACTGAGGCTGGCTGCCATCGTAGGTCCCCTGTTTCTCAGGTGGGTGCTCTAACCATGGGCATCACCTCTCACTAATGCTCCTGCTTTTCCTGCACCGCATCCCGGGGAAGAGGATTTTGCCTCCTGAATAAAGGGAAGTGCTGCAAAGCCTGGGGTAAGGACCTTTTTTCAGCTGCACTTCTGCTCCTACTATCTGCTGCTGGCCTGCTGTGGGAAACACACTGTGCAGCATGGTACCACTCCATCCCTCTGTAGAGAGATTGAGGCTTACAGTAAGCGGAGAGAGATTGTCTCCTAATTTAGAGACCAAATTACACTTTGTAGGGTCTCAGAGACACCTTAGGAGGAGGCTGTAGAATATTCTTCACTGGTAGACTAGTAAAGAGTTTGAATGAATGTTTGTAACTCTGATGAGTGTTTCATATAACAACAGGTAGGAGAAAAACATTCACAAAAAATGGCTTGTGAGGGAAGGAGAAAGATGTCTCAGTCATCCCAGCTTCTGACGTTAACAAACAACACGTAGTTTGTCATAAGCGGGTGGTAAATTTCAACCAAAACCTCTTCAAGAACCAGTTATGTTGCTCTTTGCTGCTGGTTATTTTCAGAATGCAGACATCTAGTTCATGCGCTAAGAATCAGGTTACTGGGTTTAGGTGGCTGCCCTTCATGTCCTGCAAAGTGAAAATTAAGAGCCCAGGCTCGGCAGTCTGAACACGATCCAGAGGCAGCTGCCTGTCAGAGAACAACCTCTGTAGAGCCTTTCACAGCTCAGTATTCTCAGCTGTCAGCTCTATCCCTATCAGCTATAGGTACCACGTACTATGCACCCAGCAAAGTATCAGCTGCACAAGTACTATACAGAACGGCCTCATCATATGAATTGCACTTGAGGTTCACGTGCATGGAATTGGAATTTCAAATATTTTAATGAATATTAAGATAGAAAATGATTTCTTCTCACAGTATTCTTGCTAATGTGGACTCAGACTAGTGTTAAGTGACAAAAAGGATGGTGATTTCAATGGGTTTGTCTTCCTTAGGGGAAGTTGTGTTGTCTCATAGCATTTGAAATGGGAGACCAAGCTGTAATTAAGCTTAAAAAGAGTTAAAAAAGATTTTGAGTGCTCAGCTGTAACCAAACAGGAGGTAGTATGTTTTTTACTCGTCTCCAAATGTTACTGCTTTTCCAAATCCCACGTTCCTGATCACTGAGGAAATGCATAGTAATACTTCTTCCCTAAAAAGTACTACTAATTTCCTTTTGAAATTATTTTCATCCAGTCATTAACCTGGAATATTTTGCTCCGCAACATTCCACAGCAAATTACTTCTACTTAATTTGAGAATGGTAAACAAAAAATTCCAGGTATTATGATATTCAAAGAAGATACTAAAGCAAAAAAAACCCCACAACTAAAACCAAAACAAACAAACAAACAAAACCCCGAAGAAAAAATATAAAAAGGAAATATTTTCCTACGATGGTTACATTTTAATCTGAAAAGTATTCTCCTTTGTATAATGTACATGTGTATTTGTGCATGGGTGTGCACTTGCAGATGTATGCTATAACTGTGACAACTGAGAGATGTACTTTCAATTATTCTGTGAAAGAAGAAAAAAAATGTTTCCTAGTAGTTGGCCATTTTAGTCATCTGTATTATAAACTGAAGAATGTAAAATTATCTAGATTATGTTAGAAAAGAAGAGTCTAGAAGGAAATGTAACCATTTTCCTTGAAAAACTCTGTGGCAAGAAAGATTATGTATGCATCTTTTGTTTACTTTAACTTTTTATCTTCCAGAAAAATTGTCAGTAAAATGCAGTGGAAATTAGAGCAATCTCCTATGGATATTACCAACCTACCCACATTTTCATGGTTCTACAGTAAGATCAGAAAAAATCCTTATGAGAAGGAAGCTTTAACTTGCTTTAGTAATAAAATGAAAGCTTTGAAGAAAGATGTTTTAAGTATTTTGAGGAGAGACAAGTATTTTATTGTCAACTTATTTTTTCATCTATCACTCCAAATTCAATTTGTTAAATCCAAGATTCCTGGAACTTCAAGAATTGGAACATGATGTAGGTAGAACGGATATATTCTTACCTCCTTTCTTGAGAAGAAACAGTCACTTTGATAACGATCTTCAGGTAGTAAAGTAATTCAAAACCAACATTCAAAATTTTAACACAATTTTAAGCCAAGAGTCACAGCTTAGCTTTTTATTGAAAGCACAAAGTGAAATGGAAGAAGAAAGATACAGCTGCAGCAACAATAACAGGAAACCAGAAGAAAAAAGGGGGTGGGTTCTACCTTTTGATCTGAATACGCTCAAGATGAAAATTTGACTTGCTTTGATAAATAGTTGCACGACAGATGTCCTGCCATTTGCAACTTTTTTTTTTTTTTTTTTTCAGGTTATCGAACAACTAAAACTTGGTTTCTTTTGCTCTTTTGCAGTTTTTGGAAATAGCTTCTCAGTTGTTTAGACCTGGACTGATTTGGGATCCTGAGCAACAGGACTTTTCTGTTTGACTCAGAATTGAAGAAACGTCAGTTGAGGAGCCCTACAAAATTATCTTTTTGGTGCAATCCCAGTTTTCCTATGGCCCCAGGACAGCAGAATCACAGAAATACAGAATCATAGAATGGTTTGGGTTGGAAGGGACTTTAAAGATCCTCTAGTTCCAATCCCACCGCCATGGGTAAGGACACCTTCCACTAGACCAGGTTGCTTAAAGCCTCATCCAACCTGGCCTTGGATACTTCCAGGGATGGGGCATCCACAACTTCCCTGGGTAACCTGTTCCAGTGTCTCACCATCCTCACAGTGAAAAATTTCTTCCTAATATCTAATCTAAATCTACCCTCTTTTGGGTTAAAACCGTTACCCCTTGTCCTATCACTACACTCCCTGATAAAGAGTCCCTTTCCAGCTTTCCTGCCACACAGATTCTCCAAGGACCATGGACATTAGAGTTTCACTTCAGAAACAGCTCTTCTGCTTTTTCTCTCCCAGATTTTCAGTAAACTTAAAATTTGGAAAAGTTTGGTGTCACTCATTTTAGGAATGAAATAAAATATTAGAAAAATAGATTATTTTCCAAACCAGGAAATATGTCGTGTTTAAGACTGGGAACTTTATCATTACCCTGAAGCTTTCTGGTTCTATTAGGAAATGTAACTGCTACTGCAGCTGTCAGCTGTCAGCAGATGTCAGCTATGTCCAAACTATAGCACTCCTTAAATTTAAAGGTTGATTTTGATTTTGCTCATTTCTCTCAGGCAAAAAATGTTTTTGAAGAACATACAGGAAGTGTACAGAACAAGACAGATCTACATCCTCCTGTGTTCAAAGTTTTTTAGATTACATGCTCTCTCTGAGCTGTGATGCTATGCATGTATGTAGGAATGTGTAAAATATTAATACTCTCAAAATTTTGGCATAAAGAAACATATATCCTGGTATCTACCTGAAACAAAGAGACAAACAAAAACAGATGCCAGAGCACTTCGTCATTTCCTCCCATGTATTTGTATAAATTGCTCACACACCCAGAAAGGTAATCATGAAGGACTGTGTCTCTTTGTACGTGCAGTATGCAACACAAGGAGTTCATTCTGGCATGTCCCAACTTCAACCTCGACCAAAAAGGAATAATGACAGAAGCTAATGAGTCTGGTCACCGACACTTGCCCAGCAAAGAGACTTTGGATGCTGGATAACAATCTGGGATAGATTTTGTACTAAGGTAAAGTTTCTACAAAATTTACAGGCTGATATTCTTCGGTATTCTTGGCTACCTTAACACTAAAGGGAATATTAGTTATTTATTTTACCACACTGTTTATGGAGTTTTCCTTGAAAATAGGGCCAGATGCTCAGATGCTCAGATGCTGTTGCTACAGACAAAGAAGCAAAGTTAGGTTAAACTGTTACAAGTGGCAAATTTTCCTTAAGGACTCAAGAGCTTCCGCGAAGTGCTAAAATTTCACTGAAAGTAAGGTGGTAACTGACATTTCTGGTATGTTCTCCTTCAATTTGTTTGTTTGGGTTTTTTTTCTTCTTTCTTCCATGTCATGGACATGATTTCTTTTTCTATGTGACTATTAAAGAGAAATAATTTAGTTCCATATTCTCTTTCATTCAAGATGACCTCTGTCACCCACAGTTCTTCTTACGGTGCACGCAAATGTCAGTTAATTTGGAGGCAAAAATAAGGGTGAGCTCAGTTCTACTACTGAAACAAGATCTTCGTTGTCCATTTAATAACTGCAATTAAAGTAACATAGTACTAATAAATAAAATATAAGCAGTAATTTTAAATATATTTGTCTATCTAGAAGATATTTCTATTTTGTCCTTTCATGTTGACTATGCAATTCAGAAGATTTTTTCTGAAGTGATCGATACTCATGCTTATAATGGTAACAGGTGGCAAAATAGTAAAATAAAACTGGAAAATGGGCAATGTTTCAGTGTTATGATGAGTGACATGGTTTTATGTAGACTTTGGGACTTTTGTTTTGTTTGTTTTGATTTTGATTGTAGTAACAGAAGAAGTGGCAGGATATCTCCTGTGTGCTTTTACTAGAGCAGATACTTTTGCAGTGTCTTCAGTTGAACTGAAACAAGGTTTAGGACAAAACTGATGCTTTTATCCTGCTTCAAGGGGGAAGGAAATTGGTTTTATACTATGAAAAATGGCTATTACAGCCAATTGTTTCAAACAAGTTTGAAGCAGACTGTCCCTAATTACAGATGCATAGTGAGGGCAGCAGTGCAGGTGGCATTTTAGAGCAAATAGAGTCCCAGAGGAAGAGTGACATGCAACGAGAAGGTGGCACAAGAAACACGAGAAAGATACAGAGCAGAAGCCAAAGAATACAATATAGGTTGCCATGAAGCCCTTTGAAGAAAATTATGCAGGGACAGCAAGAAGCGGGATATTGCTTGTAGTGACATACAGGACTTTGAGGGAATAAGACCTCACGAGTTACTTAGGAGTCTTGGAAAAAGTTGTTGTTAGAAAAATATTTGAAGTTCTTGGCTGTCACTTCTTTCACTGCCACCCTGAATGACAGCCAGTTATTCATTATCAAATGGGTAATTACTACTGTATTTTGCATTTAATTAAAAAAAACCCAAACCAAACAAGAACAACATTACCTCCATGCTAACCTATATTTGGTATCACAAAAGAAGAAATATATGGAATATAATAAGTTTATTTATTTTTATATATATAAAGCATGCTAGCTCTCTTATTCTTTCAAATCACTAAAATAACTAAGGAGGAAGTGAGAAGTGCTTTTGGAGTCCTTGTGTAATGATACAGGTTTAGAGGTGAGGTTTCAACAAGGTGAAGGAACTTACATTGCACTTATTCTCAGTGTGCTTCAGTCACATGCTATATACATCTTTGCTTTCAGGAACATACCAGTTGTCTGCATACCAGTTTTTCAAATCCTGTGCTTATCCTCATCTTTTTCGATATGTTTGTTTGCTTGACTGTAGGCAGGACCCTAATTTTCAGAAGTAGTTATCTATCCGTTAATTCTCTATCTTTTCCAGCTAGATCCTGTCACAGCATCTCAGTTTCAGCACTGAACAGCCACATCACTACAGCAAAAAGTCACTTCTGGAAAACTTGATTTTGACTATCAGAATATGCTCTGTAAGCAATGATTACTTAAGCTTGGCAGAGTGATTCTTTTAATGGCTGTGGTTTGTTTTTTACAAAAAGCCAGTGGTATTAAATTCATGGGTATCACCAAGACTCGCCAATCTTTGATCTTAAATTAACTCAGTCTTTGAATATAACCCATCTATTTCCTTCATGTTTCTCTTCATGTGTATCAATCAAAACAAATCCTGTGTTGTCTTTAACAAGTCTCAGTGGATCAATGTGACATGTACAGTAAGAACTGATTGTAGATCACCCCTAACTTCCTACCATCCCTCCAGATACCATTGAAAAAATTGAGTGGTTGGAAGTGCTTTCCAGCAGACATCCTGGTCTGGAGGGTGGAGAATCAGGACTGTAGAGCACATCATCAGTGTACTTCCCTTCACTTGAGATGGAACTGTAAGTTCAATGTGTTAATAATGACACAGAAATAAATAAAATGTGCGTATGTCATCTTCTAAACAAGGCAACAATATTATGGAAAATTATAAAGAATTACAAAATGTGGCAATTCCGGTATTTTTAAAACTGCTGTCAGAGCATGTTTAAGTTAGCTCCTAGCAATGCCAAAGCACATGTAGGCAAGATAACAAACTAGTATCAACCTTTTATAAAAGTGCACTTTCTTGTCTTGTCTTGTTTAGGTGGGTACTGTGTTCATTCATGTCCATAGAACTGTAACAGAAGCTGTATCTAATATATCTAAATATACACAAAATCTAACACTTGGAATAAGTTATTTAAGATAAATTGTGCCTTTCCTTAGTATCATAGACTGCCTGTTTGTGTTAAAAGACATATTAATCACCAGCCAGTAAGTCTCTGCATTTTGTCTAAAAATAGTTTTCGTTTCATTTATCATCTTCTTTATTTTCTTGAAGTATATGATTTACTGTCTTCTGTCTTAAACTTAATTACTTTATTACTTACTTAGTTTGGTAATAATAGAATTAGTCACTAAAAATGTAGACTTTTCATTTGCTTTAACTTTTTTCCCCCTTTATGTTACAGCTAGCTTTACTACTGGCTACAATTTTTGTTCCCATTAAATGTCATTTTTGATATATTTTTAGACACCTAAACGAAAGATTTGATTTTACCTGACTTTTAATTAAAAGTGAAAACAGAATACAATTAGATGTTTACAATTAAATTCTTTTATACTGCTAACATTTATACTTAATACAAACAGATATTGACAAACTTAATTAAGTGGCCGTTACAGGTAGTATTGTTATATCATTACCTAAGTTACTACTGAATATCTTATTAAAATACCAGCTTTAAGAAAAGTGAACAAAACATAACTGGAATAATTTAGTTTCCAGAGGCCGTCCAAATTTCAAATGCATCACTCATGTCAACAAAGGAAAGATTTTTCTTTTCATTTATTTTGAAAAAGTCTAAGTGTTTTAATCCAAAAATCATTCAGTTAGTCTTCTGCTAAACTACCTAGATACACACTACTCTGTGGCCTGTTTTTTAATTTTGGAAGTCAAATAGCTTCAAATGCAAGGAAGCGATCCGTAAAAGACATCAGTTCTTATCACTTTATGTTTTTCAGGAGCAAAATGACCTCTGACATTAAGGATTGCAGTGAATGCATGATTTTCTTTATTTTCTGAATAAATGTAAAATTATATGCTTATATTGCTTTGCCTCAGTGAAAAAGAACTTAAAAAATTTATAAGGTATGTCTCAGAAGTAAATCAGAATTGAAAATGTGTGAGTTCTCCATCTCCTCTGAGAGAGATGTTAAGACAATAATAAAAAGCAGAGGATGTTGAGGTTTCCCCCACTGTCTGCACTGGTTGTCAATATATATATTTTTCCCTTCTTGAAGTGGCAGAATACCAACTATGTGTATTCATATCACAGAATGGTTGAGGTTGGAAGGGACCTCTGGAGGTAGCTGGTCCAACCCCTCCTTGTTCAAGCAGGGGCACCTACAGCAGGTTTACCAGGACTGTGTACAGACCTTCTTTTTAATATCTCCAAGGAGAGACACTCTACAGTCTCTCTGGGCAGGCTGTGCCAGTGCTTGGTCACCCTCACAGTGAAAAAGTATTTCCTTATGTTCAAACAGAAACTTCTGTGCGTCCGTGTGTGCCCATGGCCTCTGGTCCTGTCACTGGGCACCACTGAAGAGAGCCTGGCTCCATCCTCTTTGGACCCTCTCTTCAGGTATTTTTACACATTGATGACATTTTCCCTGAGCCTTCTCTTCTCCAGACCAAACAGTCCCAGCTCTCTCAGCCTTTCCTTACACAAGAGATGCTCCAGTCCTTTCATCATCAACTTCGTGGCCCTTTGCTGGCCTCTGTCCAGTATGTCCATGTCTCTTTTATTCTGAGGAGCCCAGAACTGGACCCAGTACTCCATGTATGGCCACACCAGTGATGAGTGGAAGGGAACCTCTCTCATTTGCTGGCAACAGTGCCCCTAATGCAGCCCAGGATACCATTAACCCTTTTTGCCACAGGGGCACATCACTGGCTCATGGTCAACTTGGTGTCCAGCAGGACCCCCAAGTCCTTTTCTGCCAAACTGCTTTCCAGCTGATTGGCCTCCAGCCTGTACTGGTGCCTGGGGTTGTTCCTCCCCAGATGCAGGACTTTGTTCTTTCCCTTGTGGAACCTTCGTGAAGTTAAATGCTAGTTTCTGCATTTTTTTTTTTTTAATTTATAGAGAAGCAATTCAAATTCTTGCTTCTTTGAGATAATTACTACTACTACTACTTTTTGCCACATTTTTGAAAAAGCGAGATCACTATTTTGCACGTATAGAAGAGCCTGTATATAACTGCACTTCATGGATCTGACATAAAGAGCAGTTGCAATGGAGTTTGCTACATGTGAGTTAGATTGCACTAATTGACCTCATAGTGTTTTAGGGGATTTTATACTCAATTTGCTCTTTTCCTAACATGTTCTGTTACACTTGAACATATTTTCTAATAATTTAAAACAATAACTATAAACCTTTAATACAAAGGAACCAGAATAATTCTTTTACCATTTGTCCATACCTAAATATACTTAGGATAGTCACATTAATGATCAAGAGGAAAGATTGAAAACAGAAGTCCAATTCAGCAAAGTACTTACATACATAATTTATTTTTGAAGCCTTGAGAGTCCAAATGAATCCAGTGTCTAAACTGCTTACATACTATATACTGTATATTTCTACTATATGCGACATGAGAGTCAGAACTCACACCTAATACCTTCAGTTATTTCTTTAGACTTGTATATCCCATTTATTTCTAGGTATAATCAACTATGTAGCTACACAGCTATCCTGCAGTGCATCTCAGTTATTTCCATTCACCTAATCAGTAAGTTTAATATTTTTGGTGCCACTATTTGAAAAGAGTGCTACTTAGCCTTAATTAGAAATTCAGTTACAGGTTCTGATGAACAAAGTGAATTATTTAGAAACCCTTCTCTTTTATTTGTTGCAGCAGACTGAAAATTCCAATAACATTTGTTTGGCTGATATATAGTATTCAACATATGCATGCATATGTGTTATTGCATGTTTTGTGCTTATGCATTTAGGCTTTCTATGTCCACCTGATTTTGTGAATATGGCACGTCACTTTGCCTAGAAAATACAATGTGTGTTTTCAACAGAAAAACATAGGAATTATAAATAACACCTAAACCCTCATATTTATTTTGCAGCAACATACATTTTTTCCTCTAGATGGCAATATATTGCAAGAAATATTGTCAATCTGTTAGCAGTACTTTTTAAACATTGAATTTGACAATCTCTAGGAGGTATTTAAAGTGAAATTAATCTTTCTTTTTGCTTGATTTTTTTTTTGAGGGTTGAGAAGTGTAACACAATAAGTAATGAAGAAAATAGGTAGAAAATTGGAAGAAGAAAGTAAGTTAAATAAAACCATCAGGTCTAGTACCTGCAATACTTAAATACTTACCTATAACCAATGGTCACATGGACTTTTATATCAAGGCAATCTCTATAAGTATTTTGTAAGTATATTAGTATTTTTCACATACATTTGTGTAACAAATGGGGCTTTTAATATCCACATCAAGACTTCAAAATTCCATATTGACTCATTAAATTTTCTGTTTTAATCATTAATTAATATACAATGTAGCAAAAAGAATATTCCAAAACTGGGATTAATACTTATGTGGAAAATGGTGTACAATATATTAGAGGTAGCAATGTTGTTGTAGATGTGATGATTAAAGAATATAGCAAGAAGTAATCTTTCAGGAGGGGCAGTATCTTTCCTATATCAGCTGATATAAACTGGTCATTAAAATAGAAATGTTTCCAGGGATCTCAGTCAAAAATAGTAATATTGTATTTCCCCCTTCTCTATACATTTTAAGCCTGGTATTTGTTTTCTGTTCTAGCCTAATATAACAGAGATAGACAGTATTGTCTTGAAAACATTAATAGAAACTCAGGGGGTTCATGATAGCAATGCATCAGCATGTAGAAATTTGGAGCTTATATATTTATATGTATGCTTTTAGAAAATACCGTGTGCACCTACTGAAAAATAAATGAACTGAGGCAATATTTGAATTCAGCTATACTAACCCACTTGAGATATTCCTTTTCTATACATGAGTTTGTTTGTTTGGGTTTTTTTCTCTATAAAAAGAAAAATAAATACTGATACTTTATTGGAAAATTTTCACCTTCACTCTTTTCAGAAGAACGTGACAGAGCAGTAAGTCAGGCCAGAAGGTTTATTTGTTGTTTATCTTCCCCTGAATCTTCTGGTATGGATTCCTGAGGAATTACTCAAAAGAAATGTTTTTCCCCTCACGTTTGTTAAGCGAAGAGATGATCTGGTGGCGTGATTATATGGACACTGAAGATAAGCTTTGCAGCTGGGGAGGTCAACCAGCTGTAAAGTTTGGCCATAAGAAAAAACGAGAGGAAGCATGGAAATGTGGCTGAAACGGCAGTTTTATGACAACATGTCTGCAAATTTATGTAAGTTAGTCATATATTTTGCCTCAGGAAAATTGTGTGGGTTTAGGGCTAGATTTCTCATCACTGTACGTCTACCTTCTTGAAAAGGAAGTGTCTAAAAGCCTCATGTTGAACTGGTACTGTTTGCCTTTTGGGTCTGATTAGGAGAAAGGGGTGGTACCTGAAGCTAATAAATGCGGAAAGGGAAGGCACAGATCAAGACAGCTGGGCATTGGTGGATACCGATAGTGGAAAAGCTGTGGACATTTCCTTTGAGATGGCAAAAGGTTGAAGAGGATATGACTATTGACTCCACAGATTTTAAGACTACTCAAGTAAGAAAAAGAGTAGAAAAAATGCCAGCTGATTTCACTGTAGCAAACAGATAAAAGCTGCAGATATGTGAGACTTAAGAGTGCAGTAGAGCAGTTTGCTAGCTGGTTTCTTTGAGATAAAAACCTGAAGGTTAAAAGACTAGCGGAGGAGCTGAGCTGTTCAGGGTAAAGCATAAATAGCATAGTGAGAGCTATACATCTTTCTCTGAACAAAACACTGGTGAAGCAGGGAAGTTCGTGTAGGAAGAAGGGAAAAAAGGCAGAACTCCAGGGTCCCTCTCAGGTAGCTAGAATGCAAAACCCCCATTTGAACAGTAACATTTTCGGAAACTGTTGAATATAATGAGTTACTGTGGTGTACTCAGACTTCTGGAGTCTGTTTGTGGCGTCCCGCAACAATGTACTGCAAGTGCAAGCAACGCTGGATCTGAGCTTTGTAACGAAACCCTTGATGTGCTATGGAAAGAGACAGGGGATGACATTGCTGCAGTAGTGCATCTTCTGCAGAAGGTGTTTGTGTTTGGTCAGCAATCTGAGTATGCTTCATGCAATACTCCTTTCTTAAACTCCTTGAAGCTCTAGTGTAATGCATTAGCGGTACCATAATTGCCATTAGGAGTTAAAGCTGTGCTTTCACTGCTGCTAGTAGGAAGTAAACATCAAAGTAACCCTTAATCTTGCGTGAAGAAAGATTCGCATTTAGGGCAGAGCAATGGAGCCCTTTGTATGAACCTACAAGGTTGTAACAGTACCGGTACGCCATACTCCACCTTTGTGCTGTAGCATACAGCTGGAGGATATTTCTCATGGTATAAATTTACTGGTGAGCAAGTCTGAGGGTGAAAAGGTCCAGGGTAAAGGAAATATCCAACCCCTGATCTAGAATAGAGACATGTAACTACCAAATTCCTGTTCTTCCCACTGCCTCATTTCTTCCTCCCATGACTCAAGAGACTGCTTTCTTCGGGACTTATGGTGGTACAAATACTCAGGTGTCGTGCAGCTCTTACTGTAAAGCCTGTCTTTTTTCATAGCCTACGGAAAATGTATTTGGAAATCTGCTGTGCTTTGGTGATCTCCAGACCTGTAGGATAACTTGCAAGTCTCAGGCTTCTCCTATCAGTACAGAGACCTCCTCACTTTCCTCTGTCTCTGGAATTAGTGAAATGTGTAATAAAAGCAACAAACTGTCTTTGCCATCACCGTTTTTGGCACTTATATTGCTTAGAGAGATTAGATCAGGGAATTACCATGCCAAAGTGTTAACCAGTAATTATAAAACTATATATTGTTTAAAATTTAACTATAAATCAGGGGTGGCTGCATAGTAGTAATGGTTGGGATTCACCTGGCTAAACTAGATTTCTAAGAGGTAGTCATCCATTGTCAAAACTGTCCACTTCAGACTTCTTTGATCGTTACTATGAAAAACCAGGAAGACACAAAAAGTAATCACTTTCATCCTAAACTAAGCATTTGGGACAGATTTGCCCAGAAAGTGGCCATTTCTCCCTATTGACTGGTTTCAGGCACTAAAGTTAGGTGAAGTGAATCTCCCTGAATGTCTGCTCTGAACAGCCCTAGTCTGACTTGGTATGTGTTGTCAAAAAAATCCTGTAACTACTCTAAGATCTATATGTATTAGGACTTTTATTACGACTGTAAGGTAGATATAGCAGAATTACAGCAGTTTAAAATGAGGAAGATCTGGCTTGCAATGTTGTTATAATGTCAGCCATGTTACATAAAGTCACCCTATTTTACTTGGAATAGTACTAATTCATAATATATGCTTGCTAACCTGTTATAAATTGGGATTTGCACTAAGGCAACTGAATTTTTCAGATGTCTTCATGTGCAAATTTCTCTAATGAAGACAGACCTTTAGATGCTGTGAAAATAATACCCCACTGTATTGAAGCTTTTAAACTCACTTCCATCTGTGCTAAGTTTGAATGTAAAATGCTGTAAAACAGCAATACCTGCTTAGGACTTGTTTCGAAGAGGGATAGTACATGAGATAAAGGGCAAGGAAGATAACAACAGTGATATTACCTCGGTGCAAAGGTTGTACAAAATTTAATTAACTCATTAAAGAATTGGTTCTTTACTACACATTCAGAGGAGAAACTACTTCTTTGGACTATTCCTTAAGAAATCCAATCTTTTATGTTCATGCTAGAATAGTTATACAGTCATTCACTAAGAAAATTATCTTTGTTCCCCTTGAAAAAATCTTTCTAATAATTTAATCCTGTAGATTCCCTTTCAAGAACTGTTGTTTCTTGTGTCACCTCTGACTTAACAGGGAATGAATAATCCTCGAAATTCACGATGTCTTATCTATATGTTTAAAGATCTTATTTAGTGTCTATACAGTTTCTAGAAAGTAAGGAACATCTTTGACTCATTTACAAGTAAGTAAGATGGGTGCCAGAGCATTATGTACAATAGTAGGATAGATATGAAATCACAAGAATTAAAAAAAATTCCATACAGCTTTTGAGGAACAGATGCTCCTCAAGGAGCATCATCCTCAAGAAGGCAGCTGCTCTTACTATTGTGACCTGAACTAATATTCATCCATGGATTCAAATCAATGCTTAAAATCGCAGACAGCTTTATGCAATACCATGTTAGAAATGTTCTTTCCTTCTGTAAATTAGGTATAGGCTCATTCGATCTAGTCACTGAACTTAGGAGGAGACAAACTTGCCTTTGGCATTTGACCAGAGTCTTTATGAAATACTGAGTCTAAGGCAACAATGTTCATAGCTGAGCTGTTTCAGATGATAGCAGCTTCTGAGCCAGAGGATTACATACAGTTATCCACACCCAGCAAAGTACATAGGGTACAGTATGGCCCAATTTATGCTAAATATGCATACTACGGGTGCTTAAATCTGAAGTTTGCTTTGTGCAAGCATTAAACTGAATTGTGAATGTTTTCTTCTTTAAGATATTTAATGATAAAATGATGGTTAGCCTTCCTCCTCCAAAATGAGTGTCTGTCCCTGCCTGTACCACAATTTCCACCACTTTGCTTTTGCTGGTTCCAGTCTTTGCAAGCCCATCACCAAAGCAGGGAGCTACGCTGGCAGAGACCTGGCACCACACAGAAGGAATTTGTTGTTGGCCTCAGCACTGTCAGTTCCCAGAGCTGTCTGGATGCCTGAATCCTTGTGTATGCCCACGGAAGACAATTGTAGCGAGGGTAGGATGACCTTCGCATCAGCACAGTCAATTTAGTTTTGATTAAAGCAACTGTCTTTAGTCTGCACCAGCATAGTTCAAAGTTTCACATAGCCAGTGTGTTCTTCTCATCATATTACTAAAACTCCCTGTGGAAAAAAAGTGTTAAAACTTTCAGACTAATGTCCTTTTTCACATTTAAAAGGAAAATAAATCAGTCAAACATTCTGACAATATACTCCTAATTTAAAATAAAAACAAACCCAGTGGGTCAGACAGCAACCTCTTCCTCTGTTTTCCCGTTTGGGCTTCCATCTGTCTACTGATATTGATTAGTACTCAACTCTTACTTTTCTAGGGTAATTATATATGACAGATCATTAGGACTGCCTAGAAAGAGTGATGGAAAATGTTATAACTTCAGATATTTTTTAAGACACCATTTGCCAAGGGGTTCTGTTTCCAGTAGTACGAGCCAGTTAATAAGATAGAAATTATTCTAACACCAGACAGAGACAGTAAGTAAAATGTATTGGAATACTTCAATTTATTTTCATTGAGTAGCTATCAGTTGATGCTTTCTTGCTTAATGGAGAGAAAAAGAAATAAAATTCCATTATTTCCAAGTCACGTATTTTAAAAGTGAGAATAGTTGAATATGTTTCTGTAAGTTTTCCGTAATGATCTGGGCCTGAGTTTCCTCATCTGTAAAATGGGAATAATTTTCATAGAGGTATAAAAAGACATAATGAACTAATATTTAGGAAGTACTTTGAAATCCACAGATGGAATTTTTTTTTTCAAGTTAGTGCTACATGAATAGTGTTCCAAAAAGCTGAGTATGTTACTCAGATAATATTCTGCCAAAATATTCTGCCAAATATGTAGGTATCAATCAATCTGTAAAAGTGAAAACAAATTCAGAATTGATAAAACTCTGTACATCATGGAAGCTAATTAAATTAACAGAAAATGGAATGGCATGCTCGTGATATGGAACAGAAACTACCTGACGTTATTATTATGAAGGAAACTTCATCTTCCCTATGTTAAGAATGGATTCTCTTTTATGAGACGGTAAAGAAGGTACTTTCTTTACAGAACAGACCATCATTGGACAAGATTTGAGCACATAATTGCAAAACAAGAGTTTTACTTTGATTAGCAAAGGAACAGTCAAAGATGCATTTTGTCTCTAACAGTTCTTAAATACAGATTGACACACCTAATTTTAAAAGAAGCGCCTAATTGAGAGTGTAATAGTTCAAACCTCCCTGAATATCCAATCGACAAGTAAACATCTCTCAGGACAAAAGTGACTGTAAATGGGTTGAATCACCCTTTAAATCTGCCTGTTTCTCTCTACTTTGTGTATAGGGATCTTGTATTCCTTCTGTGTTTGACTGTATTCTTAACGCAGTGCCTCAGTTGCAAAATCTATGTCATGAAAGATATCACCGCTTACAGGAGAAGAAAGCAGTGCTAGCAACAAGTCCAGCTGTTCTACCTGCTTTTAAGAGGCAAAACAAACTACAGAATGTAAAACAACAAAAACCCAAGACAAAGGTTGGCTTTTTAGTCATTGAGGTCTACTTTATTTTTATAGTGTTGTCCTGTTCATGTCAAGGTAAATCATTAAAAATATTAAAAGAAGGAGGCACAGTATAAGCAATGGATGAAATGCTGTGCCAGAATTTTATTTGCATATTGTTTTATACATAATGGCATAACACCACACAGCTCAAATGCACGCAGATGAGCCCTCGGTTTGTCAGGGGTTCAGAGAACAAAAAAGCAGCCTGCAGCTAGCTTCCTCCACCTACATCTGGCACAAACACATTAGCTAAATGCTGTATTTTATTGCTAAATAGAAAGAATGAAGCAGTGAAATTTTAGCATCAAGCAAGAGCTAAAGCTGGCAGCAGAAGAAAAACAATAGCATTCAAAGAAGACAACAACAACAAGGAGGGAGTAATATGGTCCAAAAAATGAATAAAAGACAAGGGACCACATCCAAAACCAGAATAGGTTATAAAACATGGTCAGAGATAAAATATTCCCAGTGGAAGTAAATGGGAGAGGCACTATATCTCATATTGTGGCCAAGTAGAGAATTCTGCAAATCATCCTTTATACTGCCACCAAACACCACTTTGTTTCTTCACTGTTTTCCATTTTTTTCACATTGTATATTTATTTCCATGCTTTTTGAGGGGCACTATTTTAATCTTTTTAATGCCTTGGTTGTTGTCTGTGGTGGTGGATTGTTATCAACAAAAATTTGTAACATATGCCTACTATTGGCCTCATCAATTGGAGCACAGCAAATTTTAGATATGTTAACATGCACTGAATGAAGCATGTAAGTGAATCTTTTGCCATTCATTTAAAAGAGTTTTAATTTTAAAGGCCTTTTAAGATCTCTCATAAGTCACCTCCCCACAATAAAACAGAAAAAGTACACGGCTCAAACATGCCTTCATGTCAGCACACAGAAGGGACACAAATGTCAGGCTATCTCACAGAAATGTAGATAAAGTAGGTATGGAGATTGTGCATATTGTTCTAGTGAGAAGTTGCACATGTACAGATGCAGTTCAACAAAATGGCTAATGTGACATCCATCTGCCACCAAAGTGGGATGGTTCTGCTCCTCCAGCCCCCAACCCTGTTGTCCCCCCCTGCATCCACTCTAGCACTTATCAGACATGCTGAAGATTGTTTGATAAATTAAAAGGAAATTAACATGAGAGAGAGTAGCTTTCAGCTCTTTTAGAGGCTGAAATCAGCCAAGTGGGCACTACCAGGAAGAGCCAGAGGCATGGCAAAAGAGGGACATGAGCTGCACAGTTGGGTGTGCAGGCAAAAGCCAAAGAAAAGAGCTGGGTCTCCACAGCCGCCTCCTGTAGCAGCAACTGACTTAGCTCTGTGTCACTGAACTGCACCCTCGAAGAGAGAAAATCCCCAAGAGCATAAAAGAAGGAAGTAACAAAGCATGACACAAAACCTCTGATAATGCATTTGCCCTTGAGGAAAAGCTGAAGAAAGAGTTGAATGCTAATAGTTCCAACTTTCCAACTGTAGGGACGAAGACTTTGTACATCCTTTATAAGAAAAAATAGAATTACACCAAAGAAGTGACTGATTCTACAACCAGTTTCTTTTCTGAATGAAAACTCTCTCTGTTTTGTGATTTTTTTCTACCTATTTATCTCATAGAAGGAATAACAAAAGTGTCACTGACTGGACTTCTTTTAAAAAAATAGACCTGGAAGCAAGTTCTCCTGAACCAAAATGGATAAGTCATTAAGGGAAAATGCCTGGGGAAATCTGAAACTGGCAAAAGAAGCTAAAAAATATCCAAATGGAGACCAAATGGTATTAAAGGCAATCTGACAGTTCCGTCACTCCCCTCCACTAAAAAAAAGAAAGCAAGAAGAGATGCAATACGGTGGAACAGTATGATGGAAGGTGTCTACTTTAATTGTTTACTGGATATTGATTTCATACTTTCTCAAAGAAATTTCTCTGGGTGGCCAGAAAGGCTAGTTTACCTCTTTGTCTTGTCCAGGTTGGAGCAGAATGGGTCAAGGCAAATCCCAGGGTAGTGTACCATCCCAAAGAGCCACTCAGCGGGGCAGGGTAGGCTTGGGTTGGAACCTTTTACAGTGCAGTATTATGGAAGAGGGGAATGAAAAAAAACACATAGGGTGATCCCTAAGGAGAGAACAGATGAGTTGCCAAACTTAAGACAGTAGTCAAGAGGCTTTTCCTACAGACGAAGACCTCGGATGAAGACCTGAGATGAAGTGTGTATGCTTTTTTTTTTTTTGCAACCAACAAAAACCACTGTAAGTTGCTAGACTGAGAGCAAGACTGGAAAGATGTTGTAGCAAAACTCTTTTCAACACTTTGTCTCATCTGTCCTGTTGGAAGGGTTCTCCATTTTTGTGAGGTATCTTGTTCTACTTGGTGTTCCAGTGAGATTGAAGATGTGTTTTCTTTAAGAAGAAATTCTCTTGAAAATCTTGGCCCACTATAAGCATTTTCTCTAGCTGGCCAGGGGAGCATAACTGAAAAAATACCAGAGTAAAACAGGCAGATTGAGTAGGTGACCAGCGACCTAACTACCATTAAGAAAAGGTTTTTTTCAAAGAACAGCTGACAAAGATGAGCTGCAGGAAAGGCTGATGGAAAAGAGCTACTTGGTTGTACATTTGGACCACCCAAAGAATTTGCATAGGATTGAGTTTTTTGCAGCTGTTGTCTATTCTTTTGTAAACTGAGACTTTGCTGGAGCAGGTTCAATTTGCAGTAAATAAATTTTAATTATTTAGATAGAACTGGAATTGCACTTGAAATTGATTGAAAATAAGATTAGATCACTCTGAGTTGTGAAATTTGCTAAGCTACAAACCTTAGCCCTGTGACAGAAAATGACTTTGGCTTTTTGAGTGAGTAGAAAAATCATGTTAAATTCAATTTGTGGAATAAAGGAGTGTAGCAATAATGGAAACATAATTGTTGAGAGTTGGTAAGTGATGAAAATATATCCACAAAAAGGGCTGTTAAAAATATAGAGTCAGCCAGACCTGAACATTATTAGTTTTTAAGAAATCTTACAGCAGCAAAATCTGGAAGAGCAGAGGCTAGCCAAGAAATTTCCTTCTGTCATTATGTGTTTATTTAAGTTCTCATAGTTGAATGATAATGATAGGAATACGTAGCTACATCTTGGAAAGCTTAAGAAATATTGGACAAGTGCAGAAACTCAAGGTTTTAGATCCCACTTATTAATGAGCTAGTCAATAATAGCTATGAAAGAAAACCATTCAATTGGTCATAAGTGGAGAAAGCAAAGACAGAGCATGGTCTGCCTGAAAATTCATATTTGAAAGGAAATTTGAGCAGATAATATAAACCATATTATAGTCTCCTCTGGGATCTTCAATGTTGACTGGGATATCTGAGTATCTTAACTACATGCTGGATATTCTCCAGTCCCTGCTGCAGTCAGTGCAAGACACTTGTGCCCTCTGTGATGCCCACGGTGCTTGTTATTCTCCTAGCAGATGTTACTCAACTGAGATGCCACTCTCACCCGTTGGCTACAGTGTGAGACGTGCTGGGGAGCTGGTGAATTCTGAAGTTTTACTCATACCTCTGTTGCACATTTCAGGGAAGAATGTTTTACTATTACCCAATTAGCTAAAGCCAAACCAGGCTAAGGAAATAAGGCGGGAAAAAAAGACATTTCTTTATAAAAGACATAAACAAAATATGAATTTAATCTACTTACACTAAAGTTATGTAAAATCTCTACTTCAGTAACTTGACTCACCTCCTTACCTACAGGCATCTTGTATGACTGCCTTCCTCGTGGTGTCAAGTATTCCAGTTCTTACAGGCAATCTCCTCTCCAAAGAATTATCATGGGTGTGATTAAAGACAGCCTGACCCTGCTCTTAACTAGGGTTTGTATCCCTTTCAGAAATATGGAACTTACTTTCTTTTTCTCTTTCTTTCTCTCTTTCTTCTTTTGTTCTTCTTTCTTTCCCTTTCCTTCTTCTTTCTTTCTCTTTCTTTTCTTCTTTTTCTTGCTCTCTTTCTCTCTCTCTCACTTTTTCTCTCTTTTTGTCTTTCTGTTTGTTTCTCTGTTTCTTTCTCTCTCTTTCTTTCTCTTGCTTTTTCTTTTCTTTCTTCATTCTCTCCTTCTCTTCCTCAGTTTTCTTGTGTCATGTTTTCACGCTTTCTTTCTTGTATTCCTTCTTCTTGTTTCTTTTTTCCTTCTCATCATCGTCCTTTACCTTTTTTTTTCCATTGCGTCTTTCCTCCTTTCCTTCTCTTTTCTCGTTATCTCCTAAACTTAACTGTTTAGTAAGCCACCTTTTTGTTGAAAAGGTGAAGTATATACTCCCTTACCTTTCTTTAATGAGTCCAGGAAAGCAGAAACTGTTATAGGTTCCATATACGGAATGATGAAATTCTGTTTTAAGGTCAGGAATCTCTGAGAATCCAAATTGCCAAAGCTTTAACAGATCTAAAATGGGGAACAAGTTAAACTCCTTGTTTCTCTGACTGCTTTTACAAGCTGCAGTTATTAAAAAAAAAAAAAAAAAAAAGGGAAAAAGAATAAGAAAAAAAAAAAGCATTGGTTGCAACCTATCAGATCACAGTATTTTTACGGTTTTGGAAAAGGAATGTCAATAGTGGCCCAGTGTAGTACCATACTGTTGATCACAGACAGTTTTCTAACCTGGAGTTAATCCTCAAAGTGTAAACGGCTTCAGGAAAAGGAACAATCTATAAGAAAGTCTTTTTCATTAACACACATTAAAAAAATAACAAAAAGAAGACTGAGGTTTGGTAGCACAAGAAGACTCTCAAACACACTAGATATGAAGAAGTTTGTAGAACTTGTTACAGAAATGGAATGTGTGCATTTGCTCATGTTGCATAAATAGGTGGGAGACAATGCCTTTAAAAGATTGAGGTAACAGTTTTGGATTGAAAAGACTGTTACTAGTTCTCTTGTGACTATTTCAGGAAGCCTTTTGTATTGAAAACAAATATTATTACTAATAGTATGAAAGCAGTTGTGAGAATGGTGGATTTTTATAACACAGTTTTAGATTGTCAAAATTTAAATTATTATGCTATGAAAGAGAGTGATCAGCATTTTTGAAAGCTGGGGAACATTGCTTTCACTCTTTGCAGGAGAGCAAGCTCGTGGTCAGGGGAAAACATGAATCTCAGCATGGATCTTTAAATACAGAAATAATGAGAAGGGCAATTCACGAAGAGACTGGAAAAAACCTATAGCTTAATTATTAAAAAATACATAAAGACCTGGTATAAGGTTAGCCTTGTTGGGACACTAATTATAATGTGCTGAGCAAGAAAGGGAGAAATTGCTGAGAGAGACATTGACTCAGGTACAGAAAAGATCCATTCTTGTTTTATGGTTTCAGGATTGAAAATTTTCCTGCTTCATCTTGCTGGCTGCAGGAAAGGTTTTCAGAGAAATCAAAACTTACCAAAGACAGGATTATGCTAACATAATTGTTGTTTGGAAGATGATTTGGCAAACAATCACATGGAAATTACTAGGGTTTGGGTCTTTTTGAATGACATTGACATCACACTCTGATGGTGCTTAAGAAGGCTCAGCAGGATTTGAAAGATTGAGCTGGCCCCTTCTCTTGAAGAGGGCATAAGTTTGTAGGGCTGGTACACTGCATTTGTTTCCACTGAATTTCCAGTATACAGTTAATAAGAACACTGTGTGCACCACACTACTCCCAATCCGTGAGACTGAGCAAAGAAACCCATCAACTCCTCTGTGTGAGGTACTGAAGGAATCAAAGAAATTTGGACTTTGAAACAACCTCATCTTTACATTTGGAGAAGTTCGTGTCTTTTTGAAGGATTGCCATTGATCTATTAAAGAGACAGAACGGGAACATTTGAGAGCAGGAGTAGCCCTGCCACTAGTTGCACAATTGTTGTAAAGGACAATGAACACTACTGATCTGAGCACATAACAAGACATTACAAGAACTGATTGGATCCTGAGCCCACACCTGTGAGTCTACAAGAACCATCTGAACAACTGATAATCAGAATGGCTGAGAACAGAGCTACAGGAACTGAGATTAGCTAATAACACAGAGATCACTTTCTAAAAAATAATCTGTCTCTGTTAATAGATGTGTGGGCATTGATAAGCATATCACTTGGGCGTGGCTGCAAGGTGGGTTTTCTGTCTGTTATTAGAGAATCAGAGGGAACTTGATGAAAATTTCAATATGATGAGATTGTTATGTACAAATGGTGCAAAATATCCTGAGAGAAAGACAATACAGTTGTGTGAGTAGCTGGAATTTGTTAGGCTGGTGGGTTTTTTTTCTGTTTGTAGCATAGATCAGCAAGGGCTCTGTTTCTCCAACTGAGTCATGAAAACTCCAGGGAAGGTGCTAAGAGGTCACAAAGTGGTAGAAAACTTTAGATAATTTTAAAAGGTGAAAATAATTATAAAAATTATAAAAAGAAAAAAAATATTCTGATCTCTTTCTAGAATTAGCTCTATTTCTTCAGAGGGAGGAGGTAAGAAGCATTTATAACTACTGGACTGGGTACAGTTAACTATCACTAGTCACTACCAGCCAGGTAGCTACTTGAGGGAACTGTGGATTTACACCTGCAGTCAGGAATTACAGCTCTCTGCCATGCAAGAAATTAGTTGGCAGTACTCAGCATCAGCTTTCTGTTTTTTCCATCTTACTGACGGGAATACACCAAACACACAGTGGTCCAAGAGGGAGTCATCTTTGAGCAATGCTTCAGACATCATCGTTGTAAAAATGAATAGAAGTTGGCTTGTAAGATGTCATGTGGAGGCTGCTGCAACTAAAAGATTAAGAGCATGTTTCTGTATTTTGGGTCTGTGTGTTGTGTCCCTGCCCCCGCCCATCGTACTTTGGTGCTGCTTTTGTGATGCAACAAAACAGAATATAGTGTTTGTGTTGTCTTTAATCAGTGTATGACATATATGTTTTTATCTAAATATTTGTTTTGGTCACAATATTTTTTTGTTTCTGTCCTGGTTTGAGGTAAAACAAGACCAATTTTGTTCAGTAACTTCGCTTCTTAGCTGGGCCTCTTCTAACTACTGAAATTAACAGCATATTGTGCAGACAATGTTCACTCTCTCAGAGTGACAAGACCTATGTTTATAGCTGATGCCCAGGCATGGTATGCAGAGAGGCTCTTGCTTATACTTATTGCTTTAACAGCCAAGGGCAACCAACTTTGTTATTTGCCCCATTGGAGGGTCAGAAGTGGAAAAGCACAGTGGGGTCCCACCTGTGGGAAGGAGCGGACAGGACAGGTGACCCAGAACTGATCACAGCGTATTCCATCCCATCTGCCTCGTGGTCAGTATAAAAGCTGAGGATCAAAGGGTCAGCTCTCTTTCTTCAATGGCCGATGTCTGAGGAAGACTGTTTGTCTGCCTTTGATCCTGATCCCGAATGCAGATCCAGAATCCAGTTCCCGTCCATCACTGAGTCCAGCCTGGGACTGCCCCTGTGCCAGCCGGTGTCGTGATTGTCATCTTGGGAGCTTGATACGGTTTTGTATATATTTCATTGTTTCTTTTCATTTTATTATTAATATTTCATTAAAGTAGTTTAGTTCCTTCTAAACTCATATGTCTCTTTTCCCTCCTCTGCCTCTCTCCTTGAAGAGGGGTAGAGGAGAGCATCTGTCAGTTCCATCTGGGGTCCCCCAGGTCCCCAGTAGCCAATTTGGCCCAAACCACAACAGTTTCCTATAGAAAGATCTTTTCATGATTCAATTGGTAGAAAATAGCAGATGTCACCATGGTATTTACCTGTGTATTTATTTTCAGTCACATAATCTTATTACTTCGCTAGATCTAGGTTGTTCTTTCTCAGACAAAATCTACCTTTTTTTTTTTTTTTTGTAGGCAATCCCTTTGATTACAGTGGAACTAGTTATGATGAACATTACTATTCAGAGTGAGTAAGGGTGTTGCAATCTTGTCCTTAACATGTATCTTTTTTACAGCTTATTTAAAAAAATATCTTGTTATTTTTTTATTCCTACCTTGGGAACAATGATCG
>NW_009646636.1:1395911-1533546 GCF_000708025.1 Charadrius vociferus
AGAACAATTTTTCAATTGTGCATATTAAATTCTTCATGATATAGCTAAGGAAGAGGGGAAGTTTTCTAGCATCATTGTTTGTTTGTATGTTTAGTACATGCAGAAAATCACTGTGGGGTTTTTTGTTTGTTTGTTTGTTTGTTTTAAAGCAGTCCTTGATTCTAACATATTTGGTTGATGCAGTAGTTATTAAAGACCAAAATTAGTGAAAATGTTAATGTTTTCTAAGTGACTACCCGGGGAAAATGCAATAAACATTATTGTTAAAGCTCCCGCATTGGCAGAAAGGATGGCAGATAAACTGGAATGTGTCAGTACTTCAATTCAGTTAAATTGAAATGTAAAGAGTCCAAAAGAAGCTTTGTTAGGTTTTCAAAAAGCTAGCACTTGGGTTCATACCCAGCTGCAATGGCACAGTGCAGTACTGTCTATTACTAGTGCCAGTTTCAACGCCATTGCACGAAAAAGGTTACTGAATATCCCTAACATCATTTGGTCTGCAAAATGAACCCCTTGCTCAAATGAACATGTCTTCTCTTCTTGTTATGAAGA
The DNA here is from genome assembly GCF_000708025.1 of Charadrius vociferus. Lineage (NCBI taxonomy): Eukaryota > Metazoa > Chordata > Aves > Charadriiformes > Charadriidae > Charadrius > Charadrius vociferus. The sequence goes on from NW_009646636.1 coordinate 1,396,464, forward strand.
CAGTAGAGTGAGAGCATTTGCTAGTTCATTGTCCTTCTGTTGTGTTTAATTATCACTTTCATCCCTTTTTAATTTTATACTTAACTCTTTTTCTCTCTCCCCTTAATTTTATACCTGAAACATAATAAGTTTCAATGTGATAAAATTAAGTGTTTATAGACATTACCTTCCAATTATACACTCCACACACCAACATTTAACTTGATAAATTTCTGTTTTAGTCACTAAATTGAATGGTAATCTGTGTTTTATGTTTTTTTAAAAAAGAAGCCTCTGGCTCCATAGAAGAGAGTCAGAATGCAAGGGATATAATTTGAGTTCTAGAGAGTTAGCTGTAACTGCTAGGACAGTGACGCAAATATGTGGGTGGATTTAGCTGGGTTGGGTCTAACCCACTTTTTTTTCCCAAATCCTGCCATTATCATGGCATTGTGTGTAACAGAACTGCATTTGTTCCTGAGCAGGTGTAGTTTACAATGAAGCATGTAAAACATAACACACACCATTTTCAGTTCGAGTTCACAATTACATACACTTTGGGTGCTCTATTTACCCATATTGTTTCCCGCCATAGGTCAGCATAGCTAGAAACAGGTCATTTACTGCCTATACCTCCCTGTTCCAAATGGCACTGTGCCAGCAAAGAACAATTTTGAGTTGCAATTGTATCTCATTGATTTCAATGAAGCTCCATTTGTCATAAAACTGGGAAAATCAGTTGCAAATCAGGCTCAATATATTCTGTCACTGAAAAATTCAAAGACTTGTCCTGCTGTACAGACTAGGGAAAAATGTGGGAAAGCAAACTCAACAGTTCACAGAGTGATACAGTAAAGTTTTTGGGATGCTTAAAGAGCAATTGCATAACTTATAATGTAAAGCAGTCTCAACATTTGAGTCTACTTCAGGTAGAGGAAAATATAACTCTGCAGCAGAATTTTAAGGTTGAATCAGGTACAGTAATGTAACCTTATCTGAAATACGAACAAAACAGCAGTTGCTCAAGAAGTTATGAATAGTCTACTTCTGCCCCATAAATGGCTGATGGTAATGGTAAGCTAGTTTTCCCATGGTTTGGTATGTTTCAGTATTATCGTTGTAAATTGGAGTGTGTTGCTGACCAAACATGACTATTTTAAAGGTAAATCTCAGCTAAGGCTTGGTGTGGGTTCCAGCCATCTTCTCTGGAACATCTTATTTGAAGCCTGGGGTCAAACACCAGCTACAGTGTGAACAAGCCCTAGATTGTGAGTGTTTGGGAATGTGTAGGTTTCAGTTAGCAAGGTGAGGAGGAATGTGTGTTTGTCTTTCTGTTAGGATATATTGTAATGTTATATACAATATCCCTGTCTTGTATGTGTGATATTAAAACAAACAAACAAACAAACACTATTGCTGAAAAAACTGTAAATACTCAAAATTGGGAAGTTATGAGGAGGACTCTTATCCTTGCTTCTGGGGAATGGGGATATGGTCTGTGTTTTCTTCTGTATTTACTGAGCACTAATTACATTGGGACCCTGATCTTCTGTTGCTACTTCATATAAGCAGTTGTATTCATTTAAATAAGGACCATAAATATTTATGTCCTTTATATTTTGGTTTTGATGACACAAATTCCCAGTTCATATTAAATTCACATCCTTACATACCAAGAACACAATCAATGATAATTGTATACTTTTCTGTATGTGTACGTATAGACTTAAAATAAAATATGGAGTTTTATTCTGAACATAATTTTTCTATTGTTACATCTAAACTATGTAGTTTTAGATGTTAATTTTACTTACAGATGATCTGCTAGGAGTTTAAGTAGAACAGTTGCTCATTAGTGTGTGAGGCAAGGGTGAACAAGTTGATTGAAAAAAGTAATCAGAGAAGGCAACTAAATCGATATGTTTTCTCTGCTTATCTGTAGTTTGGACATATTACTGTCCACAAGTAAAGGTATAAATTAAGTTGGATTAAATGCTGATTTGTTTGGAAAGGTTCTCTACCTTTTTCACCCCTCCAGGTCAAAAAGCATTGATTAAATGTATTGAAACAAAAATCTTGTCAGTTCCAGTGTTCTTTCGGGGAGTTCCTATGGAAAGCGTCTATGAAATGGCATGATTTATTTTTTTCATATCACTAACTCTATCCCCAAAGTGATACAATTGGGAAATCCCATCTGTGCATATCATCTGCTGCCTGTTAAATTACTTTACTCAAATTGGATTTGGTGATACCTATCAACCTCAGGCTTAATGCAATTCCTGAGGAGGTGGTTAACCTTAATATAGCAGTTACTGGCAAGAATTTAAATTACCATTGTTCACAGGGTACTGGGGCAGATTATTTTATAGGAATATTTTAGGTTTCCTCCAGTTAAACTTAATATGGAGATATAAGTCCAAATCCACAGATTTGGGAAGGTACAAGTTCAGCTTTGTCACAAAAGAGTAATAAGAATCTTCTCTGCATTTAGAACAACATAGAAATCCTCAAAAGCATTAATATAATATTAGTATTACAAGTATTTCAAAATACATTTAACAACTTTAAGTTCTTGAATTAAGGTATGAGAAGAGATATCTCACTACCCACAGAAAAGATATAATTGCTTTTAATCAAGGAGCAGTTTAATGGTGAACCTTTGGAGAAAGGGACCAAAAACGTCTCTTACTGACTCTATTGAATTGACAGTGACCAGAGTCAGCTGCTGATTGGCTGATAGACCTCCTTGCATCCTCTGAGGTTGGATCAGTTCCTTCTTCTGGATAACCCAAAACTAAACTCCAAGGCAGATCCTTTTTTCTAAAATTGGATGAACCAAAACTTGCGGTCTGATCAACTGGAATGTATTAATTTGTAGATATTAGCTGTTATCAAATCAGAAATTTGAACCTTCTCATGCCACTAAGGCTCCAAAGAGCCGGCAGTGACACAGTGTTTTATCAGTGCTATGTGTCAGATAGCCTTCTATTTTTATTGTCTTCAGATTTGAATAACCATGGACTGTTAAGTCAAAACAGAAATTAGATGGTACAAATCAATCCCTTTACTTTCTGATGATCTGACTTGTTGAAAGGATCATATGGCAGATGAACTTGTTTACTTTTTAAATATGTGCACTAACCCCGCAAAAATATCCATTAAAACAATGAAGTTTTAAGACATAATAGCAGATTATGAGTAGGCAGTAATGGTATGCCAAGTTGTAAAAGGCAAAACAGTTAAGCACAGAGTAAATGAACAAAGTTATTTAAAACAGATAACGAAAAAAAAGTAAAAGTACTCTGTGTATTTCATCTGTCTAAGGATGACTTAAAGAATGACTTATGGAAGATCACGTTGAATATATGTATAAAGTTTTTGTCATTATTTTTAGATTGAGGCAAATGAAATAGTAATTCATTCAAGCTGACTGAACTTAATTTCCGAAGAACTCTCAACATATATTAAATATAATACACTAATAAAGACGCTACAGTGAAATTTATGAAAAAAACTACACACAGTTTGATAAAAAGAAGCAAACATCTACATCAAGCTACAAACTGCTCTGGAAGGAAGTTAAACAGTGTTGAGGTTCACCCAGAGGGATATCAGAGATGTAATCTGACACATACCAAGAGGTCTCCCTCTGCAGAGGCCTTTGAAAGAAAATGTGTTTCCTCTCATTCTCTCAAGATTATACAACATTTAGAAACAGTCAGCAGTTCCAGTGTTAGTACTTCCAGTTGGTCCCTGATGTGGGTTACTCATGTATTATTTAAGACACACAATGCTAGTATAGCAAAACTCTGAAACAAATTTTCAGGGTAAAAAGTAGCTAATGCAGGCTGGAGTATGAATGTAGGCAGAACTGTACAAAAGATTCAGCCTGAAACTGAAAATACTCAGAATTAGTCTTTTGCTTCTTGACAACTAAATGTATTAGGCTGTGGAACAGTCTCTCAAAGGAAGCAGTGAAAACTCGAATACTTGGTATTTTTGAAAGTATATTTGGCAAATACGTAGATGTATAATAGCAAACAATACTGCTTGGGCAAGCAGAAGGACTATATAAGTGTCAGCCCAAATGCTATCCTGCAAGCTTGGGGAATTCAGGTTCTGATAACACTCGCCCTAGCGTATATCTTTTGCTCAACTGAGAGCAAATAATGCAATCCTGAGACTATAGTGATGAGTTTTGTAGTTTCAAAATAGTATGGATAGAACTGACCAAACCAAATGGAACAAAGAACTTTTTTACACATTTGAAAAAAGCATGCAGAAGCTGGCTTGTTTCTTTCACTCCCTCTGGGCCACAGAAGACTTTTTGTTTGTTTGTTTTTCCTGATCAACAACCTTGAGGTTTCCTTCTGTTCTCCTGAGTTTGTCTCTGTGATGCTTTGAGAATCGATTTATGAAACATTTCTCAAACATGCGTTTCTCAGAATGACCTTTGGCATTCCCACAGTCGGGACCTTGGAACCTGTTTGGCCTTATGCCATAGGTGAAGAGCAATGGGATTCATAACTGGCACACTTCTCCATCACCTTTCCTGTACAGAATATATATTAAATAAATTTGACAAAATAGGTAAGTTGAATAATTGGTTAAAATAATTTATTTTAGGGGTGACTTGCAACTGTCAGTGTTTCTCTCAGGTGAGGTTTATGTCCCTGTCAATGAGAGCAGAGCCATCAGCTCCTTTTGCCTGACACCAGGGCCCAGTTTTTCTCGCACACTCCCATAGAAAAGTACCAACAGTTTCTTTACAGTGAGCTCAACTGGCAGGTCGTGTCAGCTAGCCAAGACTTCTGCAACTGTTTGACACACTTTTTTAATTGTAGTTTCCCAGCTAGCTCCCCATTTGTTACATACCCCATACCTCATCTGTGTCTTCAACTTTTTACACCTGTTTTTTCCTAGTTACCCACAAATGCCTTCTCCAACACTTCAGATAGGACTGTAGCTTGCTTACAGCAGGTTTAACAACCTGAAATCAGCCTGGAATTCTCTAACACACTGGTAATGTTATGTGCAATATTTCATAGAAGTCCTTAGCAGTACCTGGTTTGCCTCTGCAAACTGTCACAGTCCCTAATCCTAAAAAATCTGACTCTTAGGCTTTGCCTTTCATAAGGAGGACATAACTACCACTGTTTTACTTAATGCCTTCAGGTGAAACTCTGACAACATCAATAAAAATTAACAATTTTAATGCCTTGTCCATACGTTGACATATTACAGGCAGTCTTAGGCATCCTGTCATATTCTCCAAACCAAGCAGGCAGTTGTATTGAGAAAAGACATGGATTATAGGCAGAGGTAATATATTTTCTTAGAATAGTGTGTATATTTGAAAAAAAAAACAAAAAACAAACGTACAAACCCTTCGTAAGTCTGGCACAGAAGCAACAGACTTCAAAGCTAAATATGAGTTGACAACACCTGCTCAGTTTAATTTGTACTGATTTCTCTTTACATTTGTGCCAAATTACTGGCTAGCAGCAGCAAAAAAAAAAGAAAACAGAGATGAAAAAGAAATATTCTTTCCCTTTATAAGAGCTTGTTTGGTTCATCTTCTGTTTGATTCCTTCTTCTACTTGTCCCTGCTATCAGCTGCATTATTTACTCCTGCCTTCTGCCGGCTTTATAATTTTGTGTGATTGCAGCAGATTCAATTCCTTAACCTGGTCAAGCCCTGCCCTGCAGCCCCTGTTATTTTTTCTTTTCTGCAAAGTTATGTTGTTTGTTTTTTTTTTTGCCATTTTAATGAGGTAAACCAGTTTATCTTGTGATTAAAATTAACACCAGCACTTGTTCTAAGTGAGCTGTAGGAATGTGGGGTAGTGCAGATGGAAAGGAAAAGCAAAACTTTCTCCTTTTGAGAAAAAGAAAGCTGTTAAGTTCAGGGCATGCTGCAAAACCATATCCTGAAATATGGGCAACTGGATGTTTCCCCCCAGGGTCAACAGAAATATTTCTGAAGCCTATGGACGTAAATTTTGCTGTATATTCAGGATAAATATGAGAGGTAAATACATTGGTTCGTGGAATAGATAACTGAAAAAATAGGAGCCAGCATTCTTTGTCTTTCTTTTGATTCCTTGTGTCTCATGGTTATTTTTCTTTATCTTAGAGAAGCAGGTATATTTGTGGGAAAAATTAACCAGAGACAAACTGAAGATTTCAAATGTTCTTCCATACTTTTACCTCCCTTTTATATCTTCTGGAAATTTTATTAAAAATGTTCCTTTCAAATCCCTCTTCTACATTGCGCTTCTCATCCTTATCTTGTCTTTCAGATTTCTTTGAGCGTTGTACTTTTCTATCCATTTATTATTCAGTGAGGGAAAAGGAAAAGAGTAAGTAAGTGTTTTGGGTTTGTTCTCAAATTTCATTTTTATTAAACTTGTCTCTTAGATTTCTAATGAAAAAGTGAAAGTGAACGTGGAAGGAAAAAATCTCCTTCAAAGCATTATTGTTTCAAAATCTAAAAAGTTAAAAATAATCCAAAATCATAATCTTTCACAAATTCATTTTGCATAACTGGTACTTAGGCATATTATTTCATAGCTTAAAAACAATCTTTTCCCGTTTTCCTCAGCTTTTTCCTGTGTTTAGAGTAAGCATGATAGTTCAGGATGTCATCTTATTACATATGTACGGCACCCAGCACAGTGGAATTTGGAAGATATTCAAAACCTTAGGTATGCCAGAAGTAAACTGTTAGTAAGTGAAGCAACAGTAGGAAATACAATCTTTAATTATTTTATAGTGGACAAAAATAGATAGAAATAATAATGTAGAAGCTACCTATTGAAAATGGGTGTAACAATCTATGCAAAAATTTCTTTAAATACTTTAAATGAATTATAGTTTCAGAAATATCTGGCTTTACTTAAAGAAATTCTGAGGAGTTAGTATTTCAAGGCATTACAAATTCATATCAGAATTTTACACCTGCTTTGAAAGAAATGCCGTGAATTTGGTTCTATGATGCTAATTAAAGAGAACTAAAGAAGCACATGGAACTAATTTTTTTTTTTTTTTTTTATCAAATGAACATTTACAAAAAAATAGTGTACAATTCCTGAGAAATGAACAAACTGAATTTTCTTTTCATCAAAACATCTTGTAAAGGTGAGCAGTTCTTAATATAGTAAAAGACTAAGAAATGTTTGCACCAGTTTTTATTTCAATATTATTGTAGTTTAGACTTAGTCAGAAATACCAGTAAGTGCTTTAGGGTGATACTAAAATTCTGGTGCATTCTGTTGCCACTCAAAGCCGTGCTGCTCTGCCCCCTGTCCTGTTCCGTCAACAAAGAGCTTGTTTTTTCTCCTCAAAGCAGCTTCCTGCTTTTCATGAAAGCACTTCTTTCAGCTAGCACCTTAATATTCCCTTTTCTGAAATAATTTGTATAGAGTGTGGAGTTCCTTTGAACAGCAGAGAGAAGCCATACAGAGAGCAGGACTGGGAGAAGAACAGAGATAACTGCCATCTGCCACTTTAGCTAAACTGAAGCAAATTGAAAAGGCTCTTCAGCACAAGTTCTTCGTTCTATTTATTTGTTTAAGCCCATCTTATGGAGTAAGGAACAAACCCCCTTCAGTTAAAAATATACTTTTTTTCTGACATTGTATCTCGCTTTTACTGATTGGACAGAGATATTTCAGGAAAACAATGTATTGTGTGTGATACCAAATTTATTTGGGACTGGGAGCAAAAGATGTGATCCAAAGCCCATTGACACAGTTCAACAGAATTTAGAGTTTTGCTAAATTCTATGCAAACAAATCCAAAAGCTCTGTATTTTCCATTTGAATGTTACAATAATGAGAATGAAAAGTAGTCCTGTAAAAGAAGGGAATGTGCTGTTAGGGTTAATGCAATGAGAGCGCACTAAGAAATGCTGCAAATGCTTGCATTAACCTACATGAGTAGTCCTATTGTACTTAATATCCTTAGAGCAAGTAGGAACACAGAAGATATTTATGTCTTTGCGAGAACACAATGTGTTTGGGACTTCGATCAGTCACTAGCTGTAGTCATTGTGCGAGTCTTTTGTCTCTGTGAGTCACAAAAAACTAAAATCACTGAAGGCAAGGCTCAGCCTTATTCCATACGGTTCTGGAAGAATTGTAATTTTTACATCATTATCCTTTTCAAATATGTACTTCAGATCTGAAGAAAACTAAGCTAAAGGCAGATCTTGGCCAAATGTGTGGGTTCAGAATAATAAAATAATGGGATACAAAAAAGTAATAATGATTTCCAGGAAAGTGCCTAAGAAGCATACTCTTTCTTCTGTATGAACAGTCAATTTAGAGTCCATATAAATGTCTGGGTAAACTTGTGCGTGTAACAAATAATTAGCACTAGCTGTGACAGTTATGAAGGCAAATGGGAAAGTTTTAAAATTGGAAGTCCATTTCTCAGCTGGTGAAATTTACCTATTGAGCAGATAAACTGTTTAATGGGACATATAATCTTTTATGTAATATTTAACCCAACTCACATTTCCTTTCTGAAGCTTTGTCTTATTTTGCAGGAGATGATATCCATAGCAATATAATAAGTCTTACAACTATATTCTCAATCTGAAGCTCAAGCATTAAATAAAATACGAAATGAAGAAAAATGATAAGAAACAAGACCATTTAGAATGATGCAATGATAGAATTTTCTAGGTTGGAAGGGACCTAAGCATCACATCTACCTGTCACTTAAATACCTCCAGGGATGGCGTCTTCACCACTTCCCCAGGCAGCCTGTTCCAATGCTTAACAACCCTTTTGGTGAAGAACTTTTTTCTAATATCCAATCTAAACCTCCCCTGGAGCAACTTGAGGCCATTTTGTCTTGTCCTATCACTTGTTACTAGCTAGAAGAGGTCAGCCCCCACCTCTCCACAACCTCCTTTCAGGTAGTTGTAGAAAACCACAAGGTCTCCCCTCAACCTCCTTTTCTCCGAGCTAAATAACCCCAATTCCCTTAGCTGGTCCTCATAAGACTTATTCTCCAGACCCCTCACCAGCTTTGTTGTCCTTCTCTGGACATGTTCCAGGACCTCTATGTCTTTCTTGTAGCGAGGGACCCAAAACTGAACACAATATTTGAGGTGGAGCCTTACCAATGTTGAGTTCAGGGGAATGATCACTTCCCTAGTCCAGGTAAACAACATTCACAGCTTTTCCCTCATCCACTAAACGGGTCACCTTGTCATAGAAGGAGATCCTGTTTGTCAAGCAGGACCTGCCATTCATGAACCCGTGCTGACTGGGCCTGATCACTTGGTTGTCCTGCATTTAATGACAATCAAGACAATATCTGCTCCTTAACGTTCCCTGGCCACCGAGGTCACAGTGACAGTCCCGAGTTCCCTGGATCCTCCTTCCAGCCCTTCTTGTGGATGGGCGTCACATTTGCTAACCTCCAGTCCTAACTGGAGGTTAGCAAATGGACCTCCCCAGTTAGCCAGGGCTGGACCTCCCCAGTTAGCCAGGGCTGCTGATAAGTGATGGAAAGTGGCTTGGTGAGCACGTCTGTCAGCTCCCTCAGTACCCTCAGATGGATCCCATCTGGCCCCATAGACTTGCATATGTTTCGTATTATAGTGTGACTGTAGAACTGTGGCTACATCTGGAAATCCCAGGAGTCATGGGAACAATCTTAATTTGGGAAAATAATTGAACTCATTATGTATTGATTTACAAGGTATTCCAGATGATATGTCTCTAGGTGTCCTGAGAAGGCTAAGTAAGAAAATTGTAACTATCAGTTTCTTTATTTTGAAATACTTCTTAGCCTGTCTACTTCTTTGATTATATGTAGTTTTAATATTTTTGAGGCACTGTCACCAAGAAGAAATGTAATATATATTGTATCTTCAACCTTCTGGAATTCCCGTGGTTTTTATTTATTTGTTTATTTATTTTTATTTTTGAGGGTTTTTTTTTCCTTCTTTTTCTTATATTATTTCCCAGTGCAATTCCTTCCTTATGGAGCCAAGAAGATTTGTTTCTCTTCAGAACATTCTCTTTGCTTCCAATTTAAATATATTTGTATCGTGCTATTTTTGAAAGAAAGCAATAAATGTAAAAAGTGAAGATAAAATATGTCCTGTCATTATCTGTGGGATGAATTCACTTTCAGAAAGATTTTTGTGAGCAAAGGAAAAAAAAGACTATTTTTAAGGCAGTCATTTGCAAGGCCCCATGTATGCACATAGTGAAGGAAACTTATATTTTGAACCCCCTACAATTTAAATAAAGAATAACACTAGTTTAGAACGGTTTAGATAGTGAAGTTTTAGAAGTTTAGTGTGACTGAATATATATTCATTGAGTGGGGAAACCAGAATTACATTTGTTAAGAGATTTTATAGTCATGGATAGCTGTAAAAAAATGAGGGAAAAAGAGGGAAAAAATCAAATAAAACCAAGTAATTAATAGGCACCATTTATATTAGATTACGCATTTGTAGAATGTGACTGAGGATATGTGGATAAGTTCCTTTAATAATATGAATAGTCTCACAGATCTTACCAGGACAACCGGTGCAGATGAAGTGTTTGTATTTGATTGATACAATGTTCTCCAAAAGAGAATTCAAGCTGATTCTACAGACCATTGAAGTCAATCCATTCAACACCAGTTGTGGAGAATATAATGTAAAAATTTGTGGAACATTGAAGAATAAGCCTGACAGTTTTTTTAGTAAAAGATATAGGTAACAATAATATGATAGAAGTCTGAATAGCAAGTCATTGTGGACTCAGTATGACTTGAAAATGAAACACATGGAGAAACATCAGTTACTCACAGCACATAGGCATTGGCAAACCCTAGGGAAATGGGATTTTTCCTTTTTTACTGTGAAATCATCAAAGTGAGAATTAGTTGAAACTTTTCAACTGAAATTATAATAGTAATTTCTGTAAAGTACTTGTTAACTATTTTACTCAAGTGGTAGAGGATGCTTGCACATGCAGAGTTGAATTTGCAAAGGGCTTTTAGTTTTGATCTAACTCATTTTCTCATGGTCAATGTAGGTTTTGTAATTCAGTGTCAAAAGCAACAGACATAAGCTATAGCTCAAGGCTTTAAAAAAAAAATTCTACTTAGAAATTTCAACACACTGACTAGGATTTTCATAGTACTCTGTGAGCCTGAGCTCTAGAAGGAAGTGGTGGGTGATAGAGGTCAGAGATTCCCTCCTGCAGGAGGTGGAGGCACCCATCTGCCAGCCAGACATGCTTTCACAGGAGTTTTCTTGCTTTGCAACATCTGGGATGTTTTCACTTAATGGTAATTGAAAGGTTGTGGAGATCGCAGAAGGTGTTGGATGAACAGAAAAGGTAAATGTTGCACCCATCTTCTAAAGGAGGGAAAAGGATGGTATCTGGCCAACTAGAGAGCGTTCCTTTGACAGGATGACTTTCCTTCCTTTGGTCTCTGGGAAAATCATGGAGCTCTGGAAGTGATAGGTGTCTAAACAGATGTGAGCAGTGTGCTCTGGCAGCAGTGAAGGCTAACAGCGTACTGGAGTGACTGTAGACAGGAGACTGAATATTCCCCTTGTCTTCCATTTTTCAGGCCACATACAGACTACTGCATACAGTTCCTCACCCAGAGCAAGAAAGGCGTTGTTAGACTTGGGGCAAACCGAGTAGATGGCCACCAAGATGGTTGGGAGTAGATTACTTGACCTGTAAGCAGAAGGTGAATCTCAGAATATAACTGAACTATAAATAACTCTAATAATTAACTACTATTTAACTAGTATGCCAAAAGTTTTTTAACTAATCCAAAGTGAGGAAACTTCTCTATACATTAAAAATGGTCATCAAAAATATTTAGTCAATATTTAGCTCCTGCCAAAATCTATCGAAGTGGTTACAAGGTTGTTGGCCCCCTTGAGTCAAGCAGATTCAGGACGCCCCTCACAGAGCAAAGGTAGTCCACCCAGACTGGGATACAATACACATGTGGGATCATACAGACCAATTGTTAAACAGACAGTACAAGGATATGTATCTGGAAAATCCTTTAATTTAGGTGAAGAGTCGTTTTTTTACACTGCGTTGATGATAGAGTTGAGCTACTTAGAGTCTAGGAACCTACTGAGTTCTATTGCTCAAACAAAGCTTTATTTTATCATAACATCATGTCTTACAATATTAGACATAGGAATGCCTTTTCCTAGTGTTAAAAGACCTTTTTAATCCCAACAGAAATGGGATGGCAGCTTTGGAAGAACATATATACAAGACTTTTATACAAATTACTGACGATTTGCTTATCAATTTGCATTTAATTAGTTTTCATACAGAAATTAAGAGATGGACTGTACATTTCACACATAAGTCAAGAACTCATTTTAATAGTTCAAATGAATTGCCTAAGTCAAGCACTTCAGCCTGAAAGGTTAAAATGGCAAAAAAACAGAAAGGCTTTTCTTTTCAGTTGTCCTTCAGTAATTTCTAGTTAAGACCCAAACGGCTATAGATTATTGTACATGTTTTTGTCGCTTTGCATGTAATTAAGGAGATATTTATGGATTGTGATATAAAAATTCCATGTAGGGCTAACACACATCCTGGAAGTGTCGTAGCTAGTTCCTCTTAATGATTTATTATGGCTACTAACAGTATACCACATTGACCTGTGGTTTGCATTGAACACCAACTGCCATCTTCTCTGATATATTATCTACTAACATCATTGCTTCCAGATACGATAACACATTTAGCTGAGAGTGCCCAAGCATTTCCTGTTTATGATATTCCAGGTTAAGGAAACTTGTGAAATGATTAGAAGAAGCAGCAGGCAGTTAGGTGGAACTGAATTCTTACTGGCCTGTGAATTTCAATTAGAATAACGAAAGCAAAAATACCAAAGATCTGGAAAATATTTTAATTTCTCTTTCATGAGTGGTAGATTTCTTGGTTTTGGCTGGAAAACAAAATGTCACAATAAAATGAGTTTCACAGTTGTAGCATCTCTGATTTAACTGAACAGATAAGCCTTTTCTTACAAGTGTAAGAAGTCTGCAAGATTTACATGAGACTTTCATATTTTATTCCACGATTTTATTTAAGCACTCTAACGGTGGTAGATTTACTTGCTTTTAATTTATTAATGATTAGTTAACATGGAAGCAATGAAACCGGTTCACCGTGAATCAAAAGACATCATTGACCAAGTCAGAGACACCAAAGCAAGCTTTGTCTATCCTCAGGTCAAAACCAAAAGTGCTGGGAATATGGACCAGTGACAACTGATATTTTTTTTCTTGTTTTGCTTTGGGCTCAAGCTGTCCATAAGTGACAAGGTACTATGCTATAGTGAATTGTGGATTTGCTGTCTTAAATTATGCTTGGAGTTTAGTGGGCATGAGGGATGTGCCCTAATTAATGAGATAGGAAGCACAAAGAGATGCTGTGTTTTGTCCCCACAGTGGCATAATTTGATAGCTTTTGGTTTGTATGTATGCCACAGAGTGATTGGCGCAGGCTAAGGCTAGAATGTTTCCTGTGAGAATTCCCAAATGAAAATAGTGCTGAACACTTTCCAAAATCACATGCAATAAATCTGGAAGTTACAGAAGGCATTAGTTCAGTGTATGGGACTGTGTATGCAGCGTGTAGCTGCTTCTCTTCGTTACTGGTAAATCCACACTCAGAAGCACTAAATTTCCAGTGCAACCTGTAGACTACACAAAAAAAAAAAAAAAAAAAAAAAAAATTCCTGGGAACATCAGTCTTTAATTCTGCAGCTTATCCACCTGTACAGCAAGGTTATTTCTTTGAGGATCTTAAAGTGGAAACACTTATCTAGGATGATCATTTGGGTCTGCCATGTATTGGTGGAGCTACTGTGTATTACATGTAATTTATGTGAAATCACGTTTAAAGTATAAAAATCCTCAAAGATGTTCCTGAACAGAATATGTGGAAAATCTGTGTTAATCTAAACTCAGAAATTTGCATTCTACACTGATTCTGCAGTCCCATTTTGCCCATCTTTCTACCTTTTAGGTGGAATAGCTTTTTTATTTTTTTCCCTGGTCTCTGTTAGTAATCCAGCTGGCAATTTCTTCTCTGTGCATAAGCCTATGATTCTTCTATATTTAGAGAAATACCTCCCCTTTCTCTCGTTTTTCTAAATCTTACCTTTTTTTTCTTTTAATTGGAAGAAATACACACATTTTAAGAGCAAAAACCCATAAAGAAGGGAAAAACTAACATTGTGTGGGCTGATGTCAAGGAAAAGTGTATGGAAACTTAATATTTGCATAGCTTGCTATAATAAACCACCTTTTAGTAATTTTTTTTTGTTTTCCTTTTAAGTTAATCATGCAATAAGAAATGATATTGTAGGCTATTTACATTGCAAACCTAAAATAAAAATAAATGGAAAATGCAAATTAAGGTTTCCATAGCAATAGTAGCCTACAAGTATTGTAGATCTGAAGTGTTTGCAACTGTTGAATGGAATACTGTGTACTTCGATGAATAGTTTGTGCATTTGATGAGTTAATGGCTCTATGGAAACCTTTAGCTGTTACGTTTGCTAACTGTAATGGAACAAATCAGCTCAATTCCAATTTGGTATTGTTTTCCATCAGTTTTTCACAGCTGAAAAGTTCCTATTCATTAAAGAATTAACGCATCAGCTTTTTCACTATAGTTATTCTTAGTTTCTGATGTATTTACTTGCCAATAAGATCTGGGTATATTCCCTCTCTGTCCTTGAAGACCTTTATCTCCTTCCTTCTTGCCACCATCCCTAGTTACTGTAATTAGAACTAGTTGAAAAAACAATAATTGGTTGTTCTCCATTGTCCTTAATAAATTACAGCTAAGTACACTTAATAGGTCTTGTTAGGCATGTCCTCTCTCTTGGTACCACAATGATCTTTAGATTGCTTTTGAATTTTATGTATCTGTACATATATATTTATTTACGTATACATAATCTGTTTGACCCTCTTAATCCTGAAGATGTTAACAACTGTCTTAACCTTAGTTAACTAACTAGCTTAGTTAACATCTCCAATTAAAATATGCAAACAGAAAAGACGACTGTTGCTTTAATTTCATAACCGAACCCTCAAAACCAAGTAATTTTATAACCTGGAAACTTTAAAGGATGTGGTGAAAGACACGTCAATCACAACCAGAAGACCACTGTTACCACCAGATCGGATTACTGCCGGACGTTGTCTCCAGGAGGACAGGGGGTTTCAGTTCAGCTATGCTACATACAGTTCACATCTCATTGACTCAGAAGGAAACCTTTTATAACCTCTGGATAGATATTTAGGCATTGAATAAAATTTTAATACAGTAGTAGAGATGAAGATGAGAATCTGGGCTTTTTATCTTGCAGCTGAGTGTAGCACGGTGGCAGTTATTGTTTGATTTTTAATGCTGAAGGAACTGAGGCATGGACAATGACCTGGACATACAGAAGCGATTTTCTAGAGACATTCTTAAAAAAGCTGGATGGATATTAAATAATTATGCTTTTCTTTTCGTGTTTTATGAAGATTTTTATTTACTACTGTAACACTCCAAACTACTGCTGGTGTGTATGAATGTGGAACTTTGCTCTAGAGTAAATGAATACATGATATTAGCTGCAGACTAGTAATCTACATATATATGTTCTATAGACAAAGCAAAAGTAATTTATATTTCAAAGTCCTGAAAGGTGGGAGAATATTATAAGTCTGTCATTTACAGAAAAAAAAAAAAAAAAGAGAAAGAAAAGAGAGAAAGCAGTTTACTTTGGACAGTATCTGGTACTGCACTGATGTTGTGTTCCATGTTGTGTGTTCAGCCTTAGACAATGATGAATAAGTACAGGCTTTCTACAGATACATTAAGTAAAAAGAAGTCATGAGCTTCTATAAAAAAAAGACAAACTTTTATATTGACATTCTTTAAATAAGCACTTAGATCTTTTTCTGCTGTTGACATACTTTTCTGTCAATCTCAAAAAATTAAAAAAAAAATAGATTTCATTTTAACAGAAGGATTTTAGTATAATTGTGCCAAAGAAAAAAAAAAGAATAATCTAACAAGTAAAATTTAGAGATTATTTTAATATTTTTTTCCCTATTCACGACAAGTCCTGAATAGAACATAGACTGGTGCATTCACAGCAAATTAAAAGAGTAGTTATTTGTACTTGTCTCAATAAGAGTGAAGTTGAACTCTCCACACTTAACTAGCTAGCAGCTTTTAAGAACTCTGTGTTTTATTATCTGTGCACGAAATGAAGCAAGACTGCACAAGCTTGTCCAGCATTGCTCATTCCTTTAAATAATCAGTAACTCATACGTCCTCCTTTTAGCTAATAGGAAAAGAAGCAACAGCATATTTAGTCTATCTATGTAAAATTAACTAGTGTAGCTTGGCTAATGGGTGTTCTTGATGAATACAACATCCAACATTTACTTACACTAACTAAATTAACGGTTGTTTTTCAACAGTGTATAAAAATACTGTAACATACTGGTGTTAGTTCACAAAAAGAAGCTGATTTATAAAAAACAAGTGCAATCATACATTGTAAAACCACTGAGAAGTCAGACTATGATGCTGGATTTTTTTAACTACTTCGTGTCATCTGTGTACATCCTGTTATTTATAGAGAGACACATTTATGTGTATATATAACAACATAAGTCATCAGTAGAGGCCTGATGACAGCAATTTAAGGACCTTGTTGGTGTGGGCTACTCACAGTAATTTCATTTACTTGGCTAGAATCCACATTCTCAAATCAAATTTGAAATACAGACATAATGCTAAATTCGCAGTACCATGTGCGATGAGAAGGTATATGTTCTCCCATGTTACAGACTAAAAAAAGTTTTTCCCTGTGTATACACATACAAGGATACAGGAAATGATGGACAGGGCAAGAGACGCATAAGGATAGTCTCAATCACAATTTTATCCATAGGCTAATTACAATTCTAAGATAAGTTAAGGGACGGATTTAAATTTTCATCGAGAGTTGGATCAAATGATCATATGTTCACATGCTAAAATTACCTGTACTGATGCAACAACCTTTAGTGACTTGAACATTGTCCTTTTTATAGACTCGGTATGAGCTGTTAGACATTCTGTTAAACAACTATTCATATTTTTTAATTTGACTGGCTTTGCCCCATTTTCCGTGAACTTCTTTGTCCTTCCTTGTCACTCCAACAACAGTGCCAGGTTGTGAAAGAGAGGATAAATATATTTTAAATAATGATCAGAAGTGAAAATAAATGGAATGTAGTACTGAAGAATTAAATAGTATAATGGGAACTTTTAGATAGGAACAGTCAAAAGAGACGTGCACTTCAGAGGAATTCCATCGGGAAAAGTGTGTTTGAGAAGCAGGTTGATAGCTTAATGTGAAGGGTTTCCTTGACTCTTATAATACTCTATTTAATTCTGTTAATATTTCATTAGGAAACTCTTACAATAACAACTATGTCTATAGCAGGCTGAACTTCTAAGAACATGTTTGATCTGCATGACCTCAGTGGGAGTTGGCTCATTGGCTCCAGCCTCATGGCTGCTCTGGTTTACCAGGGGACGGCAGCATGTGAAAACGTATGTATATAGGTGCAGCCTTGGAGTGCTGCTGTCTAAACTGATTGGGGCCCAGATGGACTTCTCCCTAGCACCACTGAGCAATTCTGTATGGTACAAGCACAAATCCAGAGACCACACCAAGACATTTGGTAATTACTGGCCCTTGAAAACAGAATGATTTGTAAGACTGACTTTTTTGGCTTAACTGATTTATAAGAAAAGAGAAGGAAGAACAGAAAAGGCAATTAAAGCCAAGTAATGGTACTTTCAAAGAACAGGCAAGACAGCTAACTATTTTAAGTTCTCAGAACTGAATGACAACACTTGTTTGCAGGATAAAAGTTGAGCTTATCTTCAGCCAGGTTTTCCTGGTATGATATATGGGTGGTATGATATATAATATAAAAACATTAGTGGTGGTCATAGAAATAAAGGTGTTTATTTCAGTCCTTGACAGATAACTTATTTTAAGGGATGTTTGCTATGACTTTGCCTTCCAGTAAGGAGATGCTCTTGTCACTTGACACAGCAAAGAGATTTTGGCTGGTTCTATCACTGATGAGGTGGAGAATTTACCTTTCTAGAATTTCTGAAGCCCAGGGTGCCACAGGAAGTATAGTATCACCTGTAGGTAGATTATGAAAGTGTGTTGTGTTGCAGTTTGCTCATAGAGAATGGAAAACCAATACAGCATCATATGCAAGATGCATGTATCACAGCAAGACTTAAGGTGATAAAAACAACTTGCTGGTTGCCATCTCTTACTTGATTACTTGCTAATAAACTGTTTCTTTTCTCTTTCACTGCTAGATTGCTGCTTCTAGAATACAGTTCTCATCCATGTTCTCTAAACCATTTTCCACAGTTCTCAGCTGTAAAGCAACAGAACAAGATCTGCTAAGATCTGAAACGAGGTCATGAAAGTGTCGGGCTTTCATGGATATGCTGAAGAGGAGAGCTGAGCATGTACTAGACAAACTAGAAAAAAGTGTGTGATGTGCAGGTGAATATCACAAAAAGTAAATGTGTCTCTTGCTCCCTCATTCCTAACTTAAGTATCCTTAAGATAATAGTTTAGACCTTTTTTTACTTCCATTTTAAAAACTGACTTTTTTAAAAATTACTTGTCATATTTTTCTTTTTCTTTTTTGTTTTTTTTCCCCCCCTTTTTTTTTCAGTACAAATTTTTAGTATTTAGAAGGAACATTTTTTGAAAAGTGATGTCTAAGACTGCTTATATTTGAGCTAGAGGATCTTGAAGGTCATCTGAAAACTCAAATGTTGTCAGACCCTTTGATGATGAATTAAAACCAGTATGAAAATAGAGGGCTAGGGCAAGAACATTGACAACAAAATAGTTCAATTCTGTAACCAAGACTGGGCACTGTTAAGACAGTACAAAATCAAATAAGCCCTAAAAAACAAATGAAGCTATGCAAGTAATGATTTTGAGGCTCCAGTTAATAGTTTTTGGGTTTTTTTCTTTTTTACACTGATAACAGTAAATTACCTTTTTTTCCCTTCTGGGTACAGGTCTCAATCCACCCCAATCTACAACTCAGAAGAGTTGCAGAAAAATTCTTCCTCAAAAGGCATAAAAGTTTACATGGCATCATAAAGAGAGCTCCAGCATAGCTGGGCTAGGAGAAACATCCCAAAGTCAGCAGATGTGCCCAGAGTCAGAGGCCACAGCCTTCTGTGCAAGTACAGGGGCTTAAGAGGTAAGATGGAAACAAAACCATCACAGCAGCATATGAAAGAAATCTGAGGAAAACAGGGACAGGATAGGTGAGGTGTCACCCAGTGTCTATTCTAGGCACACATACACACCACCATAGTAAATGACTAATTCTAAATAAAAGACAAAGACATTAAGTGAGAGCTAAGCAACATAATAACAAATGCCTTGTGACCTTTCTTTTTCCCACTGTTATTCCACAAAAGTAATAAAAGATACAAAGGAAAGCAAGAGACAGAATTTATAGTCAGAAAATACCTCTTTGTCAATTCCAGTAAATTTCTATTCCTTTTAACGTAATAATGAAACAGAAAATGTTGCTCCCAGTCTTATGCATAAAATAACTAGTTAATCCCTGTTTTATTCAAGCTATTTGAGATTGCAGTTAAGTGCTTTTTCTTTATTGGTGCCTGAAATTTTAGGATACTTGTGCCCAGACGTAAGTCAGCATCGCAAGTTGTGAACAGAAGCTGAAGAAATTTTCTTTTGCATAAATGGAGATGATAACTGCAATATTTAAATTTAAATGAACAGAGCAATGCATGTGGTCACACATCTATATCCATGCGTAAGCGAGCATGAAGCCAGGCCATATTTACGTGGGTCTGAAACCAACTCAACAGTGGGGGAAGCAGTGTGAGTGTTGCTGTAGGAGGAAGTCAGGAGAGAGACAGAGAGAGCTTCTTTTAGGCACAGAACTGACTGCAAAAACAGACTTGTTTTTTTTTAATAAAGAGATGGCCTCCCATTGTTTATTCTCATTGAAGAAAGGACACTCTGTAATCTTCCTTTGCAAATAAACATAGTTGTACTAAAGAGATACCTGAAATAAGATTTTTTGTTTCTCTCTTTTTTGGGAACAGCTTGGCAAGGTGATTAATATTGGTTCATTTCCAGCAGCAGCAACGTCTCATCTGAGAAGTTATCTTTGTAAATAGCTTTGCATATCTTGAGATTATCCACTTCCACTTGGGTTAAGATGGAAAGGAACACTTTTCAAGAATATGACTTGAAAACAATTTACGCTAAACAATACATGCTTAATCATTGCACTTTGAATCAAAGCACGTTCTTGCATGTTATAAAAGAATACATAATTCTTTTGAATAAACAACCTTTTGTCTCTGTACCAATTTCTTTTCCACACTTATACAGATCCCACACTGTGCTTCTTTAAAGAGATATGCGTTGTTTGTTGGGGGGAAATAAGCCTGCCAGCCCAGCCTGTGTGACGGTCTCATAAAGATTTACATGGGAAGATGCCACACAATAAAGATTACCATCGCTGCTGAGCCATGCAAGGGACATTACTCATGGCCTTGGGAGGAGGTATTGCTGACTCCTACCTGCCTTTAGAAAACAGATCAGATATAAATTTGTGTACTAGAAGGAGGCATACATACACACATGCAAACTAAGTATGTTCACATAAAAGTTTTGGAAAAAATGTGGTTTCTCAAAGACATGCCTGCTTGTAGGTGATGTAGTAGTTTGTCTCCTCTGCTGATACATTTAGAGATATCATACAGACCTGTTCTCACTCGGATAAAACAAAAAGAACAAGTAAAACCTTGGCATATTCCCCTGTTAATGAGACAGGGTTTTCATCCTCTTCTAGTGATGTATCTTGTCTAAAGAAAGTGTTGTGCATGGTGTATGAAGATTTTTGGGTAATGCCCTGTATTACTAGAAGGAGTGGATAGAGGACCTTGGGCCAGGCTGACTGAGGCTGGTAGGACAGTTCTTTTCTGCTTAAACGAACAGAGTCAGGCTCCCACCTCACTGATAGTGCTATAAATTTCTGTTGTCAGTGGAGATGCACAATTTTAAAATAGGCAACAGGAAACATCCAAGCCATGACCATAAATCTTAGTACTTTCCCCAACCAAGCAATAAGCTATTTCTCATGGTAATTTTGCTTTTTTTGGGTATCATTTATACATTCAGCGTAAATTAAAATGTTTCACATCACAGAAAAAAATGAGAGAAGACGGCAGAAGCACAGAATCACGTAGAGCAGACAAACTGAGATCCCTTTTACACATTATTAGTGCTTCTCTGTTTAAATCGTGTTTGCTATTAGCTACCACAGTGCTAAGTGCTTTAGATAATGTACTTTCCAAGGAAATTAAAAAAAAAAAAAAAAAGCTAGAGAGTGTGTAGGTAGCTTCCATTAACAATAATGGGAGTTTGGGCACATTTGCAACTTACAAAATCCTCAGTTTAAAACCTGTTTATCAGGTAATGGTTGCAGGCCTGGAGTGGGAGCATGGGAGCACTAAATTATCACAACATCTTTTCAGACCCACATTCTTTGCAAGGAACTAATTTATTAGTCCTCCTTTGTTTTAAGTCCAGAATAAGTTGTATTTTCAAGATTTTTCAATCCTGAATAATATTTTTAAAATTGATATAGCGACAGGAAAAAAAAAAAAAGTTTTGCTGTTAGTTTTTTTCTGGCTAAGAGGTACCCATGGTTATTTTTGTTCTTTCAGTGTCATTTGAGGCCAGTCTTTCCACACATGAGATTGTTTGAAAGCTCTTAACAAAATGCTGAAAGTACCTTTAGCTATTTTAAGGGTAAGGCTAGCTATTTGGAGTAAGACGTAGTACAGAGTGTGTCTTTTGCACAGGATTTGTGGAGTGGATACATGCCAAAAATCCACCAGATGTTATAAACTGTCTTGAGAAGTTACTCTGTTAAATAATTCACAGTAACCTGAGGCTGAGTATTCACGAATTGGTTCAGCTTAAGTGGATGTCTTAAAAAATAATTTACATATGGATATTTGAATAATATTTTATGTGACAATGAAACTCCATTCTGACCCATGAAAGGATGATCCTTTCAAACCAGAGCCACTTGAGTCTGCCACCTAGTGAAAAACAGAGGGAAAACACACTGAATCACACATTACATCAGTGGTGTGACTTCAGAAGTTTTGGTATTTCAAGACAGTTTAGGTGGATTCCTCCTCTTGACGTTAAAATTAGGAATAGATTCTGGGTTACAACTGGCGAAAAATCTATTTGTCAGATCAGGACTTTAGACTATTTTAGAAGTATTTGCAAATACGTTGGGGTTTTTTGTTTGGTTGGTTGGTTTGTTGGGGTTTTTTTTAGTATTTAAAATCTAGAGAGTAAGAGATCACATATTCTATATTTGTTGAGTTGTGCATGAAGGCACATGTATTCAGCACATCTGAAATCATCCTTGGCAGTAATAACTACAATTCAGGCACTGCCTGCACAGAGTCTCAGCTGTGGGATCTCAGGGTCAGGTTTAGATAGCAGTAGAGGTATTAGTTTTGATAGTTAGCTGAATAGTACTCACAATTAAATGGTTAAGAAAGATACTAACTTTCCAGTTACTATGTGGAGAATAAATATGCCAGATACCTCTGGATAGATTTGACTGTTTTGCACGTGATAAAAATTCCAAGAAATAGAGAAAATATAAAAAGTTTGGTTAAAGAAAATAACATGAGATAGAATGATTCCAGGATTCAGTTTAAATGCAACTGAAAAAAACCCAAACAACAAACTAGTTTTATTTTAAATTATTTAGCAATTAAAAAAAAAACTTAATTATCAAAATTAGTGAAAATCATCAAAACAAGAGGAACTTGAAGATAAAGGATGTTAATAATTTCTTAGGTAGATGTTGAAATAGCTGCTTGGAATTCACATCTATTCCATACTCTTTTTCATGTTTTTTCTGACTTGTTAGAGTTTTTCTAACTGGCAATTTTTTAACCAAGCATAATTCATATATTCTTTTAAAAAACAAAAGTATTCCCTCAGTATTGTTTAGAGTACAACTAAAACAACAAACACAAGTGTGATTTTGATGTGCAGAGATTTGTCAATGTACAACTCCATTTTCATGGAAGTGAACGTAATGCATCACACACGAGAAAATGGACTAAATAATTATCTTAAAGTCAGAGCTGATGGTGGCAGTGTGACCCAAAGTGTTAATTATCTTGCAGATATGTATAATGGGAGTTTCTTCTGAAACTCAACATCACAGTGACAGAATTTGGTCCACATGCTTATTAATCTCTGCATCAGGACTGTACAGAGATCAAAAAGATACACAGTTTGATTTTTGTCACTTTGCTGCCACTGGACTTCTTAATTGAAGCAGCTGTTACTTGTCTCCACTGTTGTGAAGGTCATAGAACAATTTCCATGATATCCCATTGTTGTCACAACTTCCTCAAACATTTTCTTTTGGAGCTGAAGTGCTTCATGCTTGGACTCTGTACCAAGAGCAAAGTCCCCACAGTTGGTTTAAAGTCCTGAGGGAATTAGAATAAACACATTTTCTTTTTAAATTGTCTGTTTTTTAACTGCAGACCAGGGAGGGCTACTGAAAAGTTGGTTCTGGCTTCTATGGAGTAAATATTTTATGTTATTATAATCCTATACAGATACTAAGTGTAATACAAATTTGAAAGCACGTTTTGGAGAACAATTTACTGCTCCTTTTACTATGTTATAATCTTTTGAAAATACATTTCTATCTTCTAGGAAGAAACAACTAAAACATGAGACAAATTGTGGAGTTCTTATGAATATAGCCATGTCTGCTGTAAGCTGGCACTTCGTGCTAACAGTCCGGAGATAAATGAATTCTATTTTATTCCTGAGTCTTGAATTAATGAAATTCCCAGTTACACCTAAAAGATAGCTATTTTTGTACTGTGGCTAAAAATAGTCATTGGATCAATCTACCAATTCATTTTCATGTTTTATCTCAGAGGACTTTAAAATCACATTTCCAGGTGTGAAAGGCTAGTATAATAATTTAATGCTTGAATTAGATAGTTGTAGTTGATTGTGTTAAACATAATTTCCAACTGTTACGAGATGGAAATAAGAACTGAAAAGAAGCTGAGAAAAGGAAGTCTTTCCTCTTTTCCAAACCAAGTACCAAAAAAGTCCAGCCAAGTTGCTTATACTCATGTAAACACATGGCCCATAGTCTTTGATCAACCACATCACTGACTAGTATTTGTTCCTGTCTACGTAGTTTCTAGACAGGGTAACCTCGGCAAGAGAGGAGATCAAAGAGGAAATCACTTAGAATTCAGCTCTGATCTCATATTAAATATGAGCGCAACTGACTTGATCCATGGTTTATTTTGTTTTCTTCTCTCTCTCTTTTTTTCCCCCAACATTTGCCTATCATTAAAACTTGGAACAATCATACAAAAACCATCAGAATAATGATGGAAGTTAGATAACACATTATATTTTACGTCAATTAGAGTTTTATTAGTTAGCATAACACCAAAACTTAAAGTACCTGTGGGAAAACTTCCTGCATTTAAGTTATAACAATTACTTCAATAGAGTCGGTTCAGAACATCAAATTATAAATTTCTATTTTTTTTTTTATTTTCTGTGATAAGCAGAATCTTGAATCATTTACTCTTTAATATTTTCATTAAAAGATAAAATATTTTTTTCCCCTAGATTTCTTCCCATAGATCAGCAAATACTTTATGGTGAAGAAAATCCCCCCACTCAGCATGTTACTTCTCTTAAAAATCTCAAAAAACCTACCAAAAACATCATCCAGCTTCTTAGATCAACATGAAATCTGGAGAAATGCACGTGTAAATCCATTTGGGTTGATATTAGAAACCCAGTTGGTCTTCCAGTTCTTTGAAGGTGAGGAGCTGGTGATTTTAGGAAATTTAAAAAAGGCATTACTAGCCCTCTATGATCCATTCTGCTCTCCCACAACTTTTCTCCTAAAAATGCCACAGCATTCATCTCACAAAATGCAAGGAATAAAATTGTTGTTTTTTAAATATATGAGGTCATTGTTAACTAGACAGCTTAAGAGAGATAAGACAATTTAATATTTTCATTTATGGCTTTCATATATCAGATTAACTCCTCAGCTGACATAAACAAGCACCTTATTGATCTCAGAAAATTTAAATGCCTTGGTCATTTTGCATATGGAGACATACAACTCTACCACAGTAGAGTAATATCTCACATTGACATATTTTATTTTCATGGCTGAACTCTTAGGTACATTGTCAGTATGTCAGAAACCCATTTTTTCAAAGATTTTAAAAAACTCGTTGCTGAAGGTATCTTTTTTCTGCTCCAAATGTCATATACTACTCTGATGCATGTCATATTTTGTAACTGCATAAAGTAATATATCTTAATGCACTTCTTTCAATAAAAGGCAATAAGATGTTTGAAATTCAAGGAATATCATTTTAAGAATAGCTGCTTTATTCATTAGGACATGAGATTTTATTCAATTAAATATATCATAGGTGACTTGGGTAGTTACAGTGTTCACAAACCCATGACTTTTCTTTCTGAGGTTCATTGGACATTACAAGAAACTAACTCAGCAAAATAGACTGTCTATGGCAAATTTGTGTGCTATTCAAAGTAGAAAATAAAGTGTTAGAATATCCGCCTTTACAAACCCCAAAAATTCTTGAAACAGATAATGGTGAGTTATCCATTTAATCATTTTTATCTACAGGTGTATGTAGTTGAATGTGCTGATTTCATAGTGATAATTGTGATTATTTTGCTTTATATGGAATTCAGAAAAAACAATGTCAAATGAGAGTTCCAGTGACCTACATTCTATATGCATCCACAAAGGAACAATTACTAGTTATGGATAGCTCTTAGAATATTAACTGACTATATTTTTTTGTGTCATTTTTTTTTTTTCATCTTAGAGTTGATTAAACAAATGTTAATAGTAGAGGAAAGTTTTCATTTATTTGCGCGTCTGTCAACCCATAGTCATTAGCATTGTTGTTTACACACAGCTAACAAAAGGAGGTTAAAATAATTTGTAATCACAGCTACAAACACAGGAAAATGTTCATCCCTTCGCAGTCTGTGCATAAAAGAAGGAAAATATCAAAAGCATAGTCTGTATGCAATGGGCTTGCAAGGACAGAATGTGTCTATAAATGAAGTTAATTGGGCAGCATTCATTCTTGCTCATCATAGTGTTTCATGGCATTTCAGAGCTCTGTACAGTGAATGGTGAAGGCCGTTGATTTTATATGATGCTTCAAAATGCCAAGCTGTACACAAAAATTATAAAGGGCATAATACGGTCCCAAAGTGCATGCATAGCTACATTCATTGCTTTGGATTTGCTGATTCATATAAACTGATTTCAGTTGCATTCTCGTGATGATAGCTTATGATGATAAAAGGACTCCCTAAAATAATTTCAGTCCTTGCATTCATTCTGGAGTTATTTTTTTATCCTGTGAGAATTGCAGATAGTATGCACAGTTCTTCCTATAATAGGTACTAAATAAATGGCTCAAACCACAGCTGTTCTGAGTTTTTTCTGCATCTCTATCACAGAATGGCTTTCATTTTCTCCTGAGTCTGTGGTACCTGGGGAGTGCGGTACTCCACACAGCCTCTGTTTTAACACGTACATGTTAGAAACATAGAGTGACATTCAGCTCTCCTACTGTATTTTAGAAGTCCATTTCTCAGCTAATCATTCAGTATGTACTTCTGGGATGCCCTCTATCTGAAGTTGCCGCACAAATTTAAGATAAGGCAGATAAATTGTGCCTGTAAGTCCCACTTCTTTCTGTTGACTGTAAAGGGAGCCTTAGGTGACTAGCTGAGAGTTCCGCAATCTGCATGCGTGACATTAGTTGATATAATTAGACATTTATATTGTGATTCAGCTCATGGTAGGCACAGCTGAAGAGTCAAAGCCCCAAGATCCTAGCAGCACAGTGCAAAAGATAGCTTTATAGAAAAGCTACAATTAAAGTGATGCCGGGTGGAATGATCGCCCAGGGATCATTCTGTTAGGCCAAAATCACCTGCCTTTTACTTCCTCTTCTCCCTTGAATTCTCTGTTCAGTAGAAGATAAGAAAGCAGAATAGACAGGATATATCTGGTTTTAATCACAAGGAATGACAATGAAGTTCTCATTGTTCACTTCCTTTTCCAGTAAAAGAAGTAAAGGGACATGAATTGTATCATTTCTCAGCCTTTGTTTTACTAAATGAGGCAAGCCTGGTCTTTTGGACTTCTTTCCTTGTCTTCTTAAGCCCATGTGATCTTCTCTATATCTCTTTGAAATTTTGTTCATCTTTCTTCAATGGGTTTATCAGAATTATGCACAGTACCTCAAATCCTCAACTGGACGAATGGCAGAACTAAGAGTTTCTTAGCTGAAAAGGATTGTATTTGCTTTGGCTGTACTACACTGGCAACTCTCAGGATCCAGGGAAACATAATTTTTTTTCTTCCTCTGTCATTTTAGGCAGCTAAATTTTCAGTTCACAGTATCAGTTTTCTTGTATGGGTCTCTAAATGCACAACCTAACATTTCTTACTTCTATACATCTTCCCATTTCACTAGTCCAGCCTTTGATATTGATACCAATATTGAGTATCTCCAGTCTTTACATCACATTCAGATTCCACCTACAGCTCCCAACTTTTTGTGTGAGGGTCCTACAATCAAAATCTTAAATAAAATTAATTTCAAGCATGATCTGGAAGAATGTATTTTTCACCCATTTTCAACATGGCTGGTGAAACCTTCATTTCTGCATAACCTCAATTTTTTCCAGTCCCTTGGTTAATTTATGAATTTATTTACTAAGCTCAACTAATTTACTAATTAATCTACTAATTTCAGTGTCCTTGATTAAATGAACAACTCTTCAATGTGGCATCACATCAAAGGTTTTACTAGATTTTGTACAGTTAAGATCTTTTTCACCCCTTTCATCCAGTGCTCCGTCTGAGCCTGTCACAATTTTGTCATTTGGCAGCCAGTTCTCATCACTGTGGGTAAAATGGTGGAATTAAGTATAGAAACAGTCATTTCCCCATCCTCTTTTCTATGAACTGCTCCTAATGCTAGTTTTATTTTGATGGTTGTCCGGGAGGAAGGAATAAAACAACATACCTGAATGAAAGCCTAGTTATTAAATGCACTGAACTATTTTTCCCTTGTTTGGTTTTTTTTTTTTTTTTTTCTAGGAGATGTTTAGCACAGTAATAATGATTCACAATATTATGACTAGGTCTAAAAGTATCTAAAATATTCAGGCTTATAGCTAAGTTAACCCATAATATAATTCTATAAAACTGTTCAATCTACATTACAGAAGTGTATGGAGACAAGGCTTTTAGAAAACAGATCTGCTTTCCATTCCAGAACTGTATGAATTAGGGAAGATAACTTTTTGATGACAAGCAGCTGCACTGGCAATATCTATGTTGTTTACTGATGCAGCAATTGGAGTAAAGATTGGATTTCTAGGGAAGTCATAATGGAAATAGAGGAGGACGACCAATAATGTTCCTAGTGATGAGAAAGTTCTGGAATAAACAAATTATAACCTCTTTAGGAGGATAATGAGTAGATTCTGCTCCGGCTTTTCATATTCATTCAGAGATGTAATTTTTTTATGATCTCTCAGCCAGTTTGTGCCCAAGAAGAGGTTCAGCACTTCCATCTCTCTTTAGTCCACCAAACTATCTGCCTGCCAACCCATGCACTGATAGAAAACATATGCAAGCAGTGCAGCACTGGTTGGCAGGCAAATGCTCTTAATCTATGCCAGAGCCTCTTAGTGGTAAGAACAGTCTAACAGAGACTCTGTTGGAGTAAGTAATTTCAAGTTTTAGGACCCAGTCCTCTTAAAGCTAATGTTTAACTACCTATAAAATCAACAGAGAAAAGCAGATGTCATTGAAAGACTCCTGAGAGATATTTGTTCAGTATTGTAACTTTGACTGTAGACACGAATGATGTTATCCTGGGAGAAAAAGAATATGATTCATGAGTTGTTGAGGCAGATTTCTTACCATGAAAAATTTGGAACACTTATGCCTTAGATTTATTTGAAAATAAAAATATGTATTTGCAACATTTCTATAGTTTTTGAGACGGGTCTGGTCTTGATCCCCTTAAGTCAATGATATTTATCCGTCTGTAATTTTATTCCTTTTCACAATTTACAAGAAAAACGTCTTTTCTCGTATGAACTGATGGTGGGAAAGATGGATAATCAAGAAAACCAAGTATATACAAACTGTTAGGCTAAACATATTCATATGCCTGTTAAATAGAAAATTGTTGATTTCTTTTATTTTCATTTGGTCTATATATATTCTTTCATGGGAGAAACCCCCAAAAATATTTCTAGTAACTGCACTATTTGGCACGAAAACTAAATTTATTGCATGAAACCAGAATATAATGTTAAATGACAGTTTGGGAGCTAACTCCTTACACACTTCACTGAATGTCTGCTCTGAAGTAATTGAGTCTAGGAAAAAGCTAAATAGGTCTTAAATAGGTCAGAGAGCTGGAAGACTGCGTATGTTTGAATGAAGTGGTTTTTAATTTCTCTAACGGACGCTAGATGGCAGCATTAAGCAAGATATTCAAGATTGCAGTGCATTACAGTATTTTGCTAAGGGAAAAAGACCCTCAGAAAATTGTGTGAAACATTTGTTTATAGGTTTTATTTTCCTATTTTGAAGGACAATTCAGATTAAATATTTATTGCAAGTCTATGGACGTTCCAGGGCGTATGACTTCATAAAATAATCTCTGTGTAAGTGGTACTGGAAAGGGCAAATGGTGGTTCTAACAACAGAGATTGATAAAAAAACATAAAGAGAGGGAAAAGGAACAAAGTCCTGATATAGGAATGATATAAGTGGAAGGAATAAAGTATATACAAATTTTAAAATGAGGAATAAAGGTTGGAGAATTCACAGGGAATGCCAGAAAACACAGTGGAGATTAGTGGAGAAGCGTAGGGGATCATAGAGTTTTGAGTAAAGAATCTGAGCATCAAAACAACAGATTTCACTTCTTAGGTATCTGAATTAGTGACATATTGATCATCTAACTGACTCACATTCAGTACTTACCACTACTTAAACCAAAAATTATTAGTCTTTTTTAATTTAAGCTTTGTATTTTTTCTATAATTGACAATGATGAAATCATAAGCTATGCAGTTGTTGCTCAGTGCCTGGGTTTTCAAAATGCGTCATTGCAATTTATTTGCTTGACTCATGACATGCTGATGCCTGATGGCAAAACGACTCACCCAGCTGAGTCACTCCCAAATTTTAGCAACACTTGCTTCAGGAGAAGCTTTTACCTTGAGATACGTCTGCCTGTATACCCCTTACAGAACTGCTGGTGAAATTTTAATTCCCAAGAAGATGCTAGAGCAACCTGCTAAGCCATCAGCCTCTGAGCAGCTGGAGATCCTTTAATAGAAATGCTATGATGGGATTTTGCCTTACAATGCATGCACAATGCGTGCACAGCTCAAGCCCTCAAGAGCAAGGTCATCCATAATTACAATTCATTAAATGCTGTGAAAAGTTCCTCTAGATATTGCAACGTAGCTATCAGTAGCATTGAGTACACATCAATATTAGATATTCACCGGATTACCTGCACTGCACAGGTTATAGCTTGGAGTTTTATTAATTAGAAGCTCAGAGATATTTTATAGGGTCTGGAAATGTATCTGTTTGTTGAGTAGGCTAAAGACAGCTAGCTTATTTTGTGGCTGAAGCTTGTGTTTATGGCTTCATAAAACATGGCCTGTAGTTTTATTGCAGCGATCATCCTTGGTTTTCTTTGTGACTACAGTTCTGTTCTTTTTCCCCTGTGGAAAAAAATGCTGTATGGCTTAAGAGTGTGTTATCATCCCTATAGATTTTTTTACAGAATTCTGTGGCAGAAATACTGGATTCTATAGGGTGGCTTAAAGCTCCATAGGAAGCTTCTTCTATTTATTTGAAGCAATCCTAGATTTCTATAGGGTGGCTTAAAGCTCCATAGGAAGCTTCTTCTATTTATTTGAAGCAATCTTAGATAGTACAACAGAGACACATTCCTGCTGTGGAATTCTTGCTGTATATAAAGGTTGTTTTTCAATATTAAATTCCATGAAGATTACTACACTAAAAATATTGTTGTATAGCCAAAATCAACTTGAAATAAAATCATGAAGTAAAAACACCCCTATATGTATTTTAGGCTTAAAGGAAGATAGAATAAGAAGTTAGAGATCGAGAGTGGTAGGGAAGAAGTAAGAATTCTTCAGTTATTGTGGTTCATTTTTTACATTTAGTTAAGAATAGGATAAAACACTATAATTCAGAGGTTTCTCCTTGTTTTCCTGCTTTCTCAATACCTCCTCTATTTTTCCATTCTGACATTTTACTTCTTGATCTCTAGTTCAATAAATATTTTCATTTATTGTTTTAAAAAAATATTTTAGTGGTTTCAATATTGAAACGATTGCAGTTTATTTTAAAACAAATAAATAGCTGTGTGATTGTTTCATGTTGAAATCAAGTTTAAACGTTGCATATTAAAATAAGAGCAGTGCTTGAAACCATATGATCATCTCGAAAATGTCATTTTTCTAAATTATGACAATGCACGATTCTACCAATTAATGTATTGTTAATGTTCCTAATAATGTTCAGGTATCTGTTCTGCCACAACAGCATGAGAACGCTGCTAAAGTCAATTTCGTGAATACTTTTGCCAGCTAATCTCAAAAAAACCGTTAGATGGCACTGTTCACATGACAGTACCTTTGCAGCGCTGCTGGAAACTTTAACGCATTGTGTAGTTCTATACATTCGTGTATTTCTTATTTTAAACATTACTGTTTTATCACTTTCCTACTTTTCCTGAGATCCTCTTCCCCTAATGTCATCCATTGCAGCACTGCTTCAGAGGTGCAGTTTAGTCTTTATTACCATAGTTTCTTCAATAAACCTGATTTTTCATAACGCAAACACAATAACAATTTAAAAAAAAAGAAAAAGGTGGATTTTGAATGTTTAGATCTCAATGTGATTGGGATTTAATATTCTTGGATTTTTATAATTTTAAAATGTAATATCAAATTGCTAATTATCTAATTTTGTTGTAACTCTGAAGTTTGTTGATTGCAATTAATTTTCTCCTAATACATTCATATTATTAATTCATCAGTTTTAAAAAAACTGTTAAAACTAAAACGTTCTGTATTAGACTGATATGTTGCTTCTTTCTGCTTTATACAGACTGTAAAGTACAAAGATGTTATAATGCTGATACCGGGATTCACGCTGTCTTCAGTACCAGGTTATTACAGTGGAACTTCTGGAAAGGTCGGTGGTTTTGGTTGCTACTTGGTTGGGTTTTGTCTATGGCTCAGCCTGTGAGTTTCAAAGAAGGGACCAGATCAGCCACTGATGTAGAACAAACTAATATTTTGGAAGAAAGTATTTGAGTATTCTTTGTGGTGACCAGCAGGGAATCATTTAAAAAGATAACATTTTTGAAATATTGAGAAAGCAAATCCTCTAGAGCCAGGAAATAAGGTAGTACACTTCAAAACATAAACTGCTAGAACAGCTGTACGTTATATATGCCAAAGATTCCAGTAAAGCTTTCTGTGTTAAACATGATAATAGGTCTGCAGTATATTGCAGAAATGAATAGTTGCAATATATAATCAAGTGAATGTCGCCTTAAGGAGTATGGTCATTTCAGCTCTTGAGTCGGACTAAATGTAGATGTCCCCATTGTAGATGTCTGAGTTAATCATCTTAGAATCCTTAATGAATAAGCAGAGAGAAAATAGAGCAGAGAGACCTATGATTAAGGGATTGGAGTACCTCATATATGAAGAAAGGGTGAAAGCTGGGACAGTTTACCCTGAAGAAAAGAAGGCTCGGGGGGGATCTCATCAATGTATGTAAATACCCAAAGGAATGCTGCAAAGAAGAGGGACCCAGGCTCTTTTCAGTGGTGCCCAGTGACAGGACCAGAAGCCATGGGCACAAACTGAAACATGGGAAGTTCCCTCTGAACAGCAGGAAGCACTTTTTTACTGTGAAGGCAACCAAGAACTGGCACAGGTTGCCCAGGGAGGTTGTGGAATCTCCATCCTTGAAGACATTAAAAAAATATCTGGACGTGGTTCTAGGAAACTTACTGCAGGTGACCTTGCTTGAGGAGAGGGGTTTGGACCAGATGATCTCCAGAGGTCCCTTCCAACCTCAACCATTGTGTCATTGTGTGATTCTGTGATTCTTTCACTCTTTTCAGGTTCTGTTTAGCTGATCCGTTTTAAATGGCTACTTTAGGATGAGTTCAATCTGCAAAATAATTTTCCTTTTACAAATCACAACTTTTATGTCTAAATTCTAAAATTTTAAATTCAGTATTAACATTTTCATTCAAGTTTGATTATTCTATGAGAAAGACAACCTATTTAATTGTTAGCACCATGTTCTTCTATTCAGGCTTTGTCTAAGAAAAAAGATAGAATGCATAGTGAAAGAAAAAAGAAAGAATTAAGGTCCTTCCTTCCTGCTACCGACTCCTCTATTCCATAATTTTTTGCTTCCCTTCTCTTAGCCAAGCTAAGACATCTTCTATATATGCTATCTGTCATAATTCCATAAAAATGTGCCTAGTCTTTGGAGAACATAAATCTTCAAACTAAAAAAAAAAAAGGACTACTATATTGAAACGATATTGGACTACTATATTTCAGAAGCTTCTCAGAGGAAAAGTATATCAATAAATAATGTACAATTGCAAAGCACAGTTGCAGTAGTGTATGCAGAACTAAGGCAGACATCCACTAAGTATAGCCTTTTTCTTCACATTTGGGCAATATTTACATATCTTATCGTGCCAAGAAAATTTCCAGTCATTTGAATGTATTTGAATATAGCCATTAGCTACCAAGAATTGCACAAAATTTTTCAAAATTATAGACTTCTCTTTATTATTTTTTTCTTCTTTTTTCTTCTTTTTTTTTTCTTATTGTTTTTTTTCTCCCCCTTTAATATAAGCAATGTCTTGGTGAGGAGAATGCCATAGGCATTTGGCTGATATTATTTCTCTTAGGGAAAAAGAAGCATTTAACATTTTTTCTCCTCAGGATATTTCACCTGTCAGAATAGCAAGTACTCTTCTTTTCTGCACTAAATACAGTGAGATGAGTGTTCTAAATCAAAAAATGAAAAGCAACTAGATACATTCTTTAGATTATAAATTAACTAAATAATCTCATCAGAAAAATTTACTCCCAATCCATGTTGAAAACCTACCATATAGATTTGAGTCTAGATAGCATCCATTTCTCTTCCTTAAGGCCTGTATAAATTGTTGATATGAGAGCAAAACCCACCCATTCAGAAATTTAAGGAAATATAGGGTTCAATCATGCTATCAAGCCATTTTAAAAAAGGACAGTATATTTACTTTAACCAGCTCTCCTACTTTTAAAAATGGTCATCTTTTTTTTTTTTTGCTTACTCTATAGCTCTGACAGTGGACCATTTACACCATAAATTTCAAATGTTGTTGTTGTCATCATTAGCATTTTGACATGGAGACACCAGGTATGGACAAAAGTGACCACCACAGAGGAAATAAATACAATCTGGTAGTCTGCCTTTACCATGAAACCTTCAGGTTCTTCATATAATGAATGTCAGGAAATGGCTTTTGTTTTGTTTTGTTTTGTTTTGTTTCGTTTTAGAACACCTGTATCTCAAGTGTAAAGCTATACTGGAAAAGGTCTTCATGGTCCCAGTTTGTGGTAAGTTTATACTATGTTTACTGAATGTGGGATTTTAGTTCACCTGACTTTGAAATACCTGTGAGATTCAGCCACTAGAAACTAGTGTTGAAAAAGGCAGTCTAAAACTCCTCTGACTTCCTAACAAATGTTTTCCTTTGCTGTAGCTTGCACCAGATCCTAGGACTTCAAAAGAAACAGTCTCAGACACGAAGTAGGATGAATCTGAAAGTGTAATTTTCAACTTTTTTTCTTTTTTTTAAAATCAAGAATGGTGTTTTGGAGCCAGTTTTCACTTCACTCCAATGTGGAATGAGATGATGGAATCAAGAGGGGGAAAAATGAAAACATGGTCAAAGCCACTGTATCCCACATGGAGCCACACAACCCCATTACACTAACAAGCAAAAACCAGCTGAGGTTATTAACTTAGTTTCCACAGTTGCTCCTTCAGCAGTTTATGGGGGTGGAAAAATAAATCTCTTAGCTCTCTTTTACCACCTTTTTAGCAAATAAATTAAGGGAGAAAAATGTATACACATAGTATATATTGTACATTTCCTTGTTTTGGAAATGATATTTTTATTTAAAAATGGATTTTTTAGTGAATCCATGAATCCAAATAGTTTTGAATAAATGACCTATTTAAAGTGACTTGCTAGTTTTTATACAGTTGGGTTTTTCTGGTGTTTGGTTTTTTGTTTTTTTTTTTTTCAAAATGAAGACACAGCATCAGGATGAGAATCCTTGATGTTTTCTGAAATCAATGAAGGAAACAAAATGCAATATTTTAGGACGTTGTCACACTTGATCTTCTGGAACCGTTAATATGCTTGTGGAAAAAAAGTAACTGGGGAGAGGCTTTTTAATATTGCTGAGAAACTTGTGGTCTTTGGGTGAAAGACCTTTCTTTATTTTCAATTACTTTTAAGAAATTCCATTATATTTTTTAAAAATTTATGGGATTTGATTCCTGAAGGACAAATGGACACTAAAAAACATTGCAAGGAAAGAGAAATATAAATCTTAAAGAAAAATATTTCTCATGAATCCTCTATGATTGGAAGGATTGGAACATTTTATTTCAGAAAGAAATGGCAAAAACCTAGCTTGAGAAACATTTCTTCTCAAGTTATCTACAAAGCAGACATCAAAACATGATCTAGTTCATCCTAGGTCACCTTAGTGATCAATGAAGAGAAAAAATGTCACCTCCAAAAGACAGTACATCTATCTCACACATCTGTCTTAAAATTAGATTTATCACCTCCTGAAAATGCTTACTTCTCTCATTTGATAAAAGAGGCCCATGTGGTGATGAACTGAGACACAGAAGTTTTACTTTAAAATTTCCATGTAAGAACAGGTTGCTTATACCTTGTTAGTTGGGTCTTCTGTGTTATTCTAAGGTGAAGTTCACTTTCAAGATTCTTTTACTTCAGGTCAGAAGCAATGTCATTATTTAAGAGTTTGGCAGCTGAAAAAATGTAACAGATGTGTCTTTCAGGTGCAATTATC
Source organism: Charadrius vociferus (assembly GCF_000708025.1). Lineage (NCBI taxonomy): Eukaryota > Metazoa > Chordata > Aves > Charadriiformes > Charadriidae > Charadrius > Charadrius vociferus. Next base: position 1,432,941 of record NW_009646636.1, read on the forward strand.
CATTTCCAAACATGTGCTGGTGGTTCACATATAAGTCACATTAAAACCTTTTACTCTTGGCGTCCCTGTGGTGTGATCCTCTCACACTCGTTTTGGAGACAGGGTTTGTGATGGTGGCTGCCTTTGAAACTTTCCCATTTGGGGGAGCAAAGACGTAAAGGATGGGGTCCCAGGGCCAAGATAGTACCAAAATATACTCTTTAGCCTCTGGCACTCTGTCCATAGATGAACTATAAATTTACATTTGTACTTCTTCCTTGTTTTCTGCACAGAGTTCTGCTCAGTTACAGAGGTGAATTATGTTCTTAATCTTTTCTAAAGCAAAATTCTAAATGCAAAAACATATTATTAGTGAGTTTAGGTAGAATATATTTCCATTTTTTAATTCTCATCTTTATTCATGCAGCCTCTTCTGAAATACATTAATGTTAGTATCAGTCTCTTTGCATTACATTTAGGAACACAAAAACTACCATACTGGTACTTAGTTCCCAGGCATAAAGCAAACTTTTCATTTTGTAGATAAAACAGTTTCAAATCTACTTTAAGATAACCTCCCCTTCCCTCTGTGCATTTTTTTTCCTGAGGAACATAGACTTTTTTTAGAAATTCAGCGTAAGTAGCAAAACTCTTCAGGATTTCCAGCAAATCGACAGGAATTTTACAATCAGCTTTTCAAATCACCATCATTTAATAATCTGTACTAGTATGGTTTACCATTTTTTACTTTAATAGTTTGCTGTAGGGCTACCCTTTCTAAAATATCAGGTTAGAGGTGGTGTTGTGGTTTGTCACTTCATGTGTGTTTATTGTTGTTTGTTAGAAGGGTAACAGAAAATTTAACTCCAGTTGATAACAAATAAATCCAAGTTCAAGCACTGTCACACAGATGCATTTGTGGGTCATTAAGCTTAATAAAACTTTCCTAACACGTCAGCATACTTGTGATTTTTAGATGTATTCTATTTTATAAAACATATACATTTCCTGGAAGTAGTGATTCTACACATTAATCAAACAATTTTAGTTTATTTTTCATCATTCTACCTCTTCCTTAAGTACTGTCTTAACATATCTTAAAGGAAAAGAAAATAAAACTACATTTTGATACAAAAAACAAACCACTGTGTTGCAAAGCAAGATTTTTTTTTTTTTCCACTCCACTAAGAAAGCCTATGTCCAAACCTGAAAAGCAAAAAAAAAATTGTTTGACTTCAAGCTAGTTGTCTCTGGGAAGGTGGGTAGGACCAGGCCCAGTAACAGGAGAACCCTTAAGTACTGTCTTAACATATCCTAAAGGAAAAGAAAATAAAACTACATTTTGATACAGAAAACAAACCACTGTGTTGCAAAGCAAGATTTTTTTTTTTTTCCCACTCCACTAAGAAAGCCTATGTCCAAACCTGAAAAGCAAAAAAAAAATTGTTTGACTTCAAGCTAGTTGTCTCTGGGAAGGTGGGTAGGACCAGGCCCAGTAACAGGAGAACAAAAGAAACAATAATCAAACGATGGCGCATACAGAGCAAAGGCCGCTTCGCCTCCTTCACTGCAGGAGAGGCCCGACTCCCTGCGGCTTCCCTTGCACTTTCAATTTCAAAGGCTGACACTGCAGCAGAGCGTTTGACCTCTCCAGAACTGATCTGATCACAAGAAATCCTGAGTACAGCCTTGTGAAATAGCCTCAGTGAGGATGTTCAGCACTAGGAAATGAGCACACCCACAATTTCATTGAGTTAAATTAGGCTCCTTCGGCTTCAGTTAACCCTCCATAAGACTGCAGCGCTGGTATTGGAAGTAGCCCACACACCCGGACAGAGCTTTATTTTTTTTTATTGGTGATAGCAGACTTGCCGCAGTGCTGACTGTGGATACGGTGCTTGGCACTGTCCACCCGGGCACACAAAGCAAGATAGCCCATACTCTGCAATTTCACATTGGAGATGATCAGGCAAATCCACAGGAAAGGATAAGCAGAAGATTTTCATAGCAAGGGTGGATGGATACTAGAACAAACTTCCAAGGAAGTGATATAATGGAGGCAGGTTATTATGATCAGTAATAAGTAGGTGAAAATTAGTTAAGGAAAGATCAAAGCTGTAACCAGTCGTCACTTATGGACTTAAAATCCATGAATCTCTCAATGCCCAATTCCAATAATTCAAAATGTTTAGAGATCATTGAAATATTCAGATAAATGGAATTAAGGGCAGATCAAGGGCAAGTAAAATCATGATGCAAGGGATAACCATAGATTTAAGTTGTGATTGTAACTGGCCGCATATGAACAGTCTTTGTGTACGAACTGTCTTTGCCACTGCTTCTCTCTGGAAATTCAAATGCATTCCCAGACCATATGTCCTCTTGTGTTAAAGAATTTATCCAAAGTAGTGCTATTTTATGTGTGTGGAAAGGTAAGTCCATCTTGCAAATCTGCATAACCTGCTCCTCTGCATAATCTGTTTTCCATTAGAGTCAATGAAAAGACTCCTGTCAATCTTAATGAAATCTGCATGTGACTTTTATAACCTTGAAGATTATGGGATTTACCCACTCCTGTGACTCTGAAAGTGTTCCAGCTCACCTAAGAAAAATCTTACAGCTGCCTAAGTAAAAAATCCAAAGGAAGTAAAACACTATCTTCTATGCCACCATCTTCATTATGTACAGATAACTAAGAGAGATAATTAATATTGAATAATCTGAGATGCAATTGTGTTTTGTGCTGAGAAAGAGGCTATAATATTTAGTGACTATTTTCCTGTACTGTTCAGGGAAGATCTCAGGTGATCCAGAAAAGATCATATAAAGAAGTAACTCATAGTGTTAACATTTTGTTGGTTGATGAATTTTAGAAGACTTAATGTGAAAATTTTTCCTACTGAAGTAGTTAGTGGGAAAAAAAAAAAAAAAAAAAAAAGTTTTTATTCTCCTTACACCCAATGTGACCATTGACACTTCACGACTTTCAAGTAACTGAACAATTCACATTCCTCTTTTAACACCAGCTGGGTCTCTTTTAAGTCCAGTGGGGAATAAAGAAAGTTATCCAAGGCTAAAATGGGTTGAGGAGTAAAGTTCATCAGAACAGGTGAAGGTGATGATCTCTGGTGAGGTTCATGTGTGTTTTCTCATATTTCCTTTTCTGGATGACTCTTTCTGTCCTCTGTGATGTATTATATGCAGTGTTTCATTTTTTGATAGTTGTTTCCTGAATCACAGGTGAGACTCTAGCAGTGGGTTATTTCTTTATTGGGAGAAAATGATTGGCATGCCACAGCATAATTTAGCTCAGATGGTTTAATTCTGGTATTGTAAGTACATAATTCCTTTTCCTATGTTTTGAATAGAATTATTAAGGTAAAAGAAGTATACTAATGTTTATTGATCTAATCATTGTAGTAGAAAACTCTCTGGAGTGATGGGTGCATTTTGTTCTGAATTTGACTGCTCCTGACACAACAAACTCCTTTTATAATCCCTTAGAGACTTTTTAGACACTACAGTACTACAATTAATTAATTATATACTCAGAAGCATAGCCATGAGAAATCCTGTAAGATCACAAAAATATTGACTCTACTTCATTTCCCTGTTTTTTTTTTTTTTTTTTTTTCTGGAGGGTTTAACTGATCCTGCACAAATCTGTATTCATATGTTAGCATCCCTGGACACTGAGAGTGCTGCAAATTCCTGGTAAGAAATAGACCGGCATTTCCCTTGCTAGCCAAAATAAAAGCATTTTTTTTTCCAATTATCTTGAACATTAATCTTCCATGTTATTCAGCCGGAGTTTCTGGGCCTCAAAAACTCTTGATATCAGTTTCTAAACCTTCCATTACCTGTACGTGCCAGAGCTGTTTACCCAAGTCAATCCTTTTTTGGAAATAGACTTGTCAAATGAGGAAGAATACTGAAATGGAAGGGCCATGTATGTGTAACTCTTTAGATTTCCGTGTCTACAGAGAAGAAAGTCATTGACAATCACAAAAGAATTGTAGCTAATTTCTTATAGAAGTTTTTCCTTTGAAGTTGTGAAAGCCAGTAGGAAGTGTAATAATGATGACCTAATCATAGGTTGTTACTGGACTTCGCAGCTCTGCACTGATTTTTAACTTCCCTAATGTGGGGTTGCCGCTACAACATCAAAGCAGAACTTGCTGCACAGATATCTTGGATTAATTGCTGTCTCTGATACTGAAACATATCAGTAGAATAATGTCAAATAAATACAGTTATTATGTAGAAAAGCCTGCCTGAATTCCTTACAACTAAAATCTTCTGCCCAGTTTTAAGAATGCATGTATTTTCTCATTTTTGTAATATAAATTTGTACTTATAAGTAAGTCTAAACTCTATCTTTGTATCCAAATGTTAAAACTGGATAGAAGGGATCTCAGAAAAAAACTTGTAAGGAATCTCAAGTCTAACTGCCATGGAAATAAACATGAAATCTGTCAATTTCCCTTTGGCTCTGGGGAATAAACAAGAAACATTTTTTTCAGAGTATTAATTTTTTTTTTTTTATCAAATGGTGTCTGTAGATAAAGGTATGTTCAAAAAAACAAGGAATGATCATGAAAAGAAGCCAGAATTAATCTTGCAAGAAATCCCACACAGACAAATCCTAAAGGGTTCGCCTATAAAGGGTTTGCTGCTGCATCAGTGCTTTATTGAACTCAAAAACTATTCAACAGTAAGAGATATCTAAAAAGACCTGTATAGAAAGTTTTTCTGTAAACAAAATACCTTTTTCTTTCAAGCATACCAAATAACTGATTCTTAGAGTTCTAAAACTTTTTGGAAACAGAGACAAATAAGACATTTTGGTACTTCACATAATGACCTACAGGAAAACAATGTATGAACTCTCCGTAGTCTCCCTGAACACTTCCTCCAAGTTTCAGATCTCATCCTGTACCCTTTTCTAGGTGAGTTGAATCTGGAGCACGTCTCTGCAAACCCACTAATTTTGCTGTCTTGTCAGGATTACATAGGAAGAATGCCAAATATCTTTGCCCTCCTTCATCTTCTCACACAACACCCATATCTGCCTACTAACAGTAATTATCATCTTTAAGACACCTCTTTCCTGAAGCCTGTGAGCTGATTAAAAGTGATTCAGATAACTTCTTTCTAAATGGATATACTATTTATTCACCTAAAGGAATACAGCCAACGAGATGAGGTTATACCCACTGTGTACACATCTTAGAGATGTTTGCATCTCATCTGTACCTCCTCAACTTTCTCCAAGCCAAAGTGAATCCCACTGTCTCAGGTGGCTTGTAGCTCCCACCCCTCTGCTCCTTGCTCCCTATTTATCAGTACCTCTCTCTCAAAATCTTCTCCTCTCCCTACTTGTAGGCTGGAAATTTTAACTGCTTAGTAGGGGGGTTGTTTGTTTGCTTGCCTGTTTTCTAACACTAATCTCTGGCTTTGGCAACATCAGTTGATCCCCCTACTAGTAAAACTCAAATAAGGATTTTTTACCCTTTCCATCTCTTAGGGTTTCTTGGGCCTCTCATTTTCTCTCTGATGGTTTATTTCTGGCTTCTTTCTTTTTTTACAACTCTTTTCAGTCAAGTCACATTATTTCAAATACGTAAACTGAGATGTAGATAGTTTTCTTTTTAAGTAACACAGATCCCTTACTCTCTGTGATACAGTCAAATATCTGAAAGCGATAGCAGAGACAGATTTTAGCATCTTGATACTTTTCATGCTATTTTACATTTATAAAAATCTTTAATGTTGTTACAGATTTTGGAAGGGTATCTTTTTAATGTTCTTTGAAATATACAGTGACACACTGAAAACCTAGAGCCTAGGAATATTCTACATAAAAAAACCAAAAAAGTCTAAACCATAGAATACTACAGGAGGTTTATGAGTGCCTGTGTGGAGGCAAAAGACCCATGGGTGCATGCAGGTTTTGAGGAGTTTCTAAAATTAAGGGACTGCCCATGCGTTGATTGATTGATTGATTTTGGGCTTTTTGATTTATTTTCTTTTTCATAGGAGACAGGAGATCATCTCCCCTACCATGTGTTCCTAGGGGAGCCCTGTAAGGAGATCTTGGCCTTTCCTTGATTTTTTTTTGCAAGGGGATGATTCAAGTGTATCTCATGACATACGGAATCTAAACACTTATGCTGAGACAGTCTCCTGCATTTCCAGATTTTAAACCTTTGGATGAACCAGTAAACCTCAACTATCAAACTGTTGTTTTCAAGGATATATCCGTGCAAATGGTTTCTCTGGTCCTTTGACGAGATCTTCCCTTGTGCTTATTCTGGTGAATACGATGCTTGAGTCTGTCTTCCAACTTTTTGCTAGAGTGATTTTTTTCCATAAGTACTCCTCTGAAACAAAGGAGAATTTAGTCATTACTGAAGGACACTAGATACTGCACTTTCTCATTTGCTTTGAGCATCTTTTAGGGCCAAGTTTGGTGATAAGCTTATTGAATGAGTGGTGCAGATAGTAAAAAATCAATAACAAGTTCACAGACCAAGAAGAAAATTCACAACAAAGGACTGAGAATAGAGGAAAACTGAAATTCTATTTGGTTTGTTTTATTTAATAGTTCAGAGGGCAAATTCTGATTTTCAAGAGCATTTCTATTAAAATGAGATTTGCAGTTTTGCAGCTCAGATTATAATCTCTGCCTCCTTCATTTTAGTAGTGCTTTATTTTTTAATTGAAAGTTTGGTGTTCTTCCTTGTCTTTCTAGCAGTGGAGAAGGCTTGTGGAGGAGTGGATGGATCCTGCACATTCAGCTGGTTGTGCAGCTGGTGTCAACAACAGGGATTTGGGTCTTTTTGTGACCATAAAAGCCTCCTGTACAATTGAGGATAGCTTGTAAGAGACAGGATTGACCTGAAAACATGGGGTCAGGATTAGTAGACAGATCATCATGGGTTATGTGGTGGGTGTTTGCTACAGACTACATGTTTGTAGGCCCTGATCCTTATGGAGGACTTGAATTTTACTGATATCTGCTGGAAGGAAAACACAGCAGGGCACAAGCAATGCAGGAGATTTCTTGAGTGGAATGGTGACAACTTTCTTGACACAGATGATCGAGATGCTGATGAAGGGAGGTGCTTTGCTGGACTTGATAGAAAGCCAAGTGTATCCTGGGCTGCATCAAAAGAAATATGGACAGCAGATTGAGGGAGGTGATTCTGCCCCTCTACTCCACTCTGGTGAGACCCCACCTGAAGTACTGTGTCCAGCTTTGGAGTCCTCAGCACAAGTACATGGATCTATTGGAGCGGGTCCAGAGGAGGGCCACAAAGATGATCAGATGGCTGGAGCACCTCTGCTATGAAGACAGGCTGAGAGAATTGGGATTGCTCATCCTGGAGAAGAGAACGTTCCAGGGACACCTTACAGAGGCCTTTCAGTATCTGAAGGGGGCCTACAAGAAAGCTGGGGAAGGACTTTTTACAAGGGCATGTAGTGATAGGTTGAGGAGTAATGGCTTCAAGCTGGAAGAGGGTAGATTTAGACTGATATCAGGAAGAAATTTTTCACTTTGAGGGTGGTGAGGCACTGGAACAGGTTGCCCAGAGATGTTGTAGATGACCCATCCCTGGAGGCATTCAAGGCCAGGTTGGATGGGGCTTTGATCAACATGGTCTAGTGGGAGGTGTTCCTGGCCATGGCAGCAGAATTGGAATTAGATGATATTTAAGGCCCCTTCCAACCTAAACCATTCTATGATTCTATGACAAGAGATGGAAACAAGGACAGTTGACCCAGGAAGAATATATAGACAATGTCCATGCATACAGGAAAAGGTTAAGAAAAGCCAAAGACCATCTGGAGTTAAACCTGATGAGGTATCTGAATGGCAGCAAGAAAGGCTTTTATTGATACATAGACAACAAAAGGAAGACTAAGGGAAAATGTGGATCTCCTGCTGCATGGAGCAAGGAATCTGGTGACAAAGGACACGGAAAAGGCCAAAGTATTCATTGTCTTCCTTGCTCAGTCTTTGCTGGCAAGATTTGCCTTCAGCAATACCAGTCCCCTGAGACCTGTGGGAGAGTCTGCAGTAAGGAATACTTACCCTTGGTAGAGGAGAATCAAGTTAGGGAAGATTTGTGCAACCTGTACATACTCAAGTCCGTGGGCCTGATGGGATCCACCCATGAGCGCTCAGGGAACTGGCTGATGTCACTGCAAGACTGTTCTCAATTCTCTTTGAAAGGTCATGGCAATCTGGGGAGTTTCCTGAGGACTGGGAGAAAGCAAATGTCACTTCTTTGTTCAAGAAGGTTGAGATGAAGTACGTGGGAAACTACAGGCCAATGAGCCTCACTTTGATCTCTAAGAAAGTGACAGAGCAACTAATCCCGGAAACCACTTCCAAACTTATGAAGAACAAGAAGGTAATTGGGAGTAGTCAGCATGGATTTATGAAGAGAAAATCATGCCTGACCAATCTGATAGCCTTCTGTGATGAGATCATTGTCTTGATGGGTGAGGATAGAGCAGTAAAAGATTTTTTCCTTGATTTTCAGTGAGGATTTAAACACTGCCTACCATAGCATCCTCATTGACAAACTGACAAAACTTGGGCTAGGTCAGTGGACAGTGAAGTGGATTGAAAACTGGCTGAACAGTTGGGATCAGAGGGTTGTGATCAGTGGCATAAAGTCCAACTGGAGGCCAGTTCCTATTGGTGTAACCCAGTGTCTGACACTGAGGAAAAGACTGTTTAATGTCTTTGTTCATGACCTGAATGATGGGACGAACTATACTCTCAGGGAGTTCTCACAGATGATACAAAGCTGGGGGGAGTGGTTGGTACACCAGACAGTTGTGCTGCTGTTTACAGGGAACCTCGACAGGCTGGAGAAATGGGTGGGCATGGACCTCATGGAGTTCAGCAAAGGGAAGTACAAAGTCTTGCACCTGGGGAAGAATAACCCTGTGCACCAGTGTTCTGGGGCTGACTGGCTAGAAAGCAGCTTTGTAGAGAAGGATTTGGCATCCTGGTATCCAACAAGTTGGACATGAGCTTGCAACATGCTCTTGTTGCAAAGAAGGACATTGATCTCCTGGGCTGCTTTAAGAAGAGTGCATTGGGTGTACGCAGAAAGGTTTTGGTAGGAGGGGGGCTGCAGGGGTGGCCCCTGTGAGAAGAACCCAGGGGCTGCCCACATGTCAGACAGAGCCGATTCCAGCCATCTCCAAAATGGACTTACAAATGCCAAATCTGGGCCAATCAGCAAACATTTTTGAGAAAGGGTAAAAAATGCTGGGCAGCAGCTGGGAGAGAGAGGAGTGAGAAAAGTGTGAGAGAAACAGCCCTGCAGACACCAAGGCTGGTGAAGAAGGACAGAGAAGAGGTGCTCCAGGTGCAGGAGCAGAGGTTCCCCACAGCCCATGGTGAAGACCATGGTGACACAAGTTGTACCCCTGTAGCCCATGGAGGACCATGGTGGAGCAGATATCCACACTGTAGCCCATGGACAGCCCTGTGCTGGGGCAGGTGGATGTGCCTTAAAGGAAGCTGCAACCTGTTGAGAGGTCACACAGGAGCAGACTCCTGGCAGGAGCTGTGGTCTGTGGAGAGGAGCCCATGTAGGAGCAGGTTTTCCGTCAGGAACTGTGGCCCATGTGGGGACCCACACTGGAGCAGTTCGTGCAGGACTGTATGCTGTAGGAATGACCCCATGCTGGAGCAAGGGAACATCATGAGGAGGAAGGAGCGGCAGAGATGAACTGTTAAGAACTGACTGCAACCTCCCTTCCCCATTCCCCGGCATCACTTGCAGTGAGAGAGTAGGAGACAGAAAAGTTGAGAATGAAGGGCTGAAGATGAGCCTGGGAAGAAGCAGGGGGTGGTGTGGTGTTTTGTTTCTGTTTCTCACCATCCTTCTCTGGTTTTAATTGGCGACAGATTCAAGTTATTCCCAAGTTGAGTCTGTTTTGCCCATGATTATAACTGATGAGTGATCTTCCTGTTCTTATCTGATCCAATGAGCTTTTAAATCTTATTTTCTCCTGCTGTCTTGCTGAGGAGGAGGAGTGAGAGAGTGGCTTCGTGGGAACCTGGAAGACAGTGAAGGTTAACCCACCACAAAGACCATTATTGAAATACGTGAAATTCCATTTAAGCATAAGAAAAATCTTTCACTGTGAGAGCCATGGAGCAGGTTGCTCAGAAAGTCTGTGGAACCTTCATCCTTGCAGATACTCAAAACTCAAGTGGGCACAGTCCTGTGCAACCTATTCTAGCTTGTCCTGGTTTGAAGTAAAACAAAACCAATTTTCTGTTCAGTAATTTTACTTTGTAGCTAAGCTTTTTCTAACTAACTGAACTCTCTGAAATGAGTGGCATATTTTTCAGACAGTAGTCCGCCTCTGGAGTGAGAAGACCTGATTGTTTACAATTTATATGAAGGAATGATATGCAGAGAGGCTCTTGCTTATACTTATTGCTATAACACCCGAGGCCAGCTCACTTTGTTATGTCCACGTTGGAGGGTCGGAAGTGGAAAAGCGTAGAGGGGTCCCACCTGCAGGGAGGAACGGACAGGACAGGTGACCCAAAACTGACCAGCAGGGTATTCCATCCCATCTGCCTCGTGGTCAGTATAAAAGCTGAGGGAACAAAGGGTCAGCCCTCTTTCTTTAATAGCCAGTGTCCAAGGAGGACTCTGTCTGCTTGTCTGCCTTTGATCCCAATCCATGCATTCCTGAATCCAGATGCAGACTCCAGTTCCCATCCATTGCTGAGTCCAGTCTGGGACTTTCCCAGTGCCTGTCAGTGACATGATCATCATCCTGGGAGCTTGATACTGATTTTGTATATATTGTATATATATTTCATTATTTTCTTTTTGATATTATTATTTTTTATTTATTTTATTATTAGTATTTCATTAAAGTAGTTTAGTACCTTTTACACTAATAAGTCTCTTTCTCTCTCATCCTCCTCACCTTAAAGGTAGAGGTAGCGGAGAGCATCTGTCTTTTGTTTCAGGGACCAGTCTGGTCCAAACCATGACATAGCCAACTCTGCTTTGAGCAGGATTAGATTGGATTACCTCCAGAAGCCCCTTCCAACCTCAGCCATCGAGTGATTCTGTGAGACAGAAGTGAAGAAATCTAAAGGGTATATGTTGACAAGCATGAGGAAGAGAATCAGGATTTCACAAGAAATGAACATTTTAAAATTAAAAATAAATTAACTCAGCTTTTCTGAAATACTAAGAATTAAATAAATGGATGATCTTGAACTTACCTGAATGATTTTATTTAAAAGCTGTTTGATATTTTATACATTTTACTCCATTTTGTACTGGTCTCAGTTTAATAAATCAAAAAGACAGATGAAATGAAAAAATACAAAGCAACAGAGTAATTACTGAAGTCAGTCATAACTTTGGCAAAATATGGGATGCTTTTTTTATCTTAAAGGTAATTCAAGCTTGACAATAAAAAATGACAGAAGCTCAGTTTGAAACTGTAGAAGGTGTGAATAAAAAGTTTTGTACCTTTTAAACAGTGTCCGGGGAGTAATCTGATTATCTCAGTTCATTTTCACAGTGAATGTTCATACTGCAGAAATAATTCAGGAATGACACTATTCTGTTTCACTGGGTCAGGGATCATACAAATAGGTCTTCCAAAAATCTGATCATCACTGAATAACTCTAGAGCTGTAAGTAGCCACTCACAAGTTGGACTAGCTCAAAAGCCATTCTGAATTATACTGGGAACTGCAATAACTCATTTGCTTGGCCCGGTATGCCTCTGCTTGTTTTGTGCATGCCCTTTTCATAACAATTGATACCTCGAGGTGTGGAGCATTTCCCATGACATACACGCATGTAGCTTGAGCTGGCAGTTTATATGTTTTTGTCAACAATGATTGTCAGCCCACAGCGGAATAAAAAAAGAGACCCCAAGTGATTAGAGATGTTAGCAAAAGCTAACAGTAAGAGCAGACATTTTCCATCTTTATGACTGACATGGATGTGTAATCTTTGGAATGGCATCATGATTTTACATCAAGCGTTAGTGACTTGAAAATGTATGACCTTCTTCACTCCAGAAAAGTAATGAAAGTTCATGAAATGACCAATCAAGGCAAAGGAAAGAGATGAAATAACAATAAAAGCTATCACCCAAAACCATATCTAGTAAATGATAACTTAATCTTTTTATCTTCACAAAGTCAGACAACTGAGCATTTTAGATGTCTCAATATGGGCAGTTTGTAAGCAGACTAGAATGACTGTAGATACAAGATGTAAACAGAAGTTTTCTTTACACTTGAGGCTTCCATATTTACTAAAATCAGTTGTGTTAGAGTATGAGAGTATGGAAAACAAAAAAGATAGGCTAGAATATTCAGTTGCTCTCTTCACTCTGATTGTTTTTTCTGTGGTACTGTTTTAGATTTCAACCATAATATTCATAGCCTTATGTAACAGAAAGAAATTTAAGAATAATTCTGAAAATATTTCAAAATATTACCTCATTTTCTGAATATACTCAGAAGTGTTTGTTTTTTTTTTTTTTAAATGGAGCTGACCCACTGTTATGAAAACCAAACTTAAAGAGGAAGAAAAGATGTTTAAGGAAGTCAGCAAAGTCTTCATATAGCCATCTTTTTCTGCAATCTTTCATGATACATGATACCTTAGTAGGGAAAAGAACACTGACAAAAACATCCACTGGATATATCTGATTTCAGCAAACCACTCCTCAGGGAGTAAAGGTCTGCTAAAATTTTAAACTTGGATAAGCAATAAGAGAACCTGTAGGATGGAAGACAGCAAAATGAGTTACTAGCTCAAGACAGTCAATCTCAGATTCATGGAAGTGCTTCTTTCTGTTACAGAGAGTATTGGGCAAGGCTGTTGGACTCGTTACTGAGGATCTCTGGTAAGAGAAGAGGTAAGAGTGGTTATATACGGCCTTCAAAATGCAGGACATGGAATGAATTTTATATATTGCAAAACTAAACTGATTATTTGGTGTTCAGTCATTTCTTTTAAATAATCCTCACTCAAATAATCTGTCAAAAATCAAACCCGTGAAAATGTTGTGGAAATGTTTATGGAACACGCTTAGTATTGATTTTCTTATTTTTTAGTAAAAAAAAGGAAATAAAGGAGGAATAAAAGCATCAATACATTATTTTTACAGAAGTTCCTTTCCGAATTCATAAAGTGAAATATTTTTCTTCATTTGATTTTTCTATAACAAACTGGAAATTCTACCAGAATTTGATTACATTTATCATACACGTAATTCTTGATCCTGCTGTAACACATGTCAGAAGTTGAGGTGAAATCTTTACGCAAGTGATTTCAATGAAGTGCAGTTGTATTCAGAAGTTTCAGATATCTCATCTAGCTGGTGAGCCCTAAATTTATAATCTATGTCTGGTGTTCCCATGCAGATTTCTTTATTCTATTTTATTCTTGTCCTGGTTTGGTCAGGATGGAAAGTTCCAAAGTTATGGTTAGATACCATATACAAAAAAACTTCTGTGCAATCATTAGCAATTTACTGTGGCTACTCAAAATGTACAGCACTGTTAAATAAAACATGTAGAAAAGAACTTGCCTGCTTTATACTAGCTTTGTGTTGTAATTTGTAATTTTGTGAAATAACCGTGAGCAACAGCATTAGTAATTCACTTTCCTCTCTTTACAATGCAGCACTATTCTCCCACTAGATCTGGAAACTTCCTTTTAAATAATAGCAATTTCTTGCTGCAAACCAAGCAGCAGTTTATTTATTTGACAGATGAGTTTATAAATGCAATTTAGTCTTGGGATGCATGACATTGACAAGCTCTCTGGAGTCTGAACTGGACAAAATTTCACTAAATGGAATACTTTTTTATCTATAAACATGAAAGTCACAGAAAGGTTGAACGCTGTGGAAACCCACACCATCTCAATAACGTTTTTTTTTTAATGACTAACGGCATTATCCTTATATGTATAAGCCCTCTAATTATAGACTTTGGGATTATATTAAGCTTTTATTTTATTTCCTCAATTTCACATTGTTGTTTGAAATGAGTACAAGTTCTGTTGAGGTAACAATACAATGAAGCACACAAGCCGTAAAATTGAAAGCTTTTTAAAAGCTGCATATGAAAATTCCTTTTAACTTAATTTCCCCATTCAGAATTGAAGTGTATTAGCAACAACCGAACTAACAAGGACCTAATTCTGCTTGACTTGATTGCTTTTCAGTTAGTTCCACTGTGTGAAGTTTCACATCTCAAGATCCTTCTGTCTTGCACCAACATAAATGAATAATTACAAAAGATACAATTGAAAATCAGACATAGAAAGGGCTTGGAGTAGCAGTTGATTGCTATGTAATTCCTCAGATCTTCAATTGAGAAATGAAAGTCCTTCTCACTGTGAAGTGGAAAAACCCGAACATATTATATATATATATGTATCAACAAACCGAGTATGTATATCTTAATATATATGTATGAATTTGGGAAATCACAGCTTGTCAAATTTTAGTTAGAGGTCACTAACACAGGTTCAGTATGCAGCTGGATTTCTCTCACTGCAATCTCTTTTTTTTTTTGCATTACAAAGAAAAGAATTTTTTTAAGCTCTCTCTCAAAGAGACAACATGCATTTTCTCATTTGTTCTAAACTGTTATTTTATTACCCATGTAATGTTTTTGAAGGAGCATTTTTCTAGTAATCCTGACCAACGGAGTGAGATGAAATAATATTTTTATGCTACATGTGAAATTGATTTAGTGATTTTCTTCCTTTTCTGCTATAGCCTGGTAATTGCAGTTTATATGTCACTGGAATAAATTACTGCAGTTTAAAAATTGCTGAGACCTAAAATTCTTCCTGATACTAACAAACTTCCTAGTAAATATTTATCTTTTATATTCCCTTAGTTAATAAAGGCGTTAAATAAGTCTATGAATAACAACAACAACAAAGTACTTTCTTCAGACATTGCTCTTCACTATATTCCTTTTCATATAAAAAAACCTAGGATATCCATGACCTTTTGCCACCTTTCCTGGAGAAATGTATTTCTTACATATGATGAACACCGAGGTTTATGATAGATACAGACAAAATGAAATACATTTTGTGGTCCCAGGCAAGATTTAAGACCTTAGATGTATATTCAGAAGTTTCCAGTTTTAACATAACTGATTGTCTTTTATAAACAAATAAACTAAAAATTTCTGGCCTTACTGTTCTTCTGGTCTCAAAGGACCATCAGTGCTCTTGACCATGACTGAATTTCTTTATAGATCTCTACACTGTCTCTGTAGATACAGCCATAGTATCTGAACTGTAGAAAAATGTGCTGGCTTACTTTTCAACTCCATTGGTTCCTAACCTTTCATGAGCACTTAATTCCTCACATAGAAGGAAACAGTCACGCCGTAGAAGCCTTTGGACCATGAAGGGTAATTGGATAAGATCTTTTGAAAGATTTACAAGCCTGCCAAGGATTTTGCCAGCTTTAAAGCTGACTGATTCAGTGTGAAAAGACCTGAACAATTCTGACCTAAAGGTTTAAAGAGAGACCTTTTCTGTGAAAGTATAATTTAGAGCCTGTAATAAAAGCGTATTGAAAAACACCACAAGGAAGAAAACAGCCATAAATTCTACAGCTTAATATTACATTACAGGACACTTTTCAGTGACATATCCTCTTGTCTTGCAACATACCTCTGTTGCCTCAAACTGTTTTTAATTATTTCTTTTAAGAGCTACAATGGTAGCTCATCAATAAAAGCATAATAAGAAAGCCGTTTGTTTAATACTGCTGAGAATGTTGACTTGCTTTCTCTCTATATATACATAAACATACATGAAGAAAGACCAGGTCTTCGTACAGTGCCATAAGGAAGAAATAAGGGGAAGAATCACAAAGAAAATTCGGCAATTTATGTACAAAAGGCAGGTTCTCACAATTTCTGTTAAACATCTGTACCACCTTGAATACCCAGTATGTACCCAGCGGTAAATTCTCTGTGCTGCTTCATTTCTATCGTTGTGCCATTCACTATGGACCAGCACAGTGCCTAAAACACTGCGGAATACAGAAACAGGACACTCTCTCCACTCCTCTCACCTGCAAGGCCCAGGTAAGTCAGCCCACCGCTCAAATAAATGTGAAGTGAGGCTGCTACCTCCTCCGTTGTTTCTTCACTGATTCCCAGTGGTAGAGCACTAACAAATGATGTAAAAGGTTAATTCAAAATCCTTAGGTGGCACCTAAGCATTAAGCTGTTGCAAAGAGAGTATTTTGCTCATCTTTGACTGCAAAAACTTTACACATAAAATAACTTTAAAGCTTTTGTGACCTAGCTGTGTTACATGCAAGGAGAAATATAACATACATTGTCTCTGGAATTTTGTGGAGATCTGCTTGTGTAAAACGTTATAAGCATATGTCTCTATGCTAAAGACCTCTGCACTTCCACCAGTTCTTCATGTAATATTCAGATAGTTTAAAAATCAAATTTCACATTGTTGTCATTGGTTTTAAAGAAGGGCACTAATTGTCTGTTTCCTCTGAGATCTGTGATTAAGTCAGTCCTGGGCAAAGTGTATGTACAGTGTCAGTGTCTTGTCTGAGAGCCATTTCCCATGTTTTGCACTGCTCAGACACAAAATGCCATTACTTTCACTGAAGGCCTAGCACTTTTATTCCAGTTATTTTATTGCTGACTTTCAAATAATATTCACTAATTTCTTCTGATTGTAGGACTTTCAGGGTTTTTCTTGTGTTCTAACTTTACTGTGTGTGCCCATGAGTAGAGATTCTTTGGAGGCGTGTGACATGAATGTAACAGTGAGGAATAACTTCATGCAGACTCACAATTACTGAATTTCAAACTAAGATCTGCCCTCAGGCTCCGGTTTGAATTTCACTGGTATGAGTAACATGCCTCTAGGACAGCCAAGAACAATCTCCATGTGAATACCAGAGGGGAGTGTATCCAGAGATAATCACAGCATGGACCTGCAGCACTGGCTGAAGAGCTAATCTTGTGAGGGAAAGATCAAAGTGTAACTATGAGATACAGGGGAAATCTCTGGGGCACTTCCAAATGGTGAAAAAAGCATCAGAGGTTCCACCACAACAGTTACAGAAGCACTGGGAGACAGCCAGTAAATCTGTTTGAAGAGGATAGACTGAATTAATTTATTTGCAAACTTAGACTTTGAGATAAAGGGATGAAAATTTTGTAGAGTAGCTAATTCTGTGGTTTTGGTTTTTTTCCTGATGAAATTGAGAAAGGTAGACTTCATTCTGACTGGATGTATGCTGGTGTATATTTTAATTCCATTAAAAGCAGTTCAGTTCCATAGGTGTCAAAATACAGGAAAACAGGTTGGAATCTGACCACAAAGCTAAAAATTAGGAGTTCATTGTTTCCCTGAAATAAATATAGTTTCTAACTTATCAATTCTCAGCTATAGTTTTCTAAACTATCTGAAGCTACATAGTTATTAAGAGAAGTAAGATTAGCTCCATGGCATATCAGATCACCTCCCTGTTTTCAAACACTGGTAAAATTTAGACAAAATGGCACATGGTAAAGATGACAGCTGAGCATAATTTATTTGATGCTTCATTTTCTGTGGATAAAGCTTCAGAGTGAAGGATTACCAGAGTCAAATCTGAGAAATATTGTCATGGAAATAATTAGAGTTTGACATTTTGCAGGTACTATGTGACATGATGATTGCTGTTTTAGGAATGTTCCAAAGTGCAATTAAATTGCATCTCTTACCAACGGACCATCAATCATTATCCGCAGTTCAGTGGGATATCTTTAGACCATACATTTTACAGGAATTATTGTAGTTTATCACATTGTGTACCTTTAGGGAGCCTTAATCTTTAAATAATTGCAGTAATAATTGGGAGGAGGCATACATTAGATGTGCTTAATGAATCAGGTTATTGACACACTAAATCAAAGGGATTATGTTGCATTGTTTTCTTGATGTTTAGGCATATTAGTGGTTGCAAAAGTACATTCTTCTATACAATATTATGCAAGATAGTCTTTATTTATAATCTTTGTTTTCTTAAACATTTTAAAATAAGTAAACTATGTATTGCAACATGAAAGCTAAAAATATTCTACTTCATGAATCACAGAAGTATATTAATGACATGCAAGCATGCAATTCTTCTTCTAGATAGAAGATTTCCTTACTAAACTATAAACTTAGTCCAGCTATGTTCCCTTTGCACCACTATGGTGTGTTCTATCCGTTTTAAAAAATCCAGAGAAGATCTGCCTCCTCTGAAAGTGAAACCTGGGATGCAAACTTCATATAATCAGTGCCTTTTAAAAATTATGTTGAATGTTATCATTCAACTTGACTCAATTGTCTATGGGGATTCATAGCTAGTGGGTAACCCCATAGGTTGACCACTGGGGTTCTCCTGTTGAGGATATAATAAGAAGCAGCCCTAAGAATGCTTTAAAAACAGGCATGACGGGTCACAGTAGAATGACTGGTTGATTCCAGAGTCAGTCATCGGCAACCAATTTCTCTGCAGTCTCACTGTTGTGCATAATGGAGCCTGTGGCAGAAAAGTCTTAGAGTCATGCCTACCATGTTGAACAACTGTGGTAGGCTGACCTTGGCTAAGGGCCAAAATCCCACCCAGCTACTCACACACTCACTCTCATCAGTGGGGCAGGGGGAGAAAATAGGACAAGAAAGCTCATGGGTCAAGATAAAGACAGGGAGATCATTTACCAATTACTGTTGCAGGCAAAACAGTCTTACATGGGAAAAAAAATAATTTAATTTATTGACAGTTAAAATAGATCCAGGTAGTAAGAAACAAAGAGAAACATTAAACCAAGAAGTTTTCTCCCCCTTTCTTCCCAAGCTCAACTTAATTCCTTCATTCCCAACTCCTCTACGTTCTCCACAGCAGAGTAGGGGCAGGGGGCAAATAGGGGTTGTGGTGCTGCTCCTTCCTCATCACACTTTTCTGCTGTTCCTGCATGGGCTTTCCCCACAGAGACTGCAGCTTCCTTCAGGGAATAACCAGGGTGGATACTTCCTGAAGGAAATCTGATGATGGACTTCAAGCACGGGGTCCTCAATGGGCTGCAGAGAAATACCTGCTCCAACGTGGGTCGACCTTTAGCTTCATCGAGTCTCTGCTGTGCTGCCTGAAGCACCTTCCCCTGCTCCTTCTTCTCTGACCTTAGTGTTCTCTCTGCTGTTTTTCATTCTTTTTTTTTTTCCTTTTTTTTTGTTTTTTTTTTCCTTTGCCTTTGCAGCATTTTTGCCCTTTCTTAAATATGTTATTGCAGAAGCACCACAAGCCTGGCTGACGGGCTCAGCTGTGTCCTGCTATGGGTCTGTTTTGGAGACAGCTGTGTCTGGCATGGGTCCGTCCATCTCCTCTTCTCACAGAGGCCACCCCCGCAGCCCCCTGCTGCCGAAACTTTGATGCCTACACATAAAACAACTACATATGCACTGTCTAGTCTTTATGCTTGTAATAAACTGCTAGCAAATACCCCAAAACTATGCAGAAGAGGTAGCAATCAGGTGATCCTGGCTATAATATTTTTGAATGAAAAACTGTTCTGAGTTTTGTTACAGGGATGATATGGGATTGTTCTTAGATTTCATGTCTGAGGTATTTCTAGCTAAAATGCATCTGGAAGCCCAATCCAATATGGGTCCCCTGCTGAGCCAAACACAACTGGAAGTGCACAGAGAGGGTAGGAAGCACTGAAAGATTCAGAGAATTACCTTAATTTAGAGCCAGACTGTAGAGAGCAACTTGCTAAGCCAAAAAAAAAAAAAAAAGAGATTGCTAAGGTTTTATTAATTTTGAGAATTGCTTTAATAGGCAAAAAGTCACATGCAGATCAATAGAACAAGTCAAGTGAGTCTTCCATGCTATACCCCTTGAAAACCAGCCAGCTTGCACCCGTCACTGAGGTGCTACACTGCACGGCTGCAGGCTGCACAGACTGGCCCTTAACTGTTCTTCTTCTGTTCTTCCATACCTCCAAGCACCCTGGTCTAATTTCTTATCTTCTCCCTGTGGCAACATTTGATCAGAAAGGCATTTGACATCGGCTGATAATCCCAGACATTACAAAATAATTTGAATAGTGTAGGAATCTACAGATTGGGGTGGGGAAATCAGTCATTGCCCAGGAGCACCAGGAATTTGTTTGTGCTTTGGGGGAAAAAAGCAAAGCCATTTAAACCTTGATGGTTTGGTATTTCTGGGTAGTCACTTCTGTGGTCCAGCTGTTATAAACTGTGTGAGAAGAGCAGATGCTGATATATAGATGAGCTGCCCCTTCTCAAAGTCCTCTAAATTCAGTGTGGAAATGTCAGGAAACTTTGTCAGATAAAATAATGAGTTGTTCAGATGAAGCAGAAAGAAGGACCCTAGGAAATTATTAGAATAAAGGGATTTAACTGCTTTGGTATAACTCTAATCGTACTTCCTAGACTTCTTTTAAGACTTCCATGTTTGTACTTAGAATTTTAGGCTTGCAGCCACTAACAACTTTTTTTTTTTTTTGTCTTAGCAACTGTTTCTGGTGTCGCAACCTTACTACATTCTCTAGTTTTGTCAAAGAATATAATATATTCACCCACAGTCACATGTGTGCAATTACAGATGTAAATGTTGATGACTACTCATCACAAGAAAACACAGGGAGCCCTGTATTTTGCTATTGCCCAAAGACTGGTCTTTTTCTTTTTCATTTCCAGCAGACAATACTAACTGAAAAATATGCTTATTAAATACTCTCTCTCTCTTGGGTTATGACTTTCTTAGTAATCATTAATGTTATACCAAAGCACAGAACAGGAATTACAGTCGTGATTGGGGGATGTTTTTAAAATGTAAATTTGTCTTCCTGTATATTTCAAAATGTGAAGATTGCAGTATAATCTCCTGTTCCTGCACAGCCCTTAGCTACAGCACATTTAAGTAGAAGTTTTTTCTCTAATTTTATTACTTTTAACTGTTATTCTACTAGTGAGTTTCAGACAATTCTAAGATATTTGCATCTATTTTCTTCATAGTTTTGACATATTTGGGCCCATTATTTTTCCGTCATGACATGCATAATTCTTCTATCTTAAGCAAAAGTAAGTCTGCTACTGTGAGATTGTACGCCCTCCGCAGAAATATGGATTGCTGTCAATATTCATGGGCTTTGCCTCATTCACTTTTTCATAACTATGCAAGTTTAACTAGGACTTCTGTATATTCAACCAGAGCTTTATTCGTTTCCTACATGTGGATCCTGGTTATATACCCTTCTTCCAGTTAAATCATTGTAACTTCCTATAAGTACTAATCTAATTCAGTAGGTTTCTAATTGTGACATTTCTTACGTTTGCAGTTGATGAGGGAAGATGCATTAGAATTACTCTTCTTATTAGCTAATGTTCATTAAAATATACCCTAGGTAGCCATAAAAACTAGTTAAAAATAAACGATGAGGATACAGGCTTTTAGGACACCCTTGTTATTCATCATGACGTGTGATATAGTATATAGGGGGCGGGTATGAGGCAGGTGTGAGTTTAGTGAGGGTGCAGGGTTATTCTGAGATGACCAAAAACCTGACATCAACGACACTGACATGACATCTAAAGAGGCAGAGTATATAAAGTTACTCCTAATATAGTCCTCTGCACCAGAGCTGACCCACCTCTTGTCTGTTTGGAAGTTGAGGAGAATTACGGTAGATCTGCTCATAGCTGTGGCAGCACCACCTTACGCACAGTGCATGCAGTGCTGTGTGTGGACAGGTTATTTCCCACCACAGTGGATATGTCTGTGGAAATACCGAAGACATTGTGATGTGACTGTTCCCTGGCCCTCTGTTCCCTCGGGTCTGTAAAACAACAGTTCTTCAAGATACACTAGGGACTTTTTGCTGGTTTGGCTTTCTGGTGAACGTGTCTGGAAATACCCTGTACTTGTACAGGACTTGATTTATGACAGTTGAGAGTATTCTTCTTACCCAAGGAAAGAAAAGCTGTGATCAAAAAATTTCTGACCTCTGCACCGTTCACGATGTCTCAAATATATCCTGATAAGAAGAATCCTAGGAATAACAGATTTTAAGGCCAGCTAGACTGACCCCTTGCACAGAGCAGGTCATAAGATTTCATTCTGGAACTCCTTCAAAAACCATAAAATTATGTTGGTGCTGAACTCTTATGTGAAAGATTAATTCTTTTGAATTCACTGTCATACTTACACGTTTTGCACTTGAAGTTAAGACTACTGACAGGGAAGGGTAGGATGGGAACTCAGACCAATGGATGCAACAGGAGTAAGGTAGGAGTGGTGACTAACTTCACTGTAGCACAACCTGAAGAGTAGCAAACCAGAAGGCTGTTATTATGCTGGCATCCTATTTTGCACTGTTTCTTTGCTTTCTACATAACACTGGCATTTAAGAATTTTTGACTGCTGACCTGAACAGGTCAGTTGCTTGGATGTGAACTAGTATTCTCAAATACTTAATTGTATGAAAGTCAAAGGCTTTCACTTTCTTTCTCTTTAGTTTTTAGCATATTAATCTAGTTGCCCCATCATGTACTAAATAATACACATCAGTGAATTCTGAACCAGTATAAGAATGTGAATACATAGAGTATTTGCTTTTCTTAAGTATGAAAAAAGTCCAGGTTTATTTAATGGGCAGTTCATTTATGAGTACAGGCCAAAAGAGAACAGGAATAATGTATGAAGAGTTAAACCATTAGGGGACAGGCATGAATGAGAAGTAAACCAACAGGTAGTTAAAGGGACTTTGAATCTGCTAAGGTTTTTCACTATCCACTTTCAAGATCTTGAAACTAAAACTGTACAGAGTATCAATCAAGTTTTGAATCAAGTTTCTGTTCTCAAAACAAGTTCTCATTCATTGAACACATTTGGTAAACTCCTTTTTCATTGGTAGAACACTGGGGCATACGTGAACTGTCTTTTAATTGCGTTGATTTAATTAAGATTTTAATCCTAATGTTATATATTAATAATACAGGTCATTTATCAGCTATTATTGAAAACTTGATTATATTCTCAACTGTCTCAGTCAACATAATTTCAGGAAACTGGAAAGGAATCACAAGCCAATTAAAAAATGCACATTGTTCCTATTATACTGCTGAATGACAAATCTGTTGGCCTGAAGGTCAAATTTCCTTTTGTGAAAACTTTCCATAGAAATCTTTTGTTTCTTATTGGCTTCTCTTTGATTATCTCTAAATTCAAGAGGCTGTGTACTTCTGGTTATACTTCCACACGTGTGTCCGGTAAATATTTAAACATCTGATGCTATTGAAGTATGAAATTAATAAAGAAATTGAGTGATTTATGACACTGTTACTGATAATAATTTGGGAGGATTTTAAGGCTGACTCAGTTTTATTGCAACCTTCTGCCTTATTAATACAACTAAGTAGGTCATAATGAATGTGCATGCAGGTACACGCACATCCTTTTTAATCCCCCTACAGAATTCTTTTAATTTTGACTTGTTAACATGAAAGTGAAAGCTATAATCAGAATTTTTTAGATTTCCTGTGAGGAAAAAGAAAAAACACAAAAGCAAAACTGATGCAATTTACATGCATTTCTTAAAGTAAAGGTAGAAAAAGTATCAAGCAGAAGGACTGAGCAAAATTATATTTGCAGTTATAGTACTGTAAACTTGGACTAATTCTGTGCCTTTGAAAGAAAAAAAAATCTTTATATTTCTTTGAAATCATCAAAGAATATTTTTTAAAAAACATTTTTCCTTTATAGTTTCCTTACTGAAGGCATTTACTACTCATATATTATCTTGTATAATAGGATTATTATTGTGAGCTCTCTTTTTTCAGGTTTTGGCATCATAAAGAATAATTAAATTGAGCAGAAAGCCTAAACCTCTTCAATAAAGCAAATAAGCTTTAATATCCAATTCTCTTTCTGATACAAGTCATAACTACAGTACTTCACAGGAAAAAAATATATTTCATGGCTACTCTCATGCATCCTCTCCTGTACTTCTTGAGTCTGCTCTCTCTTTCTGTCCCACTATTGCAACTACCTTGTTCTTTCTTCAAGTGCCCCAGTATTTATTTCTCTTCAGAACACATCAAATCTGCAGTTAGGAGTAGATTTTTTTTTCTGTTCTCTTACTATATTTCTCCTTGTCGTCTCTTTGAATATTTGGCTCTTTGCTTAGTTATACATAGGCATCTAAATCCTTTATTAGATCTAAATTAAAGATAGAATAAATTAAAATTAGATCTAAATTAAATTAGAATCAATTGATTAATTAAAATCAGATCTAAATTAATTAGATCTAAACTAAAGATAGAAGCCCAAATATGATATAGACATTGTGATGCTTTATTTTTAGACATTTCTACATATGACAATACTATGGAAAGATACAAAGGAGCTCAGATCAAGAAGCAGTATAGTGACATTGCTGCAGCAGTTCGTGCAGGCTAACCAACCCTGTGAAGTGTATTGTGTGAATCCAAATGAGGAAAAAAAAATACCTATACTGCTTCCAGTACTCAGCGTAGTTAGGCATGGCAGTGCGTTGAATTGCTGCAAGCAGGTTTTCTGCCATTTGAAGTCTCCAAGATACATGTGTCTGTGACCATGCCTGGGGAAAGTCAGATTCTGAGGTTGAGTTAGCAGAGGTCATTATGTTGAGGAGGATGTATAAGTTAATCAACAGAAAATACTAAAGAGGAGGATAGGTCCCTCAGGTTTTTCTGCAATGAAACAGCACAACAGGATTTAAGATAGTCAGTTTTGAAGATCAGAAAACTGTTTTTCAGTCTTTTTTTGGACTGAGTTGGAGTAGGTTCTTGAATCCCAACTCCAGCCTTCCAAAACTGCTTCCTATTTGCCAAGCTACAGGGTGTTTTGAGGCAGTTTATTCTTAGTGCATCTCCTTGGACAAATTTGTTTCCCTTCCTCCAAAATATAGTATCTGGGGGACATGATTTAAACCTGATGTCTCCTGTCTTCCAGCTGAAGCTTGTCAACTCAAGGACAGAGTACAAGATTGTAAAATCAGTTTTGTGTTTCCTTTTCATTTTTCCTATTGGATGATTTTTTTCCCCCTACAAAGCAATTTCAGGAAGGAATTTCAGAAGGGGACTTCTGCCTTAAAATAACCTGTATTTGTGGGTTGAGTATGTTCTACATCTCCTCAGGTAGAGCTGGAAATTAAACCTTTGAATGTTGTCACAGGACAACATGGACCTAGCTGCCTTCCCTGGCTGTGTTTAGGAGGAAGCTCAGGGCAATGGGAAGAGTCTTACTGCATACAGTCAGTCACTGTTGAGTCAAAAATTGACCCCTGGCTTACAAGATGAGTGGCACTGATTGCCTCTAGGCTAGTGAGGGCTAGCCTCCTGTGTTGCAGGTTTATCGTTAAGGCAGTTAGTTGGGATGGTACAAAACATGGCCAGGGAGTAAATGAAAGGGCAGTTTCGATGCTCAAGGGCCCAGTGCTTGAGTTGGCTCCCTGGCCCTTGTCTACCTAGTAGCACAGATGTCCCTGGAGTGCCTCTCTCTTTGTGCCTCCCAGCTGCTTGAGGAAGAGCAGGTAGGGCAAGATATAGTTCGTAAATCCCTGTAGGACGTATAGTTGTGAAATAATCTTGATGGCCATGAACAGGATGTTGCCCAGGGATTTGTGGGCATGTCTGGAAGCAGAGGCTCAGCTGCCAACCTACCTGCTTTGTAGAAGCTGTTTGCATAAGTAATGCAAGAGCCCTGAGGATGCCCAGCAGCTGAGACAGGCTCCTGAGGACCTACTTTTTAGACCTAGGCAACTACTGACAGATAAATGGCACTTTTGTGGTTTTATGAGCCCCAGCTAACACTTCAAGTTATTGAGGTCTGAGGCTAGTAAGCTTTTCAAAGAATCTAAAATGGGATTTAGGCCAATACTAAGAAGTCCCAAGAGGTGCCAAAATATTTTGAATATATGCTACCCTGGGTTCTTTTTAAAATGTCACCTTAGTGTGAATTGCTATCAGCAGTGAAGAAATAATTTTTATGACTCTAGTGTAAAGCACATATTATATTTGTTTTTTTCTTTGTAAGAATAAAAACTCTAACCAGAAAAAAAAAAAAAAAAAGCTTTTCTGTTTCACACACAAAGCATTGCTAGTCTGAGGCTGAAGTGGGTGCAAGGTATCCATTTGAGTCTAATTACCCAACCAGGTTGAGCACAGCCAGTCCAACAAAACCCCAGCTGTAGTTTTTAATTGCCTTAAATGAGCTCCTAAATAACTATGTGGAGTTAAACCACAGCACAGAGAACACAATATAAGTGCATAGAAACTCTGAACACCCAGGGCTCTAGAGTGCTCAATTAAACTTTCCTTGATTATTCAATAGAACAGAAGTGTGCAAATTAAAGGCTTTCATGCTACAGCAGGCTACGACCTCATTCTCAAGTTTCAATATTGCAATGGAACTTAATTAAGATATTCCCCATACAAAGCATAACCCTAGAGGTAAGTTTTGTTCCAAATACTTCATATAGGCATCTCTCCTGCTGTTAAGTGAATAGCTTTGGTGAATCAAAATAAATATTGTTCTGGCATAGGCTCACTTTTATTGTGTACACTGTGAGAAAGTAACAGTATGAAATCATTAAAACATTTAACTCACCATGCTGAAATACAGTTACTAAAAAGCCTTGTTCTCATTGCATTCAGACTGTAAAGTGTCTTAAAAATAGTTTGGTGAGGACTCACACTAATTCGCAATTCTGATAGATGTCCAGTTTGAATAGGAATGAATTGTATTCCCTCAGGTATGGATAATTGTAAGTGTAAAATGTTCACCCCATTTAGGTCAGTGGTAAAAAACCCTGGCAAAATCAATATTCAGTAGAAAGAACAGCTTCATCTCGGGATATTTCTTGTTTCATATAACTGCAAAGTACGCTTCAGTTACTGCATGAAAAGCCTTTTAAGTTCAATGTGTTATTAATTATAGGAACAGAATGCCAAACACATTGGACATGGTCATGTTAAATATAGTGGTTTTGTCATTTATACTTTGTTTAGAACCACCGAAATATATTAATCTCTCTTTTTAAATCGACCTATTAAGATAGAAGTCTTAGACAATACAATTATTTAATTTCAGTGCCAAGTTACTTTTCATACCAGAAGGCTTTTTTTACTATGGGAACAATTTGTGCACGCCTAAATGTTTAAATTATGTCCCAACTAACATTGCTAATTATGATGTTAACAGTATACTGCTACCTTGCTTTAAACAGTTATTTCTAAATAATTATTAGTGAAATCAATTATGGAAACCAAAAAGACTTCTTAATCTTATTATGCATTTTGTTTGACCACATTCATATAAGCAGGTTAAGAAAGTTATCTCACTTTAAAATTTTGCCTCAATCATCATTCACTAATCATTTATCTGCTGCCTTAGATCATTCCCACCTGTCTTCGGCGTTTCCCTCATCTTCCATTATCTTATAATTTTCTTTTATCTCTCATCCAAAAAGTGACATTAGAAGCTGATGTTTTGGTACTATTTATTGACTTAACATCAGTTCATTTTTTTCAGAATTAAACTTTCAATTTCATCACAGGAAATTAAAAAATAAAACAGTTCAACATTGACACAAGAGCTATTTCCTTTGTCCCAATAGTTTCTTCATGCGGTATATAAACCTAAATCACCCCCAAGGCATCTAAAAACTATGCATTGTAATCTCTGATTTTTAGGCACCTATGCACTGTGTAAGATCCAACAAATGACACTGAAGACAAAAACCTCAGTTTAGCTTAAATACACTTTAACAGGCTAAGATTAGATATGGATATTTTACTTATGACCATTTATCATAGAATCACAGAATATCTCAAGTTGGAAAGGACCCATAAGGATCATCGAGTCCAACTCCCTGCTCCTCACAGGACTACCTAAAATTAACCTATATGACAAAGAGCATTGCACATACGCTCCTTGAACTCTGACAGGCTTGGTGCACCACTTCCCTGGGAAGCCTGTTCCAGTGACCGACCACCCTCTCAGTGAAAAACCTTTTCCTAATGTCCGATCTGATCTTCCCCTGATGCGGCTTCATTCCATTTCTTCGTGTGCTGTTGCTGGTCACCAGAGAGAGGAGATCAGCACCTCCCCCTCCACTGCCTGCCTTGAGCGAGTTGTAGACTGCAACGAGGTCACCCCTCAGCCTTCTCTTCTCCAAGCTGAACAAACCAAGTGACCTCAGTGGCACCTTTTAAGTCTTGCCCTTGAGACATTTCACCATCTTTGGTTGCCCTCCTCTGGATGCGCTCTAATAGTTTAATGTCCTTATATTGAGGCGCCCAAAACTGCACACAGTACTCGAGGTGGGGTTGCACCACTGCAGTGTATACTAGGGCAATCACCTCCCTCGACCGGCTAGCTATGCTGTGCTTGATGCATCCCAGCACACATTTGTCCCTTTTGGCTGCCAGAGCACACTGTTGACTCATATTCAACTTGCCATCTACCCAAACCCCCAGATCTCTTTCCACGGGGCTGATCTCCAGCCTCTTGTCCTCCAGTTCATGTGTATAACCAGGATTACTCTGTCCCAGGTGAACACTCTGGCACTTGCTCTTGTTAAATTTCATATGGTTGGTGATTGCCCAACTCTCTGGTCTATCCAGATCTCTCTGTAAGGTATCTCTACCCTTAAGGGACTCCACAACTCCTCCTAGTTTAGTATCATTGGCAAACTTACTTAATGTATGCTTGATTCCTGCGTCCAGATAATTTATAAAAACATTAAAGAGCGTTGGCCCTAAAACTGATCCCTGAGGAACTCCACTGGTCACTGGCCACCATCCTGACATAACCCCATTTAATACTACTCTTTGAGCCCAACCCATCAGCCAATTGCTCACCCAACGCATTATGGACTTGTTTAGCGGTGTGCTGGACGTTTTGTCCAAAGGATACTGTGGGAGACAGCATCAAAAACTTTGCTAAAATCCAAAACCACCACATCTACTGATTTCCCTTGGTCAACCAGGTGGGTGACCTTGTCATAAAAGGAAATTAAATTAGTTAAGCAGGACTTTCCCCTCTTGAAGCCAAGCTGGGTACTACCAATGACTGCATTGTCTCTCAAGTGTTTTTCAATAACTCCCAGAATAACCTTCTCCATATTTTTACCAGACAATGAAGTGAGACTGACAGACCTGTGACTACCAGGGCCTTCCTTCTTACACTTCTTGAAAATTGGGACAATGTTTGCCAGCTTCCTGTCAACTGGGATGTCTCCAGACTCCCCAAACCATTGAAAGATAGTGGAGAGAGGTCCCAAGATGACATCAGCCATCCGTTTCTGTACCCTGGGATGAATCCCATCGGGCCCCATAGTATTATCAGCATCCAGCTGGAGCAGCAAGTCTCAAACAAGTTCAAGGTCGGATGGGAATTCATCATTCCCTCAGTCACGGTCTTCCAACACAGGACTCCGGGGCTCCCAGGGCCCATCATCATTTTGAAGACAGGGGTGAAGAAGGCCTTAAACTTCTCTACTTTGTCTACATCCCTATTTTTGAGGTGACTGACCTCGTCAAGCAACAGACATATGTAATCTCTGATTCTCCTTTTGCTATTAAAAAAGCCCTTTTTGTTGTCCTTCACAGTGCTGGCCAGCTTGAACCCTAATTGAGCTTCAGCTGTATGAATTTTCTCCCTACACTGGCAAAAAGCATCTCTGTAGTCCTCTTGTGTTGCCTGTCCTTGCTTCCAATGTCCATACACTTTCCTTTTCTGCCTAAGTTTTAGAAGATGGTCCCTACTCAGCCAAGCTGCTCTTCTGCCCTGCTTGCTTGACTTCTGACACTTTGGAATTGCCTGCTCCTGTGATGGAGAGATGGCTTTTAAAAAGTGACCAGCATTTGTGGACCCCAACACTTCAAAAGCAGATTCCCAGGGCACCTTACTAACTAGGTCCTTCAGCAGCCTGCGTTTTGTTTTATGTTTAGTATATTTTGTAAAAAGTTTGATTTTTTCCTCAAATTAGTTAATGTATGATAAACTCCAATTGCATAAACAACCGTATTCAGATATAGTTTTCTGATAATTCTCTTAAATTTGTGAAAAACCACACTCGAAATGGCATAAAATAACTATGTAAGTAACTAAGATAACTTTGAAATGCATCCTGACTCAAGACTGAAAAAAACCAGACAAAATTGGTCCTGTTGCTATGATAGGTGTTAGGGCATGTGAAGTAAGTTGAGAGGAGAAGCATGCCCACTTCTTCATTGGCTGAGTGTAAAGATTTGAGTTGGTACAAGGTCTAAAGTTTATAATGCTAACACTGCTTAACAGTGGTGAAGACACGAACACATAGTGATTGTGCACCAGTGTGTATGGGTAAATGGCTGCCAGGATTTTGGTAGGGAGCTCTGTCCTGGTTGGGAGTGTACTTTTGGCAATGCCAGCTCAGAGTCGAGTCACTAAATGGTTGTTGTAGTCCCACCTGAAGCCTCTTCTTTGGAGCAACTGATACAAATAACAGCTGATGTCTATATTTTCTCATTTAGTATTTGGGTGTTAGATCATGTTATCACACAACAGCACAGGCCTTTTCTCAGTCTGTCCAATCCTGTCAGTATAGATCACACACTTTTTAAAAGCAAACTGGGCAGAGACAAAAAGGCCAGAGGAGAATTAGATTGAGAAAAGGAAAAAAAAAAAAAAAGAAATGACCATAAAGTACAGATAAATTTGAGATAAATATTATATTTTGTGTATATTTTCCATCATTACATTTCACTTATTTTTTAAAGAGGGTTTTGACACAATCTGTTTGACCTATATCCACATTATCTACAATATGACTTCTGAATGTAGACATAAATCAGTCTTCCTTTCTACAGAAGTGGGAAGTCTCTCTTCAGCTTGCTGTGGTGATAGAGTAGTCAATGAAGAGTATAAAAATG
Source organism: Charadrius vociferus (assembly GCF_000708025.1). Lineage (NCBI taxonomy): Eukaryota > Metazoa > Chordata > Aves > Charadriiformes > Charadriidae > Charadrius > Charadrius vociferus. The sequence continues at coordinate 1,463,978 of NW_009646636.1, forward strand.
CCTTTTCAATCAAGATGTGTGTGCAAAATGGCATTTGCAACAATGAGAAGCTAAGGCTAAAAAATCTAACCTTATATCTGTTGTATGTTTGGAAGTATATAATGTCAGTGTTGGTCATTAGACAACCTGTCTCAAACTGCCTTGATAAAATGTGAATCATCCTTACGAGTTTAGCACTATGAAATGCTGGAGTGGCAGTATAATTCTAAATGTTTTACCAGTTGGAAAATAAATAATGTAAAATACCTGGTCATTAAAATGTCTTCTAAAAAGAAAGACTAATACTAAGTGAGATGTTGTATCATTGGGGCTTGCTTGGACCATAAAGAATGAGGGAGGAAAGCACATTCATTAAGTCAACAAATGATTTTCTAGGAGACATTTTTGTTTCCTCCATGATATGATTTCTTTAGGAATTGTAGTTGAGAAACATTATTTAATGTTCAGTCAATATCTAGTGAATAACTATGCAATAGTCACCCAACTGATGCTTAAGACCAGTGCACAAATGTTCAGAAATTATTTTTATTGTGCAATTTCATAGTATTATAAAGCTGCTAATTAAAGTATTATTGCTAGCTTCCAGTTTCTTTTCTGAGTTAGCAGTAATGTAATATTTTCAGGAAAGCAAATGAAAAACAAGCATTCTTTGTTAATATAGAACTAATACAGAAGTGATGTTAAGGAACAGCTGTTCTCTTACCATTTTCAGCTGCCCCTGTTACAACAATCATCCCTTTTAATTGCTAAACACCTGTCTTTTATTATATTTGATAGAAATTCTTGATTTCATTTAATTTCCAGGCTCTTTTCTGATTTTTAAAGTGTTTTATTTCTCTAATGCCCATTTACATGATTTATTACCTTAATTCCTTTATTTAATCTTGAGAACCCTAAAAATTATTATGGGATTAATTGTGCAGGGAAGTAATGTTTCTCCCTTATAGTCTAGACCAGATACTTGCTCTCCAGTCTTTCTGGAATAAAAAAACAAAAGAAAAAGGTGTCCTGAGAACTAAGAGTTTCTTCTCAATGATAATCACAGATTAGTATGAAGATATGGTCTTGCTCCTCAAACCACTGCCACTGTAGCATGTCATTGTTGAGCCCATTGAATCTCTGAGTATTACAAATACAAGTAAGAAAAAAATTGAGCTAAGCTGCCCATTTCGTTCAATAAAGAGCAACAGTGAAATAGAATCCATAACTTATTCTCACTTGCTCGTAACATCTTATTCCCACTTCAAGTCACATGCTGTCTGTGAAGTGATTTTTGAGTTTTGTATCAAAACCCATGACACGGAACACAATGTTGGTATTCCAAATGAGGTTATTTGACAAGACTACTTCTCTACTGTAGATAATTGTTATGTGTGAAAAAAAAGCTCATAAATTACTTCCCCATAACGACCAAAATTTAGTTCTTCCTTACTCATATGTGAAACTGGGATCACAGGAAGTGTCATATTTAATTGCACCTGTGGCATAGTTATGATTCCGTCACTAAATCTGCCCCATCTCAGCTACTTTATGCAGGAGATCTTTCAAACAGCTATAGTGTGCCTAAGGCAATTTTTTTTTTTCCCTCCAACCTTATTATTATTGTATGCCCTGAAGAATAGAAGTTAATATCTCTTTTATAACTCCTGCTCGTTTCTTTCTTTTTTTATTTTTAATGGAGTTTGGTACTGTAACAAGATTGTCTCTGTGATGTGTGTGTGCATCCACATGTTTATGTATGGAAGAAATCTAAATATTAAAATCTCTGTTCAGCTGAAAGACTGTTGGATCTCCCATTATCATTTTCATGACTGTTGAAATATAAGGCATGCAATAACAAAGGCTCATTTGCTACAATTAAGGCACACTGTTTTCAGTGCTGTTTGCCTTTTATCTCCTCATTGACGCCTCTGAAATTCACACAGGTAAACAACCTGCATAATGTCATTATGCATTTCTATAGTTGCTTGCCTTAGATCTCAAAGTGTTTTATTAAAGGATAGCATAACTTTTGTATTATACGTGCTAAAGGTAAGCTAAAGAAGTGTGAATGTTTTTGCTCTAAGACAAGTGGAAAAACTGGCAGAAGAGTTTCCTCTCTAAGCTGAATCATTTGCAGTCCTCGTTGCAATTATGAGTCTTTCAGTGCCAGCTCTAGGCATAGACATAGAAAGCACTAGCTGAGGGCAGCAATTTTCTGGAAATGGCCTGGGCAAGCTCATGCCAGGCTACCTGGACACACTTCTGTGCCACCCCACAATGGGTACTGCAGAGCTGCGTCCATAGTTACAAGGCATGCAAGCCATGGATCACACGGGACCCTGTCCCTGGGCCTGCAGCACACAAAGCAGTTCAGGTGCAGCCACAGAATTAGGATGAAGTCAGGAGTTCACCCACTTAAGTTCAATAACACAGCTATTTTCATATCGTTATTACTTTTGCCTCTCATCAATATATGGCCTCAGATGATGGCCTTCACACATTATCAGGGAAAAGAAAAACATGGAAAGTACTAACTGTTTTCAGGGCTTACAGTGATCTACTTCCCTAAATTTCCGAATGAATATACAAAGTGTTTGTCCCTTTTCTACTGTGGGCAATCTGTTTTTGAGCTCTACTTTGTCTTCATTACTGCTACCATTTTTTGTTCAGTTACAGAGTTTATTAATCAAGCCACAACCCATACGCTGTACTTCATTAATTGGAAGTTTAGTCTCAGTGTTTTTAATGAAAAGCTTCACATCCACTTCTTTAATCATCTTCAGAAGTGGTTAATTCCTTCCAGAGGTGCATTTGTTCCTCTTCTGCTGTCTTTTTGTTTAAGATGTTAATGGTAGTTTCATTATTAATAACCAGGAAACTGAAAAGTCTTTAATGTTACGGTTATGCAAGGCAATTTGAGCTTTTATCACGGCTAACGCTGGCAAATCTTAATCCTAGGCAAAGTCACAATGCTGTAACCTGTGGGTCATTCTGAAAATACTTCTATTTGTTTATTTCCCTCTCTTTTTGTGCTTTTACTGGTCACAGTTGCTAATGAACTGAATGAGAGTTCTCCATAGATAAAGATTGCCTGATTACTTACACTCCTCACTCTGCTTGTCCAAACCAGAAAGTGACAAATTCAGATCTTCAGATGTTTTTACTTTTCTAGATATTGCAAGGTGATTACTGGGTGGTTCAACGCTTAAGTTTGCCAAGTGTTCACTCCCTTGAGTATAGTCATGAACCTGTAAAGAATACTAAATTGGTCTGCTACCACGAACAAGGTGCTGAATAAGTCACCAACATACTGAGTCAGTCATCTTGCCTTGTGGGATGTGGGATTTTGTTCTGAAAAAAATAATTGGTCAGCTTCAGAAATGTCTAAATACCTAAGTAGGTACATTTAGTTATCTGAAAGTTTTCAGTAATATTACATTTTTAAATCATTTCTGATCAACCACAGTTCCATTTAATTAAGAACTTGTGGAGATTTGCATGTGATTCTTTCCTGGAGGAAGAGGAAGGGAAGGGTGAGAGAGGGAAGTGGGAGGAGAGACAAGGAGGAGGTGAGAAAAGGGAATAACAAAAAACTCCTTTTGATACATTTTCTCACTCCTACTACTGAGTAATACAGTTTGGCTTCAAAAAAGTATACTTTGAAAAAGTGCACAATGTTAACTGTGATTAATGCTCACCAGTAGGTCTAGCTAACATTTTGGGGACTGAAAAAATGGAGAAATCTAGTGAAAAATTGATGCTGTTGATAAGTGTACCCATGACTCAGAAGTGTGTTATAATAACAGGTTGGCTTAAGATAATTGAGAAATTAATTTTACCCTCTGCTGTGTTCTAAGTAAAAATGCTCCCAAAAACTTGCTACCTGCTGTCTTTTAATATAGTAATTATGTCTGGGTAGGTTTTTTCTGCTATTAATCTATGCCTTGAAAATCCTGATTCCAATACGTAAATATTAAATTTTCAAACTGCAGGTCAGATAATTTGACCGTTTCACCTGGGGAAAAACTGTGAAAGTTAGTACTTGATTCAGCGGATAAGAAGAATATGGTGTCTGTTTTTACATAACCAGGTAGTAGCTAACTAAGGCTGATTTCTTCCTGGTCTTAGATTTGAGCCTGCATCTCAGGCTGCACATGATTTACCATCCCAAAGGGTTGTACATATGTGTTTTTAGAAGCAAGACGAATGTGAATGCTGGTGGCAAAATACAATCTCTCTTCTGTTATGAAGAAATTGTATAAATGCTTTTGCTGTGAAACCTTTAAACCCACATTGGTGCATGGTCTTTAACTTAGCCCAATAGCAAAGCTAAATGATCAGTATTAATTCTTAACTACATGGCACAAGATTGTGACAAACTCACCATTAACGTTCCACTGATTGAAAAGCTCCAGGCATGCTGAAAGTAATAACGGAGCTTCACTCTGGTTAGATCTCTAGCCAGCAAATACAGAGAGACCACTACTGTGAAGTATTTTATTTTTTGTTTTCCAATCAAACCCTGTAATTTGTTGTGGGCAACGAAAACAGTGGTGTGTGGCATTGTCATAGTTTTAAGCATCATTGGACCGAAAATATCCTCTCATGTACCTTCACATAGCTTAAAATCATTGTCATATTTCTGCTTTAATTAGATTTACAGTGTTTAAAACAGCAATAAGAAATATACCTTAAAGTCAGTGAAAAAAAAAAAGGGATTTCTGCCCCTCTACTCCACTCTCGTGAGACCCCACCTGGAGTACTGCAACCAGCTCTGGAGACCTCAACATAAAAAAGACATGGACCTGTTGGAGCATGTCCAGAGGAGGGCCATGAGGATGATCTGAGGGCTGGAGCACCTCTCCTATGAGGACAGGCTGAAAGAGTTAGGGCCATTCAGCCTGGAGAAGAGAAAGCTCCAGGGAGATATTATTGCGGTCTTCCAGTACCTAAAGGGGGCTTACAGGAGAGCTAGGGACAGACTTTTTACTAGGGCATGTAGTGACAGGATGAGGGTGAATGGCTATAAACTGGAAGAGGACAGGTTTAGATTAAACATTAGGAAGAAGTTTTTCACTTTAAGGGTGGTGAGGCACTGGAACAGGTTGCCCAGAGAGGTTGTTGAGGCCCCATCCCTGGAGGTGTTCAAGGCCAGGCTGGACGTGGCCTTGGGCAACCTGGTGTAGTGGGAGGTGTCCCTGCCCATGGCAGGGGGGTTGGAACTCAATGACCATTCTAGGATTCTATGATTTTAATATATTGCAACTATTCTCCTCATCCAAACGGTGTGTCCCTAACAATGGCATATACCAAATGACATACAGCTTCTGATCCAGGAAAGAAAGTTAAGAACTTGCAACTCTCCATCTGAAGTCCATGGCCTGGGAGCAGCACAGGCTCTGCTCCACCTGCAGGGCTGTGAATAGTGTACTCAGGTATGCAGTGACTTCCTCTTCAGAAGAGAGCAAGCAGTGGATTTCTCCTTAAGCTGTGAACTAAAGCAAAGCCTAGTATTTATTGGACACATCTGGGTTGACCTCAGCATTTGAATTCCACTATGCTTTGAAGCCTTTTTCAAACATTCTTTTAAACATTATGAAATACATGGTGAGTCCACGCACTGTATTGCAAGAGCAAGTAGTGGTCCCAACTGATAACAAGCCCATTTATACAAAAGTAAGAGTGGGAAAAGACTGTACTAAAACCAGCTGGTTTTGCCTGGATCCTTTATATATCTCGAGATCCAATGAAATTGCCTAGAAATCATAGAAAGTTGTTTCTCTAATTTCTGATCTTATTCAGCATTTACCTACTCTTAAAGAGAAATTAATAGTTCTGTTTACACGAGGGTAATGTGCTGAAACAAATATATGAAAAGGTGTGTGTCTTTCTCATATTAATGCCACCAACATTTTCTGAAAGCTCCAAATAGTCTTTCCTCTGTTCTTTGGAATGCCTTTTAAAATGCACAACTAACTTCAGAAGTTTTAAATTGAATTGACCCTATAAGCATAATGATAACTTTCACATCTCACAGAGTGGCCCTCTCTCCAAAAATCAGCTCTTTTCAATGTGAGACACATTATTGTGCCAACTCCTTGTCTGAATTATTCTTTGGAGACTCTGTAAAATGGTTATATTATAAATGAATAAAATCAAACCCCAGAAACACAATACAAAAGCCCTAAAAGCACTTGTATTATGTGAAAAAATGAGTTATTAAGTACAGATAAAGACAGTTATTGCTCGATGGAATGTAATTCAGAAGAAGAGAAATAAAATGATAGTTGAATTATGATTTTTAAAAAAGGTTCCTTTTATTTCCTGGTCTCTAAATTGGAGAGACATGGATTCGACAAATGGACCACTTGGTGGATAAAGAACTGGCTGGACGGTCGCACTCAAAGGGTTGCCGTAAATGGCTCAATGTCCAAGTGGAGAGCAGTGACAAGTGATGTTCCTCAGGGGTTGGTACTGGGACATGTACTGTTCAACATCTTTGTCAGCGACATGGACAGTGGGGTTGAGTGCACCCTTAGCAAATTTGCCGATGATACCAAGCTGTTTGGTGACGTAGACACACTGGAGGGGAGGGATGCCTTCCAGAGGGACCTGGACAGGCTGGAGAGGTGGGCCCAAGCCAACCTCACGCAGTCCAACAAGGCCAAGTGCAAGGTCCTGCACGTGGGCTGGGGCAATCCCAAGCACAAATACAGGCTCAGTGGGAAATGGCTGGAAAGCAGACCTGAGGAGAAGGACCTGGGTGTGCTGATTGACCAGAAGCTCAGCATGAGTCAGCAACGTGCAATCGCAGCCCAGAAGGCCAGCTCTGGAGACCTCAACATAAAAAAGACATGGACCTGTTGGAGCGTGTCCAGAGGAGGGCCATGAGGATGATCTGAGGGCTGGAGCACCTCTCCTATGAGGACAGCCTGTGAGAGCTGGGGCTTTTCAGCCTGGAGAAGCGAAGGCTCCGGGGAGATCTTATTGCGGTCTTATAGTACCTAAAGGGGGCCTACAGGAGAGCTGGGAAGGACTTTTTACTAGGGCATGTAGTGATAGGAAGAGGCAGAATGGCTATAAACTGGAAGAGGGCAGGTTTAGATTAAATATTAGGAAGAAGTTTTTCCCTTTGAGGATGGTAAGGCACTGGAATGGGTTGCCTAGAGAAGTCGTTAAGGCCCCATCCCTGGATGTGTTTGAGGCCAGGCTGGACATGGCCTTGGGCAACCTGGTCTAGTGGGAGGTGTCCCCGCCTGTGGCAGGGAGGTTGGAACTCGATGATCTTCAAGGTCCCTTCCAACCTAAACCATTCTATGATTCTATGATTTTACATTTGAATTATAGTTTCAGAATAGGAAATTATAGAGTTGGATATGGAAAAGATTTAATGAATAATTAAATATATTACAAATTTGTTTTAAATAAAAGTTGGATGCTGTCTCGGTTCAGTTTCTTTAAATACATCTTATATTGCTGTTATCTGTCAGGAATGAAATGTATAGGTCCATAGGGACTTCTTTGGTCCTCTATTTGGGAAACCGTTGCCACATGGAATTCCTTTGTTATCTCTTTTGCCGCTGAACTAGTGATTTTACATGAATGTCTAAGTCAAAGAAAAACAAGTACTAGCCAGGGGATGCTGATTACATGACAGGAAAGTTCTTTCTTTGTTCCTACCTGTTTAAAGGAAATTTTTTGCTTCACACAATCTCCTTTAATATTTCATGTTTATTTTCTAACATATTTCTGTTTTTTCCATTTAAAAATAAGTTATGTGGGACAAAAGGCTTGTCTTGTACAGTCCCAGGGGGAATACAGCAAGCATAAGTTGAAAAAGGAGCGCTTCATTGTTGCCTTGTTGCTTATGAAGTCATTTGCATGAGTGCAAAGGGGACAGAAAATGCTACTGTTTTATTATGAGTAATATAGAGAAATAAATAGGTGCAAGTGCAGCTGCACTGTTAATGATAGGGAATTGTGCTTCTTCATAGCCGCTATTGTATTTTGTATGTAGAAGCTTATATATTGCACTGACCAGTCATATTATCTAAGTTATTCTGCTCTTGATTTATATAACTTGCAAGTAGTGCAGAACCAGCTTTAAGGCATCAGCACAACATGGGATCATAGACTTGAAAGGGTTAGAAGTATAACTATTTAATGAACTAAAGTGCACTTTATATTCTTGTAGATAAGTATTATTTGTTCAATTAAGTTAGTGGCATGAGGAAAATCAATATTTTTCAGATACATGTATAATCTTCTTGTATCTTCATATTATATTTAACCTAATAATTAGTTTCCTGGGTATGTGCTTTACAGGTTATTAAAACTTGACAGTAAAAGCAGCTGATAGTCTGTTGATATACATTCTATATGTACACAATCAAGCTGTAATTTATCTGCTACCTCCCAGCAGATATCTTGGAGACCTTGTGATAGTTCTGTGACAACATCAACTCAATGCTCAATAGCAGTCAAAATGCAGCACAATGTTAGGAATTATTAGACTTATTGGGAAAGAACATTGTTCTGCTATGGTGCATCAGTGCATCACGCACCCACATCTTGATTAATGCATGCAGTTAAATTCCACAGGACTAAAAAAAGACAGAAAAGATCCACAGTAGAATCAGGGAAGATAAGATATATTAGGAATTATGGATGAAGGTATGGAAGAGTTTGGGAGAAAAGAAGCTTTGTAGATAAATTCTCTTTAGCGAAAAGAAAATCCAAGGTGTCACCCAATGAAATAATTGCACAGTGGATTTAAAAAAAAAAAAAAAAAGGCAGAAAGACTTTTTTTCTACAGAGAGAAAAATTAGGTTGTAGGGCTCATCTGTGACAAGACATTCTGGAAGCCAAAAGTGTGTGTTAGTCCAAAAAAGAGCACTGAACGTATTCAGCTATCAAGTACAGGAGTCTGGATTCAACATCTGAACCTGGAAATCCTAAACCAGAGGATTGCTAGAATTTGGAAAGGTGTGCCTGTGGAAGTTTTTCATACACATTTTCCCTCAACATCTGCTGCTAGCTACTGTTGAGGAGAAGATGATAGGCTAGACGGATGCAATAAGTACATCTCTACTGCTAAATAAAACATGGTAAGGGACCTTTCTCTGGCTTTGAGGCCAAGCGTTACATCTTGGCTGCAACCAAACTTTGCTTGGCTCTGAGTCTCTTCTGGGCTTTATGCCATGCTTGTTTTTTTGTCCCTAGGACATAGTTATCATTTTGTGGGCTTTTTTTTGGAGTTGTTCTGTTTGGGTTTATTTTAGTTTATTTGTTTTTCCAGTTCAAAGTGTTTGATACAATATAATGGCAGCCCACTGAGTTGGTATTTTCACACCATAAATGTGGGAATACCTTTTGCAAGCTCTGGGATGTGGCATGAGGGCCAGCAGGGATGCTTGAGGCTCTGCAAATCCAGCTGAGATATGGAGTGTGAAAGGAGCCAAACCTGGTGCAGTCTAGTTCAGGCTACATATTGGGAATGGCAGGCGGCATGTGCTGTCCCCTGAACTATGCTCAAGCACTGCCCCAGCAACTGCTGCTTGGCATAGTCTAAACCCCACCTCTGTAGCTAAGAGTTAAGCAGTTCATGTGATGAGACCACTACTGCTCAAGCTTCTTGCCTTGAGTGTTTTTATTTAGCAGTGTTTCACACGCACAGGCAAAATGAAACCTTGCTTTCTCACTAAGGTTATAACATTGCTTCTGTTCGAATTTCTGGGGAAGGTAATTTAAAAATGTGACACATTTAATTTTATCCAAAGAAAAATCCCTGCTTCAGTTTTTCAGGTTTGGTCAAGCATAATTAAGTATTCTATTATTCATAAAGGCATGGGGTGGTGGGTTTTGGGGTTTTTTTTGAAGTTGTTTCAGGTCTGGGTAAACTAACCAGAGAGTTTGTTTTCCCTAGATTTTTTTAAATCCTTGTATCAGTATCCCCTTACTCCTTCATTGTTTTGTCTCTAGAGTATATAGGTTTAATTTTATTAGTCTGCTGTCCCAGCAAAACCATGAAAATCCATTTAATGTGCTATCTGCTCCATTTTCTGTGCCTTGGAGATGTAAAATATCCAGGACTGGCTGGAGTACCTTACAGTTTGTTTCTAATATCATATGAAAACGGAAACTGGGTGTAGCTTGTCAGTGACATTCATCATGCTCTGTATTTCTATTCCCTTGTATTATTTCAACAGTTATTTTATTCCATAGAAGAGACATTTCAGTCAACAGTTACAATTCTGTTTTATGCAGAACTAAGGTTCTACCGTAACAAAGAGCTGAGAAGCTTAACACAGCATGTAAGTGAAGCTGCGGACAGAACGAATCATTTGTCTCATCTAGCACAAAAAATACCTATGTTTGAATATGGTCAAGAAGTGGTTGTAGAAAGGAAACCGTAGAGTAGGATTTTGCAGCTTTCCTGACAATTAGATTAATATTTTTATTTGATTGAGAGCCTTAAAACACATTCCAGATGCTGAATGCAGCTGCAGGGACACTGGAGATGGCAATGGCTACATGAAGAAGGGAACTTTCTCCCCTCTAAAGCCAGGCCAGATTGGGATCCTGGTGTCACGGAGGGTACTGGCCTTCACAAACAAGATACGTTGCTTGTGCTAGCAGCAAGTCTTGTGACTTGAATGTCTCAAGAGTCAGAAGTTGCCCAGGAGCCAGAGACTTTCCACCCTTGCAACACGAGAAAGGTGAAATGTAGAAGAAGCAGATGCTTCAGACTACAGAAACAACTCCGGAGGGCAAACCAGAATGTTACCCCCATTTTCACTAGTGCCATGCAGCAGCAACTGGGGCTGAGAGTAGCGAGTGTGTTAGTAATCATAACATGCACATAAAAGAATAAGAAAGCATAGGAAACTGGAGCGACAAGGAATACTGGAAAGAGACTCTGTTACTTAAAAGGTAGAAAAATGATGGATGTATATACAGAAAAGAAAAAAAATGCAGCAGCTGGAAAAACAAACAAACAAACCCCCTGATGTTAAAAATTAGTCTGGGAGACTCAGGGTTTTATTTGGGTTTGAATAGCTTGGTTTTCAAGTGTAAATGTTAGAGTGAAGTGCAGTACACAAAACAGTACTGTTGCTCTGCAACAATGTGTAGTCTCTGCGGCAGCTCCCTCAAAATCCCTCAGTTCGCCCCACGAAACGACTGTCACATTGTTCTTAGAGCACATTAGTTGTCTGCAGGCTCCATCTCAGCTATTCTTTGAATTCAGCAAGGCACTGAAGTACTAGTCCAGGCCTTTGGCTGGTGATTCAGGACTACAGCAGGTGTAATTAGGCTCAGGCATGCTGGTAGGAAACCCAGGACTGCTCTTACAGTATGCGTGCACTATAAATGAAGCTCCTGTTGATATAAAAGAGTCTGTTTTCATTTTCCTGCCATTACCGTTGCAGCACAGGACTGTTCTGCAGCAGGGAATCCTTTTAGATAAGGGCAATAAGAATTGACTACCACGGGTCAGCTTGACATGCTTTTGTAGGACCCAGGTGAGGAGTTCAAACAGCGAGATTACAGGTTTTTGAACCCATGAATACCTAACTTAACTCTTTGATGCTTACAGTGAGATTTTCTGATACTAAAACAGCACCAAAATTATTCATGTTAACAGTGGGGTGATTGGTATCACAAAAAACAGAACTTATATGTGAACTACTGGACTGTATGAGTATACTATATCAGTGTGCATGCTGCATTGTCTGAGGAACTTGCTTAGTATTGAGTTTTTTTTCTGATGAAAGCCCTAGTGCAATATGTCTGTAGATATATGTCTAAATTGTAACTGCCCTAATTTAAAGGAGCAACTGTTTCTGGTAAGGTTAAGTGTGTGAGATGCATACAGATACGGCTCTGCTGTACATTAAAGCAAAAATCTCCTTACATGACACCTTAAAAATATAGCTCATTGAAAATTTAATTTTCCTCATGAAAATTCAATGGAAGGATTTTGCTATCCATAGAGTAAAACTTCAATTCCAGATTTTTTAGAAGAGCTGTAATAGTCCACTTATAGTCGGTGGATGCAACATCCACTAAGCTGATTTTAGGGAGAGCAGAATATTTGCCTTCTTCAAAACCAAACCACTTCTGTAAGAATGCATAATAACCTGGGTATATTCAGTTGCATAATAGCTTTTTATTCATTTAGGTCCCAGTTCAATAGGGTAGTGAAGGTAGTACATAACTTCAAATATGCTGAAGTAGTCCCCCTGAAATTAAAGAGTGTGTGCCTGAAGTCAGCTACTGTCCCCTTCAGACAATCCCTGTTAAAAACTGGGAATGTCTGGATGTCTCAGGGAGATTTAACCAACAAAACTATTAGCTCAACATCAGCATCAAATATAACTTCTGATCCTCCAAAAGACCTTTAATATAGAATACAACTCATATTTTGCAATCACAGGAATAAATACCATTCTTCCGCCCACTCTAACCCTGCCTATCATGCTGTGATTCAACCTGAGTTCAAAATGACCATCAGAATCCCCAAATCCCAGATTTTTTTATTTGTTATCACTCCATCACTTTCATGATTAAGGCAGTTTGCTAAACCAGTGGCTGAAATGTTCTGAGTCTCACAATAGCAAGTAAATTGCAGCCTTAATGTGCTGGTTGTAGAGGGGTAATGACAGTACAAATTGTGACCATATTTGTGATCTTTCTCTACAGCTGTACCAGGAAATGATTGAGCTTGGAGCAAAATTCTAGGCAGAGGCTTTTCAGTGAAGCATGAAGACAGCTTTAGATCATAGGTCAGTTTTAGAGATAATACTGGTTTATTAGTTTTGGGGTTTTTTTATTTCTTTACTTTTGGATTTGGGACAAATTCACTCATTGACGTTGGAATCCTTTAATTAAAAATAAAAAGGACACTATGGACACAAAATCCCCCCAAAGCCAGTGTGTTCAGCGTACGGAGCAGTGAGCTATAAGAGCACTGCTATATTTTGCCGGTACTTCAGCTTTTCCCCTTTGCCTGCGCAGTCTGTTGAGACGACCGACGGGGCCTCCGGAGCAGACAGCGTGGGTGGGGTTCATTTACAAAACGCAGACTTCTACATCCGATCTAATCACCCTAGGCCCCTTTCTAGGGTGCAGTTCATCTTACCCTAATTTGCACGTCTGAAATAAGTCAGATGGATTGTGCTCGAGAATTGCCTATTTTTGTCCCCGGATTATATACAGAGCCTGCGGTGAAGAGCTCATGCTGTTGGCATCTCAGGTTAGGTGAGACAAACCCTGTCTGTTGTGTCGGGACAACAGAGCGTAATGCACACCAGGACCGGTTCTCAATGTGTGTGTGGGAAGGCTACACTGTTGTAGAGCTGTATGTAATAGTAATAAATGTGATTCTTTTGTGACATCTAACCATTGCTGCAGGCTGCATGTGTGGGTTTTTTTGCCTTGCTGATTTGCTCTGTGTGTAACCATTTGCACAGTAAAATATAATAGTAATAATAATAATGATAATAATGATGATGATGACAATAATAAAAACAAAAACCAGCACCATTTTTGCGTAGCATTTTGCATCTGTGCTTACTGGCCACGTCTTTGTGGGGGAGTAAAACACACAGGTGTGTTGCATCATTGACTTTTAATCAGTAATGACAAAGGATTTTAGAAATGCTAATTCTGAAACAGAAGCATTTACATAGTATTTCCTGTCAAATGACATCATCTTTGTGCTTATTTTAGTACTAATAGTAACATTTCATGCCATAATTCTTATCTTTAAAGTAGAAACACCTGAAAAAGATCTCTTCAAGTAAAACGGACTTCTTCAAAGGTTTTAATGCACATAAAGGGCTGTGTATGACTTCCCCTCTCTTTTTAATACGCCATTATGAAGTACATTCATTTATGTGGCAGGTGTATGGATCTAGTGTGAAATCCATCACCTCCAGTCTCCATTTCTATTGAAAGAAGTGCATATGCTAGTGCAGAACTATAGGCATGAAGTTGTACACTTTCCAGAGCTGTATACAGTGAAGACAACACTAGTTGTAGGAACTAATTACTTTTCAAAACTTATTTTAATATTTTTTTCAGTGCTGTCCCTAAAAATAAAGGTGCAAATTGCCTTTACTCTATTTGAATGTCCCTTGCTCGTCCTGCCCCCTCTGCTGGTTGATAAGTGCAGGACCACATTTTAAATGGCCTTGGTTCCCAGCCGGTAGCACCTGATGTCCGTATTTTATGTATAAGAGTGCTACGAAATTCAGAGGAATTCAGGACAACCTGTCCTATGGTATTTAAAATGCATTTTGTTTTGCCCATGCCGTGAATTTTCTAGGTAAATTTCTCATTTAAAAGCAATGCAGACCTTTTGTAGCACAGCTAGTAAACCGCAGATAAGTCTAGCAGTCTTTCGAAGACTCACTTTCTCTTTGAGAGTCTTCATGTTCTAAAATAAGGGTGTATTATCAGCTGCATACTCCCCATAGTGCCATCCTCACCAGAAAAGGGAATGGTTTTGCAGTATAGGAGTAATTGCAGTAGATGTGTTCCATCCATGCATTCCCTAGGGAAGAGGAGATCCTAAAGGAGTTGGCTTCACTGACTCAATCACTATTTTGCTCCACAGGAGCAACACAAAACAGCTTTATTCTTTTTTGCAGGAGGGAAGCCATGGTTCATACGTGTGTCTGTGTTTAGCCTGGGATAATCCATTTAATCTGAATGATAAAATACACACAGGATTCTAGTTGAGAAAGTAGCTGTGTGGCTTGCTTATCAATAGATGTGGAAAATGGAGTAAAGCATCCAGCTTTTTAGCTTTTTTCTTTCTATCTTTTTTTTATAGCCTCATAGTACAACATAAGGTAAATGATTCTGCTATATTGCCCATGTAACTAGGAGCAAGAATGTTTCACTGACCGAGGATTAGAGAAAAAAGAGTGGAGGGAATTAGCCCATTCTTTGTGATTGTAACAAAGGACATTTTTATTTTCAAAGGATCTGTGTCTTTGCTGCATTGTCTAGTGGTAACCCTGAGACCTGGTAATTTATTAGCAAAGAGTCCTTTTATAACGTAGTCCTGCCTTTGTGAGGTCACGACACTCAGCGGGTTGGTCTAATTCTCATGGTTTCCTCAGTTGTAGGTTAATTTAAGTGACATATTAAAACCACAAGTCAGTCTGGGACAGAGGCTGCAGAAGCCCCATTAATTTTTTTAAAGTATCATCTATTTATAACATTTTTTTTCTTGCATTGCTAAGTTGGTTTATGTTCAATTTTGAAGGAAGAGTCCCAAAGAGAGAGATGCCTAGAAGCTCACCAGCTATTCTAAAAGTTATTTGCCATGATTTGCAGCAAAATACTGGGCCAAATTTACCCCTGTTGTGATAAAGAATAGATCTCTGGGACAAAACTAGTAGCAAGGTTTATAGATGCACATAAGATACGAACTTGAGTTCTGTGTCAGAAATAGAGAAGTCAAGGCTTGGATCAATATATGGAAGATAAAAAATAGAAGCAACTTTCCTCTCTACCTCCTACCATAGTTAAAATGAAGGTTATGTTTCTATGATATCATAAATATTTCTTAAATATATAACAGATAGCATTTTTAATATTTTTAAAAATAACTACGTACTTTCGAACTCTTTGGCTGTTGTTGAAATAACTGCAAACTACACTTCTTTTAATGACAAATACATCAATGTGTTGTTGGTTTTCGTGTTTAACTCCTTCAATTATTAAGAAACTTAGAAGTTGGGTGGGCAAGTTACTGCAGCTAGTTGGCTGCCTTAGGGGGATACTGCAACTGCATGTGATAAAGGGTGTTTGTATACTCACCCTACAGACTGAAAAATAAGAAAGTGAAATGGTAGGTGGTATTCAGACCAAAATGTGCTATAAGGAGTCCTTCATAGTGGTAAATAAAATAAAACAGTTACCTTATGTAATCCTACAATTTAAATATTTTGGGGGCAATAATTGTTTGGAAAAAAAACCCCAAAAGATATGTAGTCTTCTCAGTACACTGGCAGTGAAAAACTTACTTTAAATTGGCAAACATCTTTTTAGTTTCTGCATATATGAAGAGAAGCAAAAGTTTGGGCATATGTAATTTCTCCCATATACACTCTTCACTTGAATTGTGAATGGAGAAAGGCACTTGCCCCCCGATAATACTGGGTGTTTTGACTGCGTTCAGCTGTGATTTTCAAAGCAAGCCTCTCCACAAGTACTGAGTTCCCAATGACTCTTGGTATAGCACAGCAGTTAAGGAAGGGCTTTTCTGAAATTGAAAGAGCAGGTAGAAACAAACCCCTAATAAGGAAAATCGAGGGGTTATTTCTTAGATGTTACATCTTCTGGTAGAGTAGTTTGCTGTTGAAATTAGTGTCTAGTACCTGAAATAATACACAAGTGGTTAGCAGTGTTGCATTATGATGAGTGATGCTATCTGCAATTCAAATCCCCTTCCCCAGCGGGAAAGAGACAGGGAGAGAGAAGGAAATTCCTCTTAATGCAAAGCTTGGATAGCAGCCTTATATGCAGTTATACAGGTCACTGCCTTCTGCATTTTTGTGGTAGCAAATCTTTACAAACCATGCTGTACTTGCTCTGATGCTTAGAAATATACAGTAAATCCCCTAGAGACTATACTGAATTTCTAGGACAGGTATGTCCGTTGCAAAATGTGATTGGATTTTAAATATTCTCAAAATCTTCTAATGTGCTTTGATTAACACTGAGCCTTCTTGGACTTGTCTGTATGTTCTAGGCATTAAATGAGGCATTGTATTTGCATATACTAGTCTATGCATTTCCCTGACTTACCTCAGCTGAATCCTCATTATTCGGGTAATGTAGCTTCCTGTCATGTTTGGGAGGGATTCTTGTCATGCAGAATTAATTCAGACATTCTGCTCATATTGGGTCTTTGAGCAAAAGATAGGCCTTTTTACATTAGTGTGATCTTTTTTTTTTCTTCACATCTTTTTTTCAGCAGAAATGAGTGCAGTGCTATGTAAGAGGAGTTGGGATTTTCACTGAGTGCCTCAGAAGAAGCAGCAAGTGGGACAGAAATGGGCTGCCAGGCCTGAGGCTACTTTTTGAGCCCAGGTGACTGCTTCTGCCATGTCCTGATTTTGTGTGAAAGTGTGATGTGCAGTGTACATCATCCTCTACTCTCTAGTTCCCCAGTCTCCATGAAAGAGAAAAACATGGGTATCTGAGCTAGGAATGAGTGGCAGCATCTCCCAGATCCAAAAGAGTGGAAAACAAGTGCTGCGGAAGGTGAAGCACCCATCAGATAACCGTGAAAGCAGCCTGTCACGTTTATCTGTCTTGTTGCCAATAGTGTTAGCAAAAGCAAAATCCTCGGTGTCTCTTTCCTTCCGAGGAGAACTGAAGTAAATAATGAAAGTAACTTTGTTCATTCTGGTATTTTAGTGAAAGTCTTATTGCTTCCTGAAAAGAAACCAGCGTGATAGTTGGACTTCCAGGGTGGGAACTGAAATTTAACCAAGAGTGGAAGACGAAAAGAACAGACTAAATTTTGCTTGATGTAATCCCCCCAACTGGCACATTGTATGTTCACAATTTAAAAGCACTTCTGAGCAATATTTTTTAAAAAAGAAAAAAAGGAGCATAAAACTTAGATGCTTATATAAAAATATATATATACTCTCTATATATTCCTGAAACAGTTGACATTTTTCAGATGAAACACATTCTGTAAAAGTTGCTTTTTTTCAAAAACATTGCCTTTTTCAAGGTAGAGGGTTCATTTATGAGGCATCCACAAGCACAAAGAATGATAAAAAAAGTCTTATAATTATTATGTGCATAAGAAATATCTTATAAATTTAGACAGATAGATAAATACCTTGAAAATGTGAATTATTACCTTCCTAGGCAGAAATAGATAAGAAGATTTTTTTTGTGATTTTTTAAAAAAAATAATTCTGGTATCTGTAAGTGGCATAAGTTTAATTCAGCTAGCAGATGGTCTTTTTCAGGCATTAGTCTGTCAAAGGGTAGCTTTCAAATTTCTGTTGTGCGGTAAAATGAAGATGTCTGCCTTTGAATGCTGCAGAGAAGAGACACTGAAGTGAGGGCTTGTCACAGTTTTATTCCAGGCTGACTTGATTTTATTTTAATGCTGTTCTTCAGATGGGATTCTAAGAAATGGTCTTTGAAGCCTAAGGAAGTAATCTTGGGTTTTTTTCCAAAGATGACAGTGAGAAGTCATTAGGAGGAGCTGACCACTGAAGAAGCTTCTTCACTGCTCAGGATCTGGGTCCCTTGATGGGGTGCAACAGGGAACATGCCCAAATCTGCCTAGGTAGACACTAAAATTTTGCCTGTGCTTTAAAGAAAGTTCTAATAATACAGCATTAATATCTCTTTGACACTATCTCCTTTCCCAGGTGGTGTCATTACTAGCCTAACCAGGTAAAAGAAGCTGATGACTGCGCCACTGCAGCCAGTTCACACAAATAAGCTCTCTGCTGATAAATCATAGAATCATATAATGGTTTGGGTTGGAAGGAACCTTAAAGATCATCTAGTTCCAATTTCCCTGCCATGGGCAGGGACACCTCCCACTAGACCACGTTGATCAAAGCCCCATCCAGCCTGGCCTTGAACACTTCCAGGGATGGGGCATCCACAGCTTCTCTGGGAAACCTGTTCCACCCTCTCACCAACCTCATAGGGAAAAATTTCTCCCTGATATCTAGTCTAAATCTACCCTCTTCCAGTTTAAAACCACTACCCCTCATTCTATCATTACACACCCTTGTAAAAAGTCCCCCTCCAGCTTTCTTGTAGGCACCCTTTAGCTACTAGGAGGATGCTATAAGGTCTCCCTGGAGCCTTCTCTTCACCAGAATGAACAACCCCAACTCTCTCAGCCTGTCTTCATAGAAGAAGTGCTCCAGCCCTCTGATCATTTTCGTGGCCCTCCTCTAGACCTGCTCCAGTAGGTCCATGTCCTTCTTACATTGTGTGCCCCAGAGCTGGAGGCAGTGTTCCAGGCAGGGCCTAATGAGAGCGGAGTAGAGGGGCAGAATCACGTCCCTCGACCTGCTGGCCATGCTTCTTCTGAGGCAGCCAAGGATCCGTTTGACTTTCTGGCCTGCAAGTGCACATTGTTGGCTCACGTTGAGCTTCTTATCCACCAACACCCGCAAGTCCTTCTCCTCAGGGCTGCTCTCGATCCGTTCTCCACCCAGCTTGAGAAAGGATGGTCAGAGAAAGATCCAGGACCTCAAAGCCTATAGGCCTGCAGATATGTACTTGGACCCATCCAGCACAGGTCCAGGGGGAAAGCTAAAAAATGGTACAGATGATAGGGAAATCAGCACTTGATACCTCTCTTTGGACTTCTTCTTGGAGTGTGGACATATCTATAGAGGCTGCTCCATAACCAAAATGCACCACAACTTAAAAGTTATATTTGCCCACTATTTCTGGAATCTGGGTATATTAATGAGGTTTAAAGCTGGAATTATTTTTATATATTAAGACAAGCATGCAAGCATTGAAGAAAAGTCCAAGAGTTCATACTTTCACTATGATGCTTATAGTAGTTTCTCACACACACTCTGCCAGTGGTAACAAAAATGAGCTTAATTATAAGCTCATTTTCTTTGTGCTGTTTGAATCCTCATTTTTAAATTTACAACATATTGACAATATGATCTGTTTTTCAAACAACGGGCTTATATTTTTTTATAGTACATCTATGCTGTCATCCCTTTTTTATTCATGTGTATTTAAATAAATTGTGATTTGATTTCAGAAGTAAGTCTAAATGATAAATACAATCTAATCTATTTTGTTGTTTAAATTTTGGTTCAAGCAAAAGACCTGCAGTATTTTCTTCTTACAGTAGATGGCAGATGTAGACTACATCTTCCTTTGTGGTTTAGTTTTGTCAATGTCTAAACAGGAGGGTTATCCTATTTTCTAAAATCTGTATGAGTGTTTATGAGCATCTACATGTTAAAAATCTTATTTCTTCCTAAACAATTCTGTTTAAGTACCACTAAACTGTTACAATGCTGAAGAACAATAATAATAATGATAAATAAATCACAGGTTAGAAAGAGAATGGATTGGAATTAAATGGTTTCTGCTGCATTAACCTTAAAGTCAAACTTGTTTGTTGCTTGTGTTTTCATTTTCCTGGGGTTAAGTAAGACCAAAAATCTTTCTGTAAAAGAGCAGTTGCCTTCATATACAGCAAGCACTATGCTAGATCTAGCATGCAATACGTTGCCTGAACATGGTTTAATTTCTTCTGGTAGCTATATGCAGCAATACAGAAACACTGATGATGAGAACAGAGTTGCAGTTGCAGAATTTCAAAGAAAAAAATTGAAGTATTAGACATGTATTTTTACTGGCAGCTAATGGAGACATGGCAGACACTGTATGTGTCTTGTTGAACCATAGATGACCTCATAGAGGCACATAATTCTTATGTATTCTGAAAGACAAAGAAAAAGTAAATCAGTCTGAAAAATAATAAGGGTTACTGCTAATATGAATGACAGGAAAGAAGCATGGACATTAGGTTTTCGGAATCTGTTAAAAAACATTTTTCTAGTAGTGATATTAACGTTTGCTTTCTGCTTCAGCTTGTAATTTATTCCAGCTTTGTCAGACTCCTGCAGTGTGGGTTGTTCTATTATTTTTATATGTGCTCTTACATTGTGCTTATCATCATAATACCTGAGTGCCTTATGGTAGTGCATTGAATAATTAACATCCACTGCATATTTGTACTGTCAGCTTCTCCCAAGGAGACAAGTGTGTGTGAGAGAGAGCTTCTTTTGGCAATTAAAGCAATGCACAGATGCACAGTGATATGTGCTAGAGAGGGCACACTCCAAGAAATATGCCTTGTAATTAGAGCGATCTGATGATTCTTTAATTCCTGTGGTAGGACTGCTAGTTTTTTGTTAGCTGTATTTTCTGTACATTTAGGTCTTTTGCAAAAGGGTGAAGCACTACTGTCTCATGAGAGTGTGTTTATAGAAATTTAAGCTCACGCGTGTGAATACCGAAATGGTGGATGCTTATTTAATAGGCTTGCAATGGAATCAGTAGAATTACAATGGGAATTGGAAGGAACTTCTATACTGTTCTCTATACAATTTATATTTCATTAATTGTTGTAGTCTTGCTGTGCTGATATTCTTTAAATAATTATTTAAAATTCTACTTCAGGAAGCAAGCATGTTATCTTGAAAATGCATCCCATTTTCTTTTTTTTTTTTTCTTTACTTCTATAGTGTTCTCTCTGCAATTTATATTTCATCATTTGTTGCAGTCTTGCTGTGCCAATATTTTTCAAAGAATTATTTAAAATCTACTGCAGAAAGCAAATATGTTATCTTGAAAATGCATCCTCTTCTCTTTTTTTCTTACTTTCATCATTCCTTCTGTCCTTGCTCATCAGACGGTTGCACTGTCACATTAGCCGAGGGTGACACACATTTGTATGATTGCTGTTTCTGGGAATCAAGGATATATGCTGGAATATGTATGCATGATAAATTCTTCTTGTTTAGGTAACAGCCTGACCACTTAAAATAACAATTACCACTGTGAATGGAATGGATGAGAACTCTTCTCTTGCAACCGAGAAAAAAAGCTGTTTAGGTAGTGATGCTGCATCCTATCCAAACCTATTTTGTATTTTACTCTAATTAATAAATAAATAACAAAAAGCACATTATCCCTTCTTTTATAGATCTTACTCTTCACCATACCCTCTTCCTATCCAAATTACAGATGGTTCCATTTGATCTGATTCTTAATAAGAGTTAATATTAGTTGAATATATTTGTCCATTTATTACCAATGTTTTGCAATACCAAGTAGAGACTGTGATCATTTTTATGCCTTATTCCCATTAGAGGGCCATTCAGAGTCTGGAATCTCAATCTAATTATGTACCTTCAGCTAACGAACAAAGAAGCAAATCTCTTGCTCATCCCTCATAATAACAATGAAATAACCGAATCAGTATTTTTGTTTTCTGTTTTTCTTATAGCTAATTGTTTTTATTATCATAGAATCTAAGAATTGCAGTCCCCCTATTCCCGTTACGTATGGTACTGTAAAGACAAAACAAAAATCATTCTCAGAGACTAAAATAAGGAACTAAAAGTGAATTTGTATAAAGAAAAATAAGGGTTACGTTGTGAATGTCAAATTGTCTTTATGCCCTGTAAAGACTGAATTAGGGATTTAAAGGTTCTAGAGCACATTTTAAATTTAATTACAAGAAGACACTGCAATCTTGGCTTTTCATTCATCCACAAAATTGAAAAAAAACACCCACCAAAATCTACACAGTGGAAGTGATGTCTGTCATAATGCTAAACCTTTCTTCACAAGCCACTTAGGCTGAGAGGTTGCCTCTCATCTCTATTTCTTGGCACCTCTGATTACCGTTTCCTGGGGTGCTGGGGTCTTCATGGGATAAACACTTCCATGAACAATAGTGGAATAGCTGGATCCTTTCTTGTAAACCATAAAATGGCCTTGAGAAGAAAATAAAATAATTGTAGTCTAGATTTCCATCTCAGCATCTTTTATGAGACTTGTAAGAAGCTGTCCTTAGATTTATCTTAAGAAAGGGGAGAAGTAAAATCTTTTTCCTTTTGAACTATGAATTCTAGGTTTCATTAAAACTCAAACATAATCCAGTCTCTTGCTAAGCTAAAAGAATGTCGTATTCACCCATTAGCACATTTCAGTAATGATGAGTCAAAATATGGGCCAAGAAAGTTAACAACATTTTAAAAAATGTCCTCTGATTTTAGTTGCCTCCCAGACAGGGAAAATTTCTGACAATCAACTAAATCAACTGCAAATGCACTAATGGTTGCCCCCAAAGAGAAAGGATTTGATCTAGTCCTTGGACTGTATTTTTTCTTACTTAAATACATACTAATATTGTAGTGCATTATTTAAATCTGCATTCTGCTTCTTTTGCTTTGTATTACTGTGCAATGGTTCCTCATTTTTTATTTGCCTGACTCCATTTAGGCCCTATGTTTAACTATGTCTCCATTTGTATTCATATATTAAAATGTTACTGCCAGCACTAATTTAAGATTGTGAAAATAAATTGGAATTGAGCAATTTATTTCAAATTAAACACTGAGATTCCTGTAGATCTAGTCCATCTGCTTTGACTCTGCACAGTCATGCTAATTTAATTCTGCTCACTGTATTTAAATTCTTGAATGTATTTTGTTCATGGTCATCCTTCAAGCAAGAAGATAATTATCTGGTGAAGCTGAAAACATCTTGGGCTATTATTCTGAATTAGGTCTTGGAAAGTGCTTCAGATGTTTACATAGGTTGTTTGTTTTGTTTTGTTTCATTTTACTTTGTTTTTAAGACATGTTATGCATCGCCGTTCTGCTGGGCAGGACAATTACACTGAGTGGATGTCTACTTAGTATAGGCAATTCAGCAGACTGTGTGTAGGTGTTTAAATTGCAGCTAGAAATAGTCTTTGACTTACATTTACGGTCAGGGTGAGCCCAAATTGCCCAGCTCCTTGCTTCCTCTGCATTTCACAGTGGGCTGTGGACTTGCTCTTACATGTTGAAGGTGTGAAATGAATTGAATAGTAGACAGAACCTGAAAGTCACATAGAATCCGAGTCCCAGGACCTCACTATGAGCCTGAATAATACTTATTGCTTGCCTATTTTCAGAAGACAAGTTTGTTTTTTTTTTTTTAAATTCATAAAGAAAGGCAAAATATGCGTATCCAAAATGATGTCTGAAACAACAAAAGACAGTTATACTAACAAGAAGGAAAAATGAAGATTGGCTTTGAAGATAAATCTTTCCAATGCTCTATTAACAATAAAATTATTTCACCCTATGCGTGCAT
This sequence comes from Charadrius vociferus, assembly GCF_000708025.1. Taxonomy (NCBI): domain Eukaryota; kingdom Metazoa; phylum Chordata; class Aves; order Charadriiformes; family Charadriidae; genus Charadrius; species Charadrius vociferus. The sequence continues at coordinate 1,487,879 of NW_009646636.1, forward strand.
GTGTAGGAGGTGGGAAGAGGTGAGGATAGGACAAGGAACACTTTCAGAATTGCCAAGAGAAAAATGCTGTTCCGAAAATTGAGTAGCAGATGCAGAGACTTGTAAGCATGCTACAATGTTCAGACTTTCGTAGAAAATATGAGGTACTGCAAGGATAAGATGGGGATATTTTTTTCCCCTGTCCTAATGGTAGCTATTCCAGTGGCAGAAATAAAATGTGGGCCATGGATCACTGAGAGAGAATGCAAGAAGGGCTATGGTCTTGTAGTCAGACCATATGAATAGCATTTTTTCCGCTTGGAAAGGTGAGACAAGGCTCCAGCCGTGCTATTGCTCTGGGAGCATTCTGTATGTTTTGAATTAAAAAGTTAGCAGGTACAGTGCAGGAACAGAAACAGGAGTGCATAATCTGGGCTAGAAAGAGGGTATGTCCCTTTTGTCACCAGTTGCCGTTGCCTGGTGTGGGTTTCTGATTGTTTTCACTCTTCAGAAATCAGGCCTTAATTATCAAAATGACACTTGAGATTCACAAAGGATTTAGGGGGTTATTTTTGAAGAAGTTTCTGGTTTTACTTGTCTGTATGTAAATTTGTTATTCTAAATACCTATTTGTTTAAAAGTAGGCATACTAAAGCTTTATTTCAATAAACTATCTTCACTAAGACCCAGATTTGGCCTACCTGAGTTTAGACAACTAACTTTTGGGTGTCAGGGGTGCATGATCTCTCTACAGTCAATAGACAGAGACACTTCCAGAGGACATCTCAGCCCAAGTAAAATCTGAATTGGCCTATGGAAATTCCTCCCTGCTGACAGCAGAAGCAGCATAGAACAATTACCTGCTTACATTCAGGAACCTGAAGTTAGGTGAAAGGAATGTGAGCCAAATGTATTAATACTTTTTTTTTTTTTTTTATGGCTATTATTAAACACTATTCAGCCCTGGTTTCAGGTGTTCTGTCCTCTAAGAAACAGATGAGAAAAGTCTGAGAAGGAAAAGAACGGAAGCCAATTTTTTTTACATAATGCTGTTAGCTGATGCGTTCACACCGAGTTCATCATTACTATGAGAAGCTGCAGTGTCTCTTAGGAATTGAAAGACTTTCTGGGCCTTTGGAAGGTATATAAAGCTAGAATTTCAACGTATTTGTTCTAAATTCTGGGCTTTATTCAGGGCAGGAGGCACTTAAGTGAAGTCCCAGTCTTGGAGAGAAGCTGCCTTCACTTTCTTTTGGCACAAGATGTAACTGGTTGCAAAATACAAGTCAGCAGAGCAGCACAGACATGGCTGCAGAGTATTCTTCAGTTTGGAAGCTGTTATGGTGCTCTATAAAGGTTTTCAAGTGACAGCTTATTTCCCTCAATTGCCATGTAAATTATGATAATAGCGGTAAGGGCACCCTTAAATTCTTGATATTTACATCCATTAAATTTTAAGCAGCTGCTGCAGACTTTAGGGAACACAAATCTTCTTAGGCATCAAGTCCAACTATCTGGAGTTCAAAAAGAGGGTTTTTTTAAGTCTCAGCAAACATATTTATATAATTTCTTTAAGTGTGGCATCTAGAGATACCATTTTGGTTTCTATTACTCTTAGTTATTGTTGTCATTGTTATTATTATTAATTATCATTATCTTTATCATTATTATAATTATAAAATACAAAAATAAGTTATAATGCTTTGCTGAGGTTTTATATGTATATATATCCCACTGACATCAATTATTGACTGTTATTATTGTCATCAATGGTTATGATCAATGATCTATTGAAAAACATTTCAAGAATATTTGGAATCCCCAGCTGACCTCATGGGCTTATTTTGCCAGGCTCTACAAAAACACTCAGCAGCAGACTATGCCTCTTTTTGAATATATGTCTCTTACGCATATAAAGCTGCTGACCTGATCTGATTAGGAGAGGGAGACTTTTAGGTAGTACAAAATTAATTCTTTGTTTTAGTTGACTAAGGCCATGATTTAAAAAATACACGTTACTCTGGCTTTAGTAGAGCTTTAGTTCTGTCATTTCTGCATTGTCCTAGAATATAGGAGATAATTATTGATTTGTTTTCTATTTTACTCACTTTAAAATACATTAATTCAGAAATGTGACTTTAGTTTGACTAGCTATAAAGGTCCACGGGTACAAGATCTAACAGCTGTCAGCAATCAAGGTATTGATCAGATGATAGAGAAAACCAAGAAATATTGGGGAAAAAAACCACCGTGAAGTGTTCTGATCATATCCTCAAGTAACACAGTATGAATTCATTGGAACTGAGTGAGCCTGTGGATGATCTAACTCAGTGTAGTTATTTGGCAAGTTAGTGACTTTTGTTGGACCTTTTGTGTTTGCAAAAAACATGGAAAAATGTATTTACTCTGTAATATTAAACATGAAACTTTTAGATATAAACCATGCCTAATGAAAGCAAGATTCCTCATCACAGACTGATCATAGGAGATATAAATAAGTTGTTTTTCTGATTCCTCATAATACAAGAGAGGAGATGGAGCCACATCTTGTTAAACATAAATCAAGAAATGTTTTCTTTCTCTGTTCCTCAGAAAGTCCTGTCTGAAGCTTTAAAGAAATCTCGTTTCATCTTCTGTTTATTTGCTTCTTTTGCAATGCCCATCTCCCTTTGTTTCCCTTTTCATCAGGCCCCTGAAAATGAGCAGTTGCAGCTTTTAGTGATTATTTTTACACCACGTTAGAAATAATCTTTTATTCCTGAGATTAAGTTCAAACCATTTTCTGGACCATGGCAAAATATGGGTTGCTTTAATTTTATTCTTTGTTCAACAGCGTGTTCTGGGAAAGTAAGAGTTTGAGAGACACCATACATTTCAACAGCAAAATGCTGCAGTCTCTATCAGATGCATAAAGCTTGTACAGTGACCTCCTGCAAGATATATGTCTCAACTCAGCACCGAAAATGTTTCATTTGCATAGACATTCACCTTATTGATTGCAGCAGAAAAGACAACAGATAATAAATGTGATAAAAGTCAGTGCTGCTCAAATGAATACTTGTTTTTACCCTGCATGAAAGCTCGGCTGGAGCTTCTGTGATAGGGCTAGCCTCAGAAAACATTTATGTCTCACAAGCGTTTTGTAGAAAATCTGCATGAAGTGATATAGAAAACCAAAGGAAGTCACAGCTTTATATTCATGACAGTGAGACAGCATTGTAATTTGAAAATGCTTCCAATAAATGGGAATGTACTTTCCTTGATCTGACATATTCAAAACATTTTTGGCTACCGTACTTTACAGATATCCTGTGGTATGCCACATACATTTTTGGCATGTATCACAGTTGCAACAACTTTACATTTCCTGCAGGTTTTTTAGCATTCAGACAGATATTATGCCTTACCCTATGCCTCGCTGTCTTTTATTACCTTATCTGGCAATTGAAAAGGATGTCCTGTGTGTGTATGTATAACAGGCTTTGAATCTCAGACTCACAAAAGAAATCATGGAGGATATTGGATAAAATGTTTTTCTTTAATGAATGTTATATCACCCTTGTCTCTAAGATCCTTAATGTCAGGAAAGTAATGTTTCACAGAAACACACTTCTTAGGTGTTTCTATTGTAGCAATTCATACAGCCAATTAAAGCCACGGATGAATGGAATTGGCTTCATCTGTCCTCATTTAAGCATCTGAAATTCATATTCTTAAATAAGAGCCAGTCAGCCTAAACTCCCCTGTCAGTCAAGTAAGAAAGATACGTACCTACTAAGGGTGATTCATTCCTAAGCAGTGTTTAAGGTAGATCCCTTGAATTGCCTAGAAACTTGTCTTTCTCCCAGCAAGGAAGCCTCTGGCATCAGGTGTGAATACAGATTTTTCAAGTCTAAAGTTAGCTATGCTCAACCTGTCCTTGAGTGCTTCTAGACTTAGATATCTGAAGGCACCAGCAACTTAAGATGGTGCAAGGCATCATGTGAACACTCCTTGCCTACTTCATGTCAAATACAGGGGAGTTCAAACAGCTGATAAAGATGATTTTATGCTTTGGTTAATTTTTCTTTCCTGAAGTGGGATAAGAAGCTGTCACAGAGGGCTCTTGCCACAGCTCTTATAGGGCTGATAACTGCAAATGGGTGTCTGCAAGCGGCAGTGGCTCAAGTGCTTGTTATCTAGTGGGGATCTCAAAAGAATGTTCTGTGGTAAGGGGTGTGTGCGTGTGTGTGTTTGTGTGTGCACTTACGTATAAGAGTCTGGAAGTTTAAGAGAACAGCATCATAGAAAACAAGAACTGTAAATGAGTTATCATGACAATACTAACTCAAGAAGGATATTTAATGTTTGTATGTTGGAATGCCCCAAAATGACCATAATCAAGGTTAAAGGACATTGCTACTTTCTCCTGTTTGCCTCTTTTCATGCTCAGCCTGTGATGTCACGTGCCCATTTCTATGACCTCAGGGACAGCCAGCACTCAGCAGCACGCGGGTCTATGGCACAGGTGCACAAAAGCATGGGAACTCTGTAGTGCTGTCACTGAACTTGTTTTTTCAGCACCAAAAGTCTGTCATTCAGTTTCATCACAAAAAGGAGGGTCAAAGGACACAATTACAGAAAAAAAGTCTCACAAATCACTTCGTGCATGAAATCAAAGGACAAATGGGGTAGCAGGACCAAGCAACATACCAACCATTTTTCATGCTCAGCCCGTGGCGTTGCGTAGCCACCTCTGTGAATTTGGGGGTAGCCAGGGCGATCCCAGCTGAGGTCTAGCCTCCCTGTGCTGCTGTGTACTTCCTCTTGTGATGTGTCGTGGTGCTGACGTTGGTGCTAGCATGTGCCATCTGCCCTTACCCCCTGAGGGAAATGAGACTCAACAAGATTTTACTGAGGGCCATCAACTTCTGATGGGGATGGAACCCACTACACCCAAGGTAAGAGATACACCTGAGATACAAAGAATTTGGTGGTAGCAGATTTTTGAGTGTTGCACCTGTTTCCAACAGACAAATTTGAGTGCAGCTTTATCTTGGAAAAAAAATGTGGAAGGTGCATTACCTGGAAAAAATGGTAAACAGAAGATTTGCAACTCTAAAGGGACAACTGAAGCACAACTCTCTCAGCCAGCATATGAAGAACTTGATCCAGGGCTAATTCTTGGGACATTCTGGTAGAATTCACAGGAGGCTAGATCATGATCAAATTAATAAGTATATGAAGAGAGAGAGGAGTGCTGAATTCAGAAATTAAATCCTAAGTTTTCTAAATTTCAGCCTATTGTCTAGACCATCAGACTTATTCTTCCTTTCCAATTAAATATCTGGTTTCTGCAACTAGAAGTACATTTTATTGATACCTGTGAGAAAAGCTGGTAACTTTCTAATACTTTTCCACTAAAAAAAAAGAAAAAAAAGCTGTCAACACAATTGATATTTCATGCTTATTTTCTTGAGTTGTCTTATCCTTGAATATATGGCTGCTTTATGGTAAAGTAAGATATTAAATAACATGGGATCAAAGTCTTCACTATTTATTCTGCATCGAGGGAGAATGCTATGATGACATAAAAAGTAATCTTTGTTTTTATACATCTGTCTATCTTACTGTTTTACTTATAGAACATTCTGGAAAAGGAAATAGCACCAAGTCTCATGTTCAAAAGCAAAAATAAAGAAAAGGCAAAATATTCTTTTATTCTTCTCAATACCTGATAGCCTCCAAAAATATATTGCTTTTTTGTGTTTTATGGTTTTCTCATTGTTTTTTTCCTAGTCTCTGTTTTAGAAATTCAGAGTTGAAGCCTGTGAAAATCTTCACTTCTCTTTATATGTTTCTTTTAAAATTGGTGTAAAAAAAGACTGGGTTTAGGTGTCACAATAATGAATAAATTAATTATGGATTGCTATATAAATATGAGACCTATTGCAACTATTTAGAATCTGATAAAAATCTTTATTCTCCTTTTATTTGCAAACAAAAATTGCAACATATATTATAGATTCAATAGCGAGTGAGTATATTTAATGTTGAGCTTCCTTGAGATTACTACAAAGTGTTATCTTTTTTGACATTAAGCAACATGATTAGTCCAAAAATAGTTTCCTTTAGAAGTAATCTGTTGGTATTTGTGTTAACATTAACATGTTAAAATGAAGGGCAGTTAGATTTATTATTAGTAAATGAAAATACTGCTAAATGCACATTAATATTTTTCTTGGAACCTTATCTATTTTAAATATTCTGTAACATAATTATATAAAAGAAAATTCAGTTTTAATATGTCAGATAGTGTTATCATCTTGCAGGCAGCCCTCCAAGGTTAATAATGTCAGGAAATATAAAGTGTTTTTGACTATAAGATTAGACTTCTTATTTAGTAAAGGGCTTTAAATTTCATTTCAAAAATAGATTTCATGCCCCATGAAATTTAAACTGTGACATTTAGAAAACATTCATTTTATTATAATGTAGTGCAAAATTATAGTATACATGCTTCTTGCTCAATCCATCAAGACTGCTTTTGGAAAGACTGGGAATATTTTTGCAGGTAAAAAAATGTGAAATTCACTGAAGAATCAATGCCACCAACTGTTCATCCTCAGGAGACAGATAGTTAGGCAGAAATAATTACTTCCTTAACTGTGTTCACTGGAGTCTGAAAACAAAACCTTAAAATGTATTCGATACTTGTTTATGTTTAATGACAGTTTTTCCTGAAAAGTTTTAACTTCCACATAGAAATTCCAGAAATATCTGATAAAAATTAAACAGGTTATGCTCGTAACTCCCTGTATTAAGATTGATTGAGCTTGACTAGATAATGCTGTGATCCCACATGATCTTTTCAGGAAGTGGGGCTTGTCTGATACAAGAAAGATGTATACTTACACTTTTGCTTCAGGTTTAACTTTTGATCACAGCTTTCAACACAGAAAAAGAAAAAGATAGGTTTGCCATTTGATATTTGGTATTGCTCCTGAGATTATTTACCATAACTGTCAAGTAAGTATGTGCTGAAATGTACTCTGATTTATTATTAGACAGACTCCACAACTCACAACCATGAACTAGTTTACTTGTAAAGTTCAGATTAGGACCATAGATTTTTCCAAATTATTCTTCAATCCCTGTAGTTGGGAACCCAAGACAACAGGGCATGCAGAGCTCACCTCTACTACAATCTAGAAGTAGTCAGACCACATGTGAATGAGAAACATTTGTAGGAGAGACAGAGGTCACCAGGCAAAATATTACCAATTGAATCAATGTATTACTCATATTTTTCAGGAAGTGTAGAACACAGGATGCAACTATATCCATATAAGGCTGGTCACAAGTCCTTAGGAAAGAAGAATTACTAGAAAAAATGTAAGCAAGGATTGCTAGAATGGTATAGGAGAATGGAGAGTCATCTAAGAAGTAGTCATTCACAGAACATATCTTGTTTAGTGGAGACTAAAAAGAAGACTGACAGCTATCTATATATACCTTGAACAGTTCATAGAATCATAGAATGGTTAGAATTGGAAGGGACCTTAAAGATCACCTAGTTCCAAGCCCCCTGCCATGGCCAGGGACACCTTCCACTAGATCAGGTTGCTTAAAGCCTCATCCAACCTGGTCCTTTAAAGCCTCATCCAACATGGTCTTGAACACTTCAAGGGACGGGGCATTCACAACTTCACTGGGCAACCGGTTCCAGTGTCTCACCACTCTCAGAGTAAAGAATTTGTTCCTAATATCTAGTCTAAATCTACCTTCTTCCAGTTTAAAACCATGACCCCTCATCCTATCACAGCACTCCCTGATAAAGAGCCCCTCTCCATCTTTCCTGTGGGCCCCCTTTAAGTACTAGAAGGCTGCTAAGTTTCCCCAGAGCCTTCTCGAGGACGAACAACCTCAAGTCTCTCAGCCTATCTTCATAGGAGAGGTGATTCAGCCCTCCGATCATCTTTGTGGCTCTCCTCTGGACCTCCTCCTACAGGTCCGTGTCCTTCTTATGTTGGATGCCCTGGAGATGGAGGCAGTGTTCCAGACAGGGTCTCACCAGAGCAGAGTAAAGGGGCAGAATCCCCTCCTTTGTCCTGCTGCCACACTTCTTTTGATGCAGCCTAGGATGCGGTCTGGGGAGGGGAAAAACTACTTAAACACTGGCTCAGAAATAGGATTGAAAATTGCCATTTGATATATTTAGAGCACAGATTAGGAAGATTCTAATTGTGAGCAGAGAAGAATGAAGTCCTAGAACAGCCTTCTACTGAAAGTAGTAGGAGCCAGCAGCTTGACTACTTTTAAGAAGATCTTGGTAAATTAACAACAGGATTAAGTGATTTCTTTACCAGGGTCTCAGGAAGTCACTTCCTTCAAGGCTGGCTTGAAGGGTAAAAGTGGTAGAGAAGTGCCTACTTTTGAATGAAGTTAAATTTGGTAAAAATAAATAGAAAATAAGAAACATGGCAATAATATATTCCTACTAAAGATGGCAAGCATGAAATACCTCATAAGGAGTAAGGAAACTAAGAGGGGAGAGAAGTAAAAAGGACTGCTGCTTACCATTGAAAATAAGCAAGTGAAGCCTCCTAGCTCACTGCTCAGAATCTCTATAGGCATGTCTTGATGTTATTTGTTTCATAAGAAATAGACTTGAGCATTAAATATACTGAAGCAAAAGTAAGAGTTTTAGTTAACTGCACTGCCATAGCTCATCTCTGCAGCAGTGGAGAGCTGCCCCCAGAAAAATTATGGCCAGTTCTCTGTGCAAACGGAGACCAGTGGAGGAGATGAGAGAAGATGCAGAGTCAGAAAATTAGTTTAGCAGGCTATCTTCAAGTACCATTGCTAAAAATAGATTTGTTGGAAGGAGGAAAGAGACCAATTTACTGCTCTTCAGGTACCCTGGCTGTTCCTCACGTAGAGGCAGATAGTAAAAGCAGCCATCCCTTACAGTCCCCAGTTGCACTGTTAACAATACATTTTTGTTGAGCATGTAGAAGAAATGCAGCTGTGACCTGTGATTCATTAGTATTGTAGCTGGATAGATATATGTGAATCATACTGCTTTACTTAGCATCAGCCAGCAACTGACCATTAATTTCATCAATCAGCGACTGTGCTTCATGGACTGGTTACAATTAATGTTAAGTAAATGGTGTATAACAGCATGTATAAGCCCTGACGGATGTTGTGGTTCTCACTGGGCTTTGCGGTTTTAAAGAAACTGCTTATGCCTCAAAGAACTTTTTTGATATAAATGAGAAAAAAAAATAAAAAATAGTGGAAGAATATTTCTCTTAATCTTAAAGAGAAAGTTCAAGACCCAGAGCCAGTAAAGAACATAGATACTCAGCTGCACCCTTCCCAACCTTTTTGTAGAAGTGTTATAAAAAGCAGATTGCTATGTCAGCCAATAAAAATGCGAAGATAAAGGCATGTTTGAAATCATCTTCCTCTCTTAGAAACCTAACTACCACTAAGTTAAGGGCCATGTGAGACTGGATTCAGGTCTGGAACTTTTTGTTGCGCTCAAGAATATATTTCTTCTAATCTGAGTAATAACTTCAGTCTCCTCTTTTAAGACACATTTCTCATAGTGTTCTTAAGTAGCTTTTTAATAGTCATCCAGATTACTTAATTTAGTCAGAAATTTGGAGAGGGTGAGAACTGGAGAGTTGAATTCAGTGCTGTCCTCAGCATGAAAGTATTTGAAGACAAGTATTGCCTGATCGTGAGTTCAGTACTAGGTTATGAATTAGAATGGAAGAAGTCACCTTTCAGCTCTTTGGTTGAGCTGAAACATTGTGCAAAGTAGAATTCAGGACTGGATAGGCCCAAAAGGCAGAAGATGAAAGGAGAAAGCAAGTAAGAATGAGGAAAAAATGACGAGTTAATTGAATAAAATGCAGAAACAGGAATGTCGCGGATTGTCTGGCCACAGAAACTGCAGATCAAATGGGGCAAAATTGCTATGCTGCTTTCTCTTGGTAGTTTAGGAGAAAGCTTTAGAATTGTTGAGGAACTTACAATTGATTTACTCTGTGGAAAGCAGCCTGTGTAATTTTGTGAGAATCAGTTCAATGGAGCATGGTTATTCTCCCACGTTCCCAAAGGAGGAAGGAATGTCCTGACAACTTTCTGCAGTTTTCTTCAGATTATGAAGTCAGATACATTATCAAGTCTAACAAAGAATCCAGAGAGTCTGAAAAGAGGGATAACATTCACAGGTATAAAGCTTTAATTAAGGAACAAGGTCATATAAAATGAAAGTGACTATTCATTCCCAAGTATAGAAAACCAGAAAAATTGCCAGTCTAATGTATGAAGTAGCAGGTAAACTGAAAGACTTTACTGGTAGATGGAAAAATTGTGTATTAACTGCCTATTCCAGGTGAGGCATCAATGATAAAGGACATAAATTTTCCATACAATTAGCAATCAATTATTGATTATTCCCGTTATTTATTTTACATAATGGGTGGACAGTCATAATAGTTTATCAAATCATTGCACAGTCTTCCATAAACGTAAAGAAAAGTTATTATAGGATCAAAAGAAAGCTTGAGAATGAATAGCCAGCAAAATCTAAGAAACACACGGCAGTGTGACTGAACAATCAAGATGTAGGCATGCTTCATTAAAAAAAAAAAAAAAAAAAGGCAGTAAAGCACTGGAAAAAAATTTTTCCTGTGCCTAAAAATGTTATCATTAGTTTTTTAATGTATCTTGGCTTTAAATCAGAAGAGTGACAAACCCACAGCTGCTGAACAAAGTTGCTGGTGAAGAATGCAATCTTACACACTTGTTCTGACAGAAGTTCTACCTGAGCCAGCACTGTTGGTTAAGACTTTCAGGGATCTAGGATGCTTAAAAAGCTTTAGTGAGAATTATACTGATAGTATTGATTAATTGATAGCAAGATAAGATTTAGAAGTGCTAAAACTCTTTGCCAATCTCTTAAATTTATTCAAAAGGAAGTCCAGCTTCAAATTGTCTGGATTTCATGTTCTTATACTTTATAATTTTCAAGTTATTGAACAAATGTTTTGTGAGAATATATTTCTCTAGATATGAAATGCCATTACATACATTACCTTACATAATGGTCATTACAGGAATAACCTGCATATTTGATGTCCACATTTCAACTTTCCAGGTGCTTTCACAAAAATCACAAATTCAAAATTTTAAAAATATTAATATTCTACCATAACTACATAAAATTACGACGCTTTTACCATTCATGTATAAATTTTTCTATTTTAATTTTTAATCACAATGAAATGCAATCTAGCATAATCTAATATTTTACCATGGTTCTCTATGTTGCCATTTGGAAAGTCACTAAATTGAAACGTTTTACCTCTCTTTATCTTGTCGCCCTTTCAGATCTCTAAGTTGGTTTTATTTTTTTATTAGTGTTGTGCCTTTAGTAAGTTTGATATAGTAGTTATTTCCGAGAATATTCAGACTAAATATCTTATGCACGGAGGCAAAGAGATTAACTGTCTCTCCATTACTGTTATACGTTAATGATAGTCTTGCTGTTATATCCTGGATATCTGTTATTTACTTGCTCTTGACAAACGCATTTTGTTTTTGTTAAGCATCAACTTTTTAGTTGTACATTGTTTCCATGGCATGACCTTTATCTGGTATAATTTTCAACAGATTTTTTAACATCCTAAAAATTGGTCTTCTATGGACTTACTATGGACTTCTTATCTGCTACAGATGCAGCCAGCTAAAACATAGAGCACAAGAGCAATTTCAAGTCCTCAGTAGGACAGTGATTTGTTTAATTTAAAATAAGAAGGATTTTAGTAAATATTCTGTTTAAGAGTATAGAACAACACAGAAAGTCTCTACCTCTATGTTTTACTTAATGCCTTGGAAAAAAAGGACAAAGTGGTGCATCACAACAGATATAACAAATCCAGCCCCTATCTCACAGATATCCTTAACTGCATTTTCTGTTCAAGAAAGCTGCTTTGCAGCCAACAAAAATGATATATTTTTTTCAGCAATATGTTCTCCAAGTAGTAGCTGAGGTTTCTGTTCCTTTTTCAGTCTGCTTATTTCTACCTCATTTTATTATGTTTTCACTCTTGATAGAAAACAATCACTGTCCTTATCACTTTGGGAAATGAATTCTTTTTAAGCATAGATTAATAACATATAGGTAAAAGCCATTATTATGCACATATGCCTGAAATGAATGAAAGTAATTTTACTCCTCTAGACTTTTTAAAGCTGCAGTATTATTGGCTGTCTCAGTCTCATTGATTTTTCTCATGTAAGCATATGGGATTTTTCATAAGTAATGAAATGCTGGGGTTCAGTGTGGTGCATCTTTCATTAAATCTGCAGTGGTGAAATCTGTTTAATAATGTGTATGACATTCTTTTCCCCTACCCCAACTTTCATCTGGGATAGAGATGTAATTGAATTGTTTTTCTTTCACGTATTCCATGGATAGCTGGTAAAATCCATGATATTTTTAAGGCACTGTGAAATTCTACTTTCTTGTCGAGTTAGAGCCTTACTTTTGTATATCTATATATATATTTGCTGCTAGCAAATATAAAAAAGATTAGCAAAGATACTTGTTAAAATATAAGATTAGTAGCCACAACTAAGCAGAGTTACAGAAAAACCCCAAAATCATTATAAAATAAACAAAGACTCAGTCCTCAAGCCTAAAAATACTTAAGCTTATGCATACTTTTATATAAAAGAATAATCTCTTTGAAGTTTTTGGGATCATTGTTGTAAATAAAATTGAAGCTTTGCTTACAATGTACAGTGACATTATTAACTGTGGCTACAGTTTCAGTTATATCTCATGAAAAAGAAATAATTTTGTAAGCTCTTATCTTTATAATAATGAGTAATAATATTTTTATTGAATGCTTGCAATAAAAATAGTATGATGTTAAAACATTCAAGTTGAATTTATAAAGCAAGATCATGAATCTTGGTCAGTACTTTAAATCATTAATCACGTGTTACAGAGAACTGGAACTGAAAAGAGTGGAGGCAATTGCCCTTTGCACTGCCTACATGAATATATATTAGTTCAGCAAGAATATTTTTGGGGGTAAAATACTTGAGCTCAATTATAATTTTGTCTCTTTAAATATTGATCGTATTGACATTTTAAGCCTGACACTCTCTTTACAGTATAATCGACTTTATTCATTCAGGTAATGATGCTGTGCTTGTAGAGTACTTTAGTGCTGTCCTATGTCAGAACTTTTGTGTCCATTTTAAATTCTGGATGAAGCTCATAAAATAAAAGCCTGTTTCTATATTTTCTTTCCTTCTATCAATTATGAAAGGGTTTTACATTTCAGCTGCACATTGACACTTTACATTTTCAAAGCCACTGTAGTTCTATACTGTAGCATCAGTTATTACCCAGTTCTAATGGGGGCAGTGTAGGGATCCAATTCTTCAGCTTCCTCTACTTTGAATCAACTTATTTTTCAGTATCTTCAAATATAGATCCTCTGGTCTCCTTTTCTACTAGTTATGAATTCATCAAAGTGATACAGGTCTGAAAAAAATGGACTTTTAAACTGGTGTACACTGAAAGGGAGGAAAAACACATGGTTTAATCCTAGAAAGAACAGTTGTTGTGTTATTATTTTATAATATATATAATATATTTTATATATTATGGTTTTACGGGAAGAGAAAGACACTCTGATACAGGACAGCTGAAACATTTAAGTTGTTCACAAGTGTTCTTCAGTTACATAAACTGTTAATAAGGCAAATGGCTGCCTCTCTGATCTGCCTTCCACAGAGTATGTGTATGGTACTACATAAAGAGCAGTCAGGGAGTGGCCCATGACTGCCCTCACTGTTTAAATGTTGGCTTGATCCCTGGCTCTGGGCTGGCTCTCTCCAAGACAAGACTTGTCTACAGGGATCTAAAGCAATGTGGATACAGTTGATGCCACTTTGCTTGGTATCATCCCTTGCTCTTTTACTACTTATCACTGTAGATAGTAAATATGTCCTCACATGCATGAAATGACCATTCTTAAAAATCTGATGATGCTGGAGATTCTTCCAGATGAAAACTTGTGTAACTTGCTTTCCCAGTTCTGACAGGATGATACAAGGGCAGACCAGTAGACATTAGTAAGCGGAAGACTCCACTGGGGAGCATGGACATGCCTAAGTCTGTCTTCTTCAAATGGTAAGGTATCAGGTGCGTTGGGCAAGAGCAAGTACTTAGTCACCCACCGTCTTCTTTATTGCATGCTTGAGATCAAATGAGTCTGCAAATGCATGTAATATTGTATGGACCTATCCTCTCTATCCTCTCTTCAAGATGTTACATCTCTGTTACCTACAAAATGTCAGCTGTATCTTTTAAAAGTGGACTCCTGGAAATGTAGTGCATCTGAAGGCAGGAGCATGTAAGTTGTATGTATCTATACACTATAATCTTGGTTTGTTCCTTTGTAATAGTCAGTGCATACATATTTGTTCAAAAATGAGTGCAAGGACTTTGAAAACATTTCGTAATATTTAAGAAGTCTCTGTAACTTTCTGGTGTTAGTACACAACAGCCCTGACTAAGGTTCAGAGCAATTTTAACAGTTTTCAGAATTTTGCCACCACTAGAATAGACCAACCCCACACTTTTTTTTCCTATACAGGCTTTTCTCTTTTCCCTATACAGCTATTCTAACAGCCTGAGTTCTTATATTACCCTCTGTGTTCCTTACTGTTACTTTTCCTTTCCAGTAAGCTGTCTTCAGAGATAACTAGAAATATGAATAGCACTTATAAGTCAGCCTCTTTTAGAAGAACGTTTCATTAATTTCTCTTTATTTGTATCTACTCATGCCATTTGTGCACTCTGCTATTGTGCACTCTACTCTTGTTTGCTTTATTACTCCTCTGAAGTATCAGTCTGCAGGCTTTGGAGATTTCTTCTTTCTCCTGTGTGATGCAAGACCACTTAGTATGCATTCCATTTCCTCGTCCTTAGGTTTTTTTAATCTTGCTTTTTTTTCCTACATATAAGCCACTTATCTGAGAAGCCTGAATGTATTTTGTCCGAACACAATGCATGCTCTAACAGTTATATCTTCCTTATACTCTGAAGAAATAATGAAAAGAAATAATCTGGTTAAAAAAGAAAAGGAAAACCAGTCTATCTCTATGTGTATGAGAAACAGCATGGTTAAAATAGTCTGAAAAAGTAAAATCACAATTCTGATATTTTAACCTGAAACTCTTACATGTTGTTGGACTAAAAACGAGAAGGCCCATTACTAAGGCATTTAAAGTTCTGCAGTTTTTACTGTTTTATTTTACAGGCTTTGTAAGAATGGCACAGAATATTTACACATATCCCAGATTATTCTTTGCTAGCAATGAATCTAAACTACAGCTTATTTCCAGTTTAGGTAACGTTTGATTGGAGAGATAGAAGAGGAACCAGCTAGAGGAACCACCTCTCATACCAATGCTTCAACAAATCCACATTAGCCATATTATATTGAGTATAATTTTGAACTCTTTCTCCTTTTTCACACTAGCATTGATTTAAGTGCCTTCTGCTGCAGTTTTCTTCTTAGAATGTACCACAGCTAACTGACATATTTTGGAAACTCTGTGGGACACCCCACTGGTACTGATTGGACTGGATGGATGCAAGGTCAAATTACCACAAAGCTTAAAAATAAACTCTGTAAAAACCAGTCACTTTCTGAAAACTTTCCAATACAAAGGACACTCTTAATAGGTAGCTCATGTGCTGGCCAGAAAGCCCACTCAAAAGCTCCAGTAAAATTCTGTCTCACCAGTTATTTATGGTCAACAAAATGCAATGTGGGGGAAAATCCATCTCTGTTCCAGAAATTTATTCTGAAGTATTTTGTGCTTTGAAAGACCAGACCCCCAATTTCTTGACATCCAGTGTCATCTAGAGAATTGTCTTTTGCTGATTTTTCTTTAAGACAGCTTGTTTTATAGTCAAGCCACATAAACCCAGGGTCGACAAACAGGTATATCGCAGAATCACAGAATAGTTGAAGTTGGAAGGGACCTCTAGAGGTAATTTGGTCCAACCCTTCTGCTCAAGTAGGGCCACCAATCCATATACTTGGATTTCAACTTTTGGGTGAAATGTGTGGAAATAAGGAACATTGTTGGACCTGGGTCCAATATAATCACTGCCTTCCAGATCTTGGGTTTAGCTCTCTATATTGTGCTTCATTACTTTTCATTTAGGTCTTATTTGAACCAGTAGAGCTTCTGAATTGCTCCTAAGATCTAAACCTTGGAGAACAATGAAACAAAATAGTGGCAGTTCACGAGAAGCAAGAAACAACAAAAGATGATTCCTAAGTAAAGGGAAGGTTTTCACACTTTTACTGCCAAATGGCAAAGCAGTTGTGAAATTTACAAAAACTGCCTTTCTTGTTAGGAATTTAGTTTACCTGTGCAGTCTTAAGAAGGCCCTGCTGTCAATGGACAGGAAAGGTGGTTAGAAGAAATGATACCAGATCAGGGTTCAACATCTTCTTGAGGAATTTGGAATGATAAAGAATGAAGAAAGTGAGACAGAGGCATGTTTTGAATGACAGTATGTATAGCTTCTGTAAAAAGCTAAAGCTCGTATCAGTATTTATTAAATAGAATATTTTTTTTTACTTTCAGGACATGTGATGTACTTCTAAGCGCTCAGTTATTGGTAGGCATAGTAAGAGTGTCGGGTTTCCTTTTTCATGGCTTTCATCTTCTTTGAGGCTATAGCAGAAAAGGTGGAAGGCCAAATAGCTTGTTCCAAAATGCTAGCAGTTTGATTTAATACAAGTGATCTCAAGCAATAGTACAGATGACCTGCTTATGCAGTACTAGTTGCCCTCAAGTCTATTTCTCTGGTTTAACTGAGCAATTCCTGTCCTTTGGCAAAGCAGCTTGACTTTATAATTAATTGTTGCTGTATGCTAGTGCTTTAAATGCCAACACTAGTTGTGCTTAATGAAGTAGATGAAAATGAAAATGGAATGGGTAGTTCCTTGTCAGAGGAAGAAAAATACAAAGACTACACTCAGTCTAGAGGAACTGTGTATGAATATAGACAAAAGAAAGACAATGCTGTAACTTATGAAAGAGGATCAGAGAAATGTAAACAATAAATCAAGAGGTTTGTTGTTGCTCAACTGAAAAGGAAGTCATTCTAGTTAATAGGGCCAAACTATTATTGAAATATGTGCTACTTGCTAATGTTAAAAAGCAAGCTGTGATAAAGCGGAGAGATGTTAGAGGAAGATATTCTAATAAGCATGAGCTAAGAAGTTAATAATGAGAAGTCTTCTGGGAATACTAATTAGGCAAAAATGTTGCATACTACTTTAAGCTGTGCTAAAGCAAAGGTGGCCTCATCTGAGGTAGAACAGAACCAATTTTCTTTTCAGGAATTTTACTTTTCAGTTAAGTGTCTTCTAACTAACTACCTCTGAAATCAATGACATATTTTTCAGACAGTGTCTGCTCCTAGTATATAATGTTGGATGTTTATAGTTGATGCCAAGGAACGGTATGCAGAGAGGCTCTTGCTTATACTTATTGCTATAACAACCAAGGGCAGCTACTAACTTTGTTATGTGACACTTTAGAGGGTCGAAAGCAGAAAAGCACAGAGGGGTTGCACCTGTGGGGAGGAGCGGACAGGACAGGTGACCCAAAACTGACCAACATGGTATTCCATCCCATCTGCCTCATGCTCAGTATAAAAGCCGACGGATGAAAGAGGTCAACCCTCTCTTCTTTTATGGCCAGCATCTGAGGAGGACTCTGTTCATCTGCCTTTGATCCAGTTTCTGAGTTCAGCTCCTATCCGTCGCTGAATCCAGTCTGGAAGTTTCCCAGTGCCTACCTGTGATGTGATCGTCATCCTGGGAGCTCAATATGGGTTGTATATATTTCATTATTTTCTTATCTTTTTATATTATTATATTTTCTTTTTATTAGGTAAAGACAGAATCTGTTGTTTGTTTAGTGGCCATCCCAGACTAAACCATGACAAAAGACTTAATTCTTCAAATCACAAGGACAGTTACGGTGGAGGGAAAAGCATTTGGTGATAAAGACCTGAATAGTGGTAAAGAATTCTTTTAGCATCTGCAGAATCTGTACATTAAGATTTGACAAATAAGGATGAATTTTTAAGAGGGGTAAAAAACTAGTAATGATACAATATGTCATCACATCTGCCATCTCCCCCAAAACCTAACAGAGCAACAAAAATCAAAGGCCACTTCTACTGCAGCTGTCAGCTTAGCATGTGATGAATCAACATATATTAGAGCTGTAGATAGACTCTTTTTGAATTTGTTGCATCAGTCCTAAAAGCTTTGCAAGTTCAAAAGATCTATTGTCTTTTCAAACTCTGCATGTTAGAACCTGCATAGAAGATATATTCAGGTCTGTCCATTTGGTCTGTAGTGAAGGGAACATCCAGCTAATCACCACAGTTACTTTAAATCCAGATGGATCTTACAGTGTCCCTGAAAAACTTTTGCACCTTACTTTTGTTTCACTGCTGCATGGACTTATATGGGCTGTTTGAGGGTGGGTCTGAGCCTGTGATCCACACCAAACTCAGTTCACACACAGAGT
Source organism: Charadrius vociferus (assembly GCF_000708025.1). Taxonomy (NCBI): domain Eukaryota; kingdom Metazoa; phylum Chordata; class Aves; order Charadriiformes; family Charadriidae; genus Charadrius; species Charadrius vociferus. Next base: position 1,506,509 of record NW_009646636.1, read on the forward strand.
GTACAAAAAAAAGAGTGGAAGGTTGAAGATACCATCATGAGAATGAGGGGAAGAGAATATCTTGGACCTGTAGGACCTCTTTGCATTGAAACGACTATGCGGTTACACGCTGTGAGGAAAGGCCAGCATCCTGATGCCTACACTAGCTAACTCTATGTATCCAATCTGTCCTTCTGGTTATGTCCCATGAGTAGTACCAAGCCTTTGGTTTACCCTGAAAAGTTTACTAGATTGGTAAGAATTGTACAAGCTTTGGCATAAGAACTTTATTGTCTTTCCTAGTTGAAATGGAGCGGCTCTCACCAGCTTCTTTTTGTGGCTTCAACCAAACCCTTGCTGATTATGTCTGTATTAAAAAAATAAAACAGAGCCAGAGGAAATTTTTCAGCACTAACCTGTGATTGTTTTGACCGCTTAATTCTTAGCGTCATCACTGGTACAGCTTTGGCTGTGCCAAACAGTGTTGTCTCAAATTTTGTCTGAACAAAAGTTGAAGAGAGTGGGTGCCACAGAACACTCCCAAAAGTCACTATGGACAGCACTGCTCCATGTTTGGGTCCCTCTGCTCTGTTCTGTTCTCTAGAACTATCTCAGCAGACTTTGAATTCTCAAACTCCCCCACAAATTTTTATGTTACGCTGCAGATCATCAGTGTATGTATCATGTAATCTCAGAGTCAGCTGTAGGATTTTTTCCAGTGATTCTGAATTTATAAAAATAGATTAAAAGTAACAACCAGATCTCCTTGCCAGCAATGCACCACATAAGGCCTAGAAAAGATCTGTAGCCAAGTGCTATGCTGTGCAGAGGTGGCCGTGCCATGCCTCTTGGCCTCAGAGATGGAAAATGGTTCCTTGTTCTGCTTAGTTTACCAATATCTATGTGCCAATGTCTGCTGGTCTGCTGGGCACCTAAAAGAACATTTGCTGTGTGCCAGCTCTCTGAAGTGGAAAAAGTGTTCAGCAAGATCCCAGCTCACTCCTTACTGCAAAACAGAGGCACTTTGTCCTGTTCCTTTCTGATTTTCCTTTCTGGCACCTGTAAGACATCACTGCAGTTTCTGGCACTGCGTAGGATAATGTTTCCTGCCAAACACATTACCTTCCCTCCTGATGTCATTTACATAATTGGTGTTTTCAGTTTAAAAACATTTATCTTAAGCTATAACATAGCAGGTGAACAGTCTGGCGCATCCAATCCACTGTCCTCACAGAGGGTTCCATCTTTTCTGGTGGCTCTAAGGTCTTCTGTTACCACTTTGCTACCCATTCAGCAAAAAGCACCAAATTGAACTCTCCACTCCTAAACACTTCACAGACTTCATCAACAGTCTTGGGAGAGGGGACAGAAATCTAGATGCAGTTTTCTACACAGGTGCATAGTTCATACTCTTAGTGAAAGTAGCAGTCTTGTATTTCATTTCAGTTGCCTTTTAGCTCAATAAAACATCACTTGTACGCAAAGTGAATGTCGTGGTTTAACCCCAGCTGGCAACTAAGCACCACACAGCCACTCACTCACTCTCCCTCAGTGGGATGGGGGAGGGAATTGGAAGGGTAAAAGTGTGAACACACGTGGGTTGAGATAAAGATAGTTTAACAGGGAAAGCAAAAGCTGCGCATGCAAGCAAAGCAAAATAAAGGAATTCATTCCCTGCCTCCCACCGGCAGGCAGGTGTTTAGCCATCCCCATGAAAGCAGGGCTCCATCACATGTAATGATTGGGAAAACAGATTTCCCCTTCCTCCTTCTTCCCACCCAGCTTGTATTGCTGAGCGTGACGTCATATGATAAGGAATATCTCTTTGGTCTGTTGGGGCCAGCTGTCCCAGCTGTGTCCCCTCCCAGCTTCTTGTGCCCCCCCAGCCTGGTCGCTGGCAGGGTAGCATGAGAAGCAGAAAAGGCCTTGCATCATGTAAGTACTGTTCCGCAATAGCTAAACCAGCAGTGTGGTATCAACATCATTTTGATCCCAAATCCAAAACATAGCATCAGACAAGCTATTATGAAGAAAATTAACTCTATCCCAGCCAAAACCAGTATGGTCAATCAGCTATCCCATTAAGTCTGAATGCCTGATAGATGGGGCAAGCTTCTAGGAAATGGGAGGCAGAAACATCAATTCTTTGAAGTGGTAAAGCAATTTAAACACTGGCTACAGCATGCTGGATTCAATATAATACCTTCGAGATTGAGCTTCCTGGGGAAACTTAGAAGTAAATTTAATTTGTGGAGAACAACAGATCTTATGAAAGAAATATATGTGAAGACTGTGGGATCACAGAGAAAAAAGACTTGGTTTTGGGCACCTTTAATATAGAATTAGATGCCTGAAGGTTTAGCTAGGGGTCTGAGGATTTAAATCATGCTACGATCACATTATAACCTTGCCTAAATTCTCGTTAAGGGGCTGAACCTAACAAAACCTTTAGGTACCTAAGTTCCTTTATTAGCATGGACAATAACATGACAGGCTGAAAGGGTAGTCAAAGAGAAAGGCAAATATAGTCTCTATTGTTGTTTCATACTGAAGAATGCAAAGACTATGAAACTTAACCAGATAATATTTGTGGAGAATTTGGTTTAGGCTAATGCACACTGAACTCTCAGGACTGCAGTCTTACTGTTAAGAACAATGAACTGGACTGGCAATGCATTTTTTGTGATTAAAAAAAAAAGAATTAAGGAACTATTCATGAGAGAGCAGGGATTTTACATTTGTGTGTACTGCTAGAAGTAAGTTACGGAGCTATCACTATGTAATTAACATTTACCAGTAGCAGAGTTGTTCAGGGCAATCAGTTAACAAGGAAATAGAAGTGTATGGGTTGAACAAATTCATGACCTAGCTTTTGTGAGCCATACATCCAATGACAATGGGAAATTTAAATACCAAAGTGGTTACCTTCTTGGTTTTAGCTCCTTTCTCATATGTGTGTTATTGGTAAATGCTCCACTCTTAATCATTTTTTTTTGCTTCTTGGTAGAAGAAGTGCTAATAGGAGAGATTAAGCATATGTTAGAAAGTTAATACACATAAAAGGACTATATAATTTTATTCTGGGAATTCACTATTTGAGTTATCCAAATCCTGAATGGTAAATAGCGTTTCTGGCAGAATGATATTTCCATAGTGTAATAGGAGATGCACCAGAGAACAAAAAGGTTAATAACTGTTATCTTTTAATTCATAAGCTTGAATTAAACAGTGTTTAAGATTCTACTTATCTAACAAACTCACACTGGCTGCAGGTAATAGCTAGTTTAGATAGATTATAATTTTACACTTTATTTTCTTGTTCTTAGATTTTGAGTAAGATATTTATCCTTGTTTGTCTACTTACAAGGCCATCACATGCTCTTCTATTTTATTTACAGAATAATAATAGAAAAAAAACCCACTAGAACTTATAACTAGTAAAATAACAAGGACCGAATTCTGACCTCCTTATTCATAAGACACTGTATCTGATTTTGTGGGTATTTCCCCCAGTTTCTAAAGAGAGTGAGGGAAATTAGATTTTGCACAATTATGAAAATGGGAGTCCTGGGTACCAGCATGCTGTGAATACTATAAATACCAAAGGCAGGCATAATAAACTTTATTCCAAAGTCCCAGAAGACTAGGGAAAAATTTCCACAGGTTTCAGTGAAAGTTGGATTAAATCCCAAAATGAAGAGGCAAAAATGTGCACCCTTTTTTTTTTTTTTCTTCTTTCTTTTGTCTCAGTGTGTAATCTGTTCCTACAGGTTCCGTGCTTGCAGATCTATTTGACGGAGGTTTGTAAATTGTAACATTGTGTGTGAACCAATGACGAAAATTGAAAGAGAACTGCAAAATTCTATGTTGTTCCTTTGAGGTCAGTTCCCCACCAGACAGTTTAATATTGACCTCCAAAGTTTTGAATGTTAGACAGTCTTTGAAAATCACTTAAAATTTAAATGATACTGCAAAGCTTCACCCAGTTTCATGGGATCACCTCCATTTTGACAAATGCTAGGAAAAAAGAGATATTTTTAGTCTAATGCTACAAAGCTGAACAAGTGTCCTTTGACCAATTTTTCAAAGCTACAAAAGAAAAAAAAAAAAAAACCAACCAAAATTTTCTTATTCACATGACCAAATTAAAATTTACCAAAATCTGCCCTTGCAAAATAGGTATGAGGCTCTGCAAGTGGAACCAAACTATGACAAGGAAAATGATTCAAGGTGCGTGGACATGTCGTTGAGGTTAAGCCAAACTACACCCCGGATCAAGAAAAGAAGAGATAAAAGACGGGTCATAGTTGTAGATCACTCACTCCTGAAGGGAGTGGAAAGCCCAATATGCAGATGGGACCCACTTCTCGGGGAAGTCTGCTGCCTCCCTGGGTCCTGGGTGAAAGATAGAAAGAGAAAGCTTCCTTCCGTGGTACGTCCATTAGATTACTAACCATTACTGATTTTTTCAGACAGGTAGTGATTAACTGGCAACAAGAAACCCAAGGGTGATCAAGAGAGACTTCTGGGCCTTGAAATGACTGGTTAAGGGATCAGGAGCACAAATGCTGTTCTCCTCTATTGGATGAGGGAAGAAACAGGAAGAGCCAGCAGATCAATACCTGGCTCCAATCGTGGTGTTAGTGGTAGGACTTTGGGTTTTTTGATCACAGGTCAGTTTACACAACACCAGCCTGCTGGTGACAGATGTGGTATACTTATCTCAAAAGGGTAAAAGGTTCCTGGTACAGGAGTTGGCGGGGCTCATCTAAAGGTGCTGGAGCATGTCCAGAGAAGGGCAACAAAGCTGGTGAGGGATCTAGAGAACAAGTCAGAATTTTGAGGAGCATCTGAAGGAACTGGAGTTGCTTAGTTTACAGAAAAGGAGGCTGAGGGGAGACCTTATCGGTCCCTACAACTACCTGAACGGAGGTTCTAGAAAGGTTGGTCTCTTCTCAAAAGTAACAGGACAAGAGGAAATGGCCTCAAGTTGAACCAGGGGAGGTTTAGGAAGGATATTAGGAAAAAAAATTCTTCACAGAAACGGTTGTCAAGTATCGGTCCCTACAACTACCTGAACAGAGGTTGTAGAGAGGTTGGTCTCTTCTCAAAAGTAACAGGACAAGAGGAAATGGCCTCAAGTTGAACCAGGGGAGGTTTAGGAAGGATATTAGGAAAAAAAATTCTTCACAGAAACGGTTGTCAAGTGTTGGAATAGGCTGCCCAGGGAAGTGGTTGAATCACTATCCCTGGAGGTATTTAAAAGACATGTAGACGTGATGCTTAGGGACATGATTTAGTGGTGGTTTTGGCAGCATTAGGTCAGTGGTTGAACTAGATGATCTTAAAGGTCCCTTCCAATCTAGATGATTGTGATAACTTGTAACTATCTAGTACAGTTCAAATACAGATTTCAGTATATATTTCAGAGAAAGAAAGCTCTGGGGAGACCTTGTAGCAGCCTTCCACCCATCTGAAGCGTGCCTGCAGGAAAGCGGGAGAGGGTATTACATACCCTTTTTACAAGGATATGTAATGATAAGATGAGGGGGAACAGCTTCAAACTAGAAGAGGGCAGATTTATATTAGATATAAGGAAGAAATTTTTCTCTATGAGGGTGGTGAGACATTGGAACAGGTTGCCCAGAGAAGTTGTGGATGCCCCATCCTTGGAAGTGTTCAAGACCAGGCTAGATGAGGCTTTGAGCAACCTGGTCTAGTGGGAGCTGTCCCTGCCCGCTGCAGGGGGCTCGTAACTAGATGATCTTTAAGGTCCCTTCCAACCTAAACCATTACATGATTCTATGATATAAGGTATACAAACATGATAAAATGACAGCAGAATCTTCTCTTCCTCACCTCGATAATACATAGTATTCACAATGTATTTGAAATTTGTTGCAGCCCAGTCAATTGCCAGCACTACTATCAACAATTTTTATGTGTAATCTGGATAGGAGATAGATCTACTTACTTATGCTTAACTGACATTTACAGTGGAGGGATAATGTCACTTTTGAAAGGTAAGAATTGGTAGTGAATAATATTTCAAGAAAGCTGCCAGAGCTAATATTCAGGTTTAGTTATGAGATTCTGTAGAAAGGAGTTTTTAGCCAGTGCATACCATGATCCATGAATTTTCAAATTCAGACCTTATCCAGTGAAATAGTGCATAAGACAAATACTATTTTCTTGTCTTCTTTTTTTTTTTTTTTCACTAGGGACGATGTACCAGCCTCAAGTCTTTGTCATCATTCTGACTACTTGCTAGTTGGATGGCATAAAAAAGAAACTTGGAGCTGATGTAAGGGACAGGGAGCTATGAGTTTGATTCTAAACTGTTGGCGAATAAATTGTAGAATAAAGAATTGCTTTATTTATACTTGAGTTTATCTGGTGCAAAGAGCAATTTCAGGCTAAAATACCAAAAAGTGGTACCTTCCATTCCTTAATGTAGAAAAAAACCAACCCCAAAAAACAGTTTGCAAACCATTTTTTCAGTGTACAGTACCCCACAAGAATCATTGAGCGTCACTATTTTCTTCTTCTCCTAATAATCACCATGGACCATTTTTTACAGAAGCAATGTAGCGCGCTACTCTTCAAGAGATGTTTCCCAGTACCTGGTCTTAAACATACATTTTTAAATATGTAGCTGGATACTGTGGAGTATGTCTAAACATCGAGATTTCCCAGGGAATTTGTAACCCAAATGAAAAGCAACCAGCTTTTCTACTGTTTTCTTAGAGAAAAAGAATATTTCTGGGGATTTCTTTTTTTCCTTTTAAATTGTTAGCTCTGGCAATTTATTCTAGTATATGAAGTTAAGATGGGTTAATTGTCTTATACATAACACTGACGTTCTTTTTACTTATTTTTTCCTCTTCTTGTAGCAATAAGCCCTTTCACCAAACTACAGTCTAACGTAACTATATTGGGGTTACCAACACAGAATTGTGAGTATATACTGTCGACAAAATTGCTGAGCACAATAAATGTTTCAAATTCTTCCAGCACCTTCAACATTTCTCTTAAATTTCTGTTTTAACTCAGAACCCAACTTCCCAGTCAGCAGAAAAAGCCTAGCTTAATACCAAATTGCTTAGTTCAGTTGTGAATTAAATTGTGTTAACCTGTTCCTTTTTACACAACACAATAAATATGGTTGAAAATATTTTCAGGTTCAGCGAGTTCTCTTTGAAGCCATTCCATGATCTTCTGCCTCCACTAGGTTTTAGTGTTTTCAGAATCTTCATCACCACTGCAGTTACTCATTTTGTAGTCTGACATTTGTCTGCATCCACAAAAATAATCTTCCCATCCGTTTAGATTTACATCCCTTAGTATTCATTATATTTTGTGTAGGCTTGAAAGCAAAACTTCTTCAATAATTCATGTCAAAACTTCTTTAATAACTCATGTAATTGGAACTTGAAAAGCTGCCTCTGCAACTGAATTTATGCCATTGACAGTACCATGGCTGTAAGTTTTTCAACGTAGTAATATGTATTATGATAGACATAGTGGCTTTGAAGACCCCTGTTGGAACATCTGTGGATAGACGTGCCACAATATAAACCTATACCTTAAAACATGAAAAAGTTCAAGTTCAAGGAAACATGATAATTTTACAAAAAAAATTGTTAAAAGCTATGTGATTTTTTTTTTACATTATCATTTCTTAATGGGTTATTGCACACGTATGTACATTCATAGTAAAGATTCTTTATTTAATTAAATTATTTTGGTGTACCTAATGTATCAGATATTTAGTGCTTTATGATTTTATAGATTTGAGGTATGAAATGCTCTCTTTGTGCAAAGGGAGCAAAATTTACCCAATTGACTAAAGAGATGATGATAAATCATCATGTTCAGTGAAATGGATTATTCAGACATCTGTGGCAGGTCATCTTAGAGTATTGCTCTATGTTTAGGAAACATTTTTCAAATACACGGTTTTGCAAAGCCTTTAACGACAGCAATACCCCATTAAAGTTCTCTATGTCAGGTAATTTTTTTTCTTTAATGAAGACCATCCAATCAATTGGCATACTTTTAAAAGGTTTGGAAAAAAAAAAGAAATTAAGATTTCAAGGCAGATGTAGTGTTTGCACAAAGTAAGCACCTTTTAATGTCTGTGCTACAGTGCTGCTAGCTTCACACTAATCTCAGAAAGAGATATTTTAGATCTATCAGAAACCTGCCTCCAAATTTCTTTTCTGTGAAACCTGAAGAAAAGATGCTTTTCATGGCAAGCTCCAACTCCTTCTTTCATACATGTTAAAGCACAGATGATTTGAAAAAAAAAAAAAAAATCATAAAGAAGAGAGTAACTAAATTACTTGTTTACAGGACAGAAAAAGAACTTAAAAAAAAGCTGTCACAAATGTTCCATAACAATCAGAAAACCAGGAAAAAACAAACCCATATTTTTAATTTTAAATTTTACTTAAAGAAGATGATTAGTGGATACTTTTTAAATAAAAAAATAATTGAAAGTTATTGTTACAGACAGCTAGAAAACTGACAAATGGCAAAATCTAAATGCAAAAAGTCTCATTGTAGATATCAAAGTCAGAATAAGAACATGAACATAGGTGCAAATTTTAGGTTTTTAAATCTTTGTCAGAAACTGCAGTCTGGGATGCATTTCAGCTCCAGACTGAGAAAGCCACAGTCATGTTTTCAAAGGATGTAGCTGAATCCTATGCTTGTGGTCTTTACTCAAGCGCAGCTTTTGGGGGAGTTTCTTTAGATTATAGGTGTAGAATTTTGATTTTTGCCCTTCTGTATAGGTTTTCATAAGGTATGGCTACAGATCTGATTTCAGTAATGTGGTTTAGTTTGTATCACAGAAACCCATAGTACTGTCTCCAACAATCTCCAGCTCACATTCCCAGTGTTTGCCAAGATAAAGGCTGATACATACAAAATTGTGCAATGAGCTTACATGTATGCCTTGGCTTTGCAAATTTATGTAAATTTTTGCAAATCTATTCTCTCAGCAAAGCTAAAGGTGAGACTGAAAGGAAACAATGTAATCTGGTTCATTTAACATCTGGAAAAGCACTCAAAAGGTTTTTCACCAACATACAGAATTTACTGCCACTTTACAACATAGTTTTAATCCAGCAAAGTAATTTAAGGAGGTAGTATTATTAGAGACAGAACCAGAATACTTACAGAAGTGCTACTTATCCACACCTACAGCTTCTTTGCGCTACTGAAACAGAATTCCATCCAGCTTTACTACATCACACCAATATCCTACCTCACCTTCCTAAAACATTATTATTAAAAATTATTATTAAAAATTCCTGCCAGCAACTCTATCTCTTTCAGAATGGAGCATCCTCAGCTTGAACAAGCCCACTGATTGTTTATGGTAATCTGGCAGAGGCTGAGAGCAGTTAGAACATCTCAAGTAATTACATTTTATTTAACATGTGGTTTGAAATTTATTTTAGCATTTCTTGTTAGACATAAATTTATTTTACAAGTTTACCACAAATAAAAAAATAAAGCATGAGTTAAAAAACATCTGTGCTTTATCTATATGGAATATATGAAAGGAAACATATTCGTAGTGTAACAGTTGTTGCAGTGTTCTTGGCTAGGCGTTCATCAAATTCAAGGAACTTCAAGCTTTTAGACACCCAAAAGATTACACAGAGAAAGTGGTACATACAAACTGCAAATTAAGCTTACAATTTATTAAACATACTGAAGAATAGCGGTCCTCTTACAAGACATATATTGGAAGCCAGATTTGGGTACCCTCATTTTTGTTACATAAATCTTCACTCCACAGAAGTCACTTAATAGTAGGGGTGTATTGACATATCAGACAAAATTATTCAGAATGTACCTACTCAGCTTTAGCAATACCTTGATAGATGCAAATGTGAAGCAATGTAAACCCAAGTTTCATAGATGTAGAAAACATGGAGCGGAGACAACAAGCAACAGGATCAAACTTAATTTGTTCCCTTGTAGCTGTGCTACCTGGGTAACAAAAGTTTATATCGGCATCACTCTGTAGTCTCTTCACTCACTATTGCACTTGTAATGTGCAGCCTGAGTGTGTCCAAATATATATATATATATATCTCCAAATATAATCAATCCAGGATGAGGTTTGGTGTTTGCAGTTACAATGCTGACAAAGCCTGATCATTACAAGACTTCACAGTATTAACAAGTAATAATAAACACACAGTTCGCACAAGAGTTTGCCTTTTTTTTTGTCCCTACATTTTACATTATTTATATTAGATAAAATATGATTCATTTCAGCAATATTCCCTTAGCCTAGGATAGACTACCTTCTCCTTAATATGCCAGCTATTTTAGGTTATTGTTTCTTCATGCCTGTGTAGAACTCAAGTGGAATTTGCTTGAGATTAAGACACCTAAATGTAGATACCTAGATAAGAATTATCTACACAGAGGCACTCACAGTAATCAGTGGAGATCTGATTAGAATATATTATTAATATATCGTGACTGAAAATGCTGCTAAAAATGACATACTGTACTGGCTAGCTGAATGATTTCAGTGTAAGGTTTCACCTATCAAATCTTTGAGGTTCAAGTCCATGAGAAATCTCATACTCATAAGTAAGGCTAAATATAAAAGAAATTCCATTCTGTTCTGTAGTATCTTTTCATCTGCTATTATTGGCAATTAGACTGTGAATGATAGTCAAGTAAAATACTTATTGACATGCTAATCAATACTAGTGCCACAAGTGGATTTATAGGCAGTCAGAAGTGAGAAAGAAGTCAGTTCAGTGAAACGGGTTTTTTAGTTTGTAGATCTTAAATTCAGGACAGAAACTTAGGAGTGACTTTAAGCAGATCAAGGAAGGCTTTATAAAAGAGATAACAGATCCTGAACTTTTGCTCCTAGCTAAACTTCATGCTGTTTCTGAGAAGAAATTTTCTAGGGTATAAAATCTATCACTTGGTAATCTGATAAAATCAGAAGAGACTATACTCAGGTTGATGAAAGAGAGAGGAGAAAGTTAAGTAAAAATATTGACAATATGAAATCTCCATGACACAGCCAAGGTCTAGAAAACTAAGTCGTTACTTTTTTGGGGGGCCTTTTTAAAACAAATGTGAGATTTAATAGTTTATCATTAATTATTGGAAAAATATAGGTTATGTTTGATGGATTTCACTGACATTATGAGAGTTCATATATAAGAGGGTAGGTTCTGATAGAGACTAATAACCAAGTAGCTGAGACCTCCCACACTTTATTTGTCCTCAACTGGACAAGAGCTAGAGTTTAGTTATAATAATTCATTGAAACAACTTCCAACTCACTGAATAAGTCTTGAAGAAAGCATTATAGCTGTATTTTACAAAAGTTCATCTCTGCAAACACAGCTAATCCTACATATTTAAGAACCTGTGAACTTTTAACAAAAAAAAATCAACAGAAGAGCAAGCAATACTAATGCAAACTATGGTTTCCTTCCCCTGTTAGCCCTGAGAAGAGACTGTGCTCTTGTGTGACACAATAGCAGAAATACATTGTACTTTTGTGCACACAGTGTACCTGAATATGATTCTGCCAAAAGGATATGTGGGTGGGGTTTTTTTTGTTTGTGGTTCTTGTTTGTTTTTTTTTTTTTTTTTAACACATGGACAGCATCACTTAAAATAAGAAAACAAGTTCTTCAAGGTCTGTTGTCTGAGTTTTTGACAGGTCAGAATGACTTCAGGTACCATGAAAGAGTATTACCAAATGAAAAAAAAAAAGTATAACACGTACAGTCTTATATCAATTTTTAAGTGTACCAGAATTAGTGGAAAACATGCATTATAAATGAAATAGATACTGTATGAACCCAACCAGAAAAAAGCACAGAAAGTGTTCATTTTTAAAATTTACACTAATGTTTTCAGAAATAAAAGGACCTTATAAAAGTCATGGTGCTTTAGCTAGAAATAAGTTAGAATAATCACAGCTGCTATAAGAGTTCATTTTTAGGTCAATATTGTTAAACTTCCAATTTATAAAGTACATTTTCTTAGTATTCATTTTGTCTAGCTAGCAACTAACCCACTGCGGCCATGAATAAGTCTTGGCATTATAAGAGCCCTAATTTTTACTGGCATCTTTTTTGGATTGTGCTAAACACTTCTCCATGCACACATTGAAAGGTAAAAGAAATGGTAAGTCATAAATGAATGAAGAATAAAAAAAATTGCTTTATCTCAGAGTGTCAGCACCTGTATATACACAAGTTGTTAAGCCATATGCTAGCAGTCGTGTTGGATCTAGAATTAAGTGAATCCCTTTGCATGTGTTTTAGAAATTGCTTCCAGATCCTTTCAAATTCATCTGATGTATTCTCTAAACCATAAATTATCTCCAGATATACACAGTGGGTATTTCTGTAAAATTTGCAATTCATTGCTTCTTGCTTAACTCTGTCATGTCTGTGGGTCCCTGTAAAAGTTTTTTTTTTTTTTTGGTTGTCCAAGGATAACTGTTTCAGCACCTCAAAAATGTGTTTAGAATTTGAATAATGTGTTAGTGCAAAACTACTAACATTGCGGGTTTGTCATTGAGTAAGATACTTATTCATATAAGGAAGCTTCCAGGTAGATTTGTCTGAAATGTACTATTTTGGTCCCTTTGAAATTTTTAGTGATTTTAATGCTTTTGAAAAATAAATGTGTAGGAAACCTTGGCTATGTGCACCTTAAAATTTTATCATCTGAGTCTAGGAATGTGCAATCTTACATCAGCAAATCTCTTTGACTTTCCATTGAACAGTCTATGTAAGAATCTGCTATATTAATATGGGGATCATATAACTGTTTTGTAGATTTTTTTTTTTAAATATCCTTAATTCTACTGACTGAAATGCATACACTTTATAGCTAATTTAAACTGAGACATAGACAGACTTCAGTTAATTATGTGTGGTCAAATATCAGGGCTTCTGTGCTTTGACATTTTTGTTCAGAATTAGCTCTTTGAAGTCCTGTTCCTCTGGTTTATATGACTGTGTCTTCTTTAACCATCTCAGTCTTTCTTGAATGAGATGTTCTGATCCCTTTCTCTTGTTTTTAATGGGAGTTTCATACTATTACAACCTTGAGATATTATCTCTTTTCACTCTGTATTTTTTTCCATTATATCTGCTCTTTAACTGATTTCTTATTTACATTCAGGCAAAATGTAAATAACTAAATTCAAATGTGTGTAAATACCATATCCAATATTTGCACTTAGGAAGTTCTCATCAACGACTATTACCTAACTGGAAACATCTAGCATGGTATTCTATTCACTACCACTTGACGATTAAGATTCATTTTGTCAGGACTTTGAGGACACCACCAGGCCTCGCTGTCCCAGCCCAGCCTCCACTGGGGCTTCCTCCACTGCCTGTGGCCCAGGACCCCATGTCACCCCCCAAGCTGTCAGCCCCTGTCCCAGTGGTGCTGTAGCAGGACTCCCCACAGCCCTACCCTGCCCAACCATGAGCTTCACTGAGCTGGGCCCACCTGCAGGCATAGGTTTTCTATAGGTCCTGTTTTATGTCTGTCAGCCCCAGGCAGATGTTTTGGATATCTTCAAGTATTTCATACAGTGTTAGACTCCCATATTTAGGAAACAGAAATAAGCCCCTTATCAATACAATCATGAGTCTTGAAGGATATTCGAATAACAACCGAATCAGATAACGAAAGTCTTTCTTAGGGTGTGATAATTATGGCTGAATTCCACCTACTGTGCTTACTAGATTTTCACTAAGTATAATAGAAACATAGTCATCTACATTTAAGTGAGCTCAAATCCACTCCTGAAATTAAGAAGGGCTGGATTCAATTACTAAACATTACTATCTGGTATGACATTAAGGCACACAGGCTGTTTGCAGGCACAAAACTTTTTGAGTATTGTTAGAGAGCTATTGAGTCTAGAGGGAATAAAAACTGGACCAGACTTCTCCAGGCTGCCCTTTCTGAAGCAGTGGGTTGGGTAAACTTTCTCCAGAATATGCTCTACCTGGAGACAGGAGAGTCATTGGGGCACCCCAGAAAAGAGCAAGGGACTGATCCAGTTTGTAAATGCTGTGTGGATCTAAGGAGTATTCCAGGCTTGAGCATAAGAAGCAGACTTAGCAGAAGAAAGAGACCCTTGGATTACCCAAAACTGAAGTTACCAGCCTAAGCTGTTTCTCTGAAGAATGTGGGAAGAGCAGAAAAACGGCATGCTTCCAATCAGTCACAAAAAAACTTTACACGCTTGCAGAACTTATCTTCTTCAAAACTGCATGACACAGCTTAACCTGTAAGACCGATTAATAAAATTTACTGAAACTGACACATGGCTCCTTCCTCCCAATTATGCATTTAGCTTCAGAAACTACATCAAGTCAACAGGGTTCTTTGCTATGCACATGTCTAAATCTCTGATTTGCTTTCATTTTTAAATACAGAGGACAGCCTGGAATCTGAGCACATAAACAAGCCTCTGGGGCTGCCACTCTGAATGGACTATTACTGGCAAAATTTGAAAGGAAAGCTTACAAAACAGCCACCTACTTTAGCAAATCTCAAGCCAGCATTATCCAATTGCAAAGCTACTAAATTCATATAGATTTTAAAAGTAACAGAAATTAGCTTAGCTACGCGATTTGATTCCCATAAGAATTTTTTAAAAATTATGTTGAAAAATGAGAAAAGTGTGTTCTTTAATAATATTATATTAAATGTCCATTTGGGTTTTTAGGAATTTTATTTGTGTGAAGTCCATGGGGTACCGAGCACAGAAAATTTACTCTGACAAACAAAAACCCACAAATGTTTGAATATGATGATAGTTCCCGTAACAGAGCCCCTCTGCAAAATGTTTAGTTTGCAGCTTTGAAGCCAAGAAAATGGCTGTTACTGCATTATCCATCTAGCAACTACTGTAACTTATGACAGAAACCATTCAGTTTAATGACTTAGAATAGTAAGTCTTATTTCATTAATTTTTCCACATTGAAAATACTTAAATGGAAAAAAAAGTATTTCTTCTAAGGCCTCACAGCTCATATAGCAGTCATGTAACATGATACACATCATATTCTTGAAAAGCTATTTTAGTACTGGAAAATGAAACTGTTACATTATTGTGATTTAAGTAAACCTGAATTCTCTCAGCATCTGGCCTAATAGCATGGAAGACTAAGCTGGGAACCATAATCATGACATGGAGTACTCCTTGTAAAAGAATAGTAAAAGAAGAATAGTTTTAGCAGGCAAAAGACTTACAACCCTATTATCCATTTTTCCAGAATTTACTCTTCCCTTACTATTCCTCTAGTATGTCCAAACTTATGGCACCTTATGTCAAATCAAGTAATACGAAAGTTTTTTATGTTCAGAATGTTTAACTGAAAGAGATCCATGCAATTCCCTTCAGAAATGGGGAAACAGATTGTAGAGAAGAAAGATCCTGCAAATAATTTCTAACAAAATTTAATTCTAATGCATGAGATCTTCATATTTTTGCCAGTATCTGAAATCTCTGATCTGGATTCCGTAGGCTTCTACAAAAAGTTGAAACTTTCAAAGGTGTTTGAAAGCAGTCAAGAAGTTCAGCTCTCAAATAAGTCAAATTTCATTGTTTACTAGATCAGTGGCTCTACTGTGAAAATTACTTCTGCTTAGAGTAATTTAGACCACTTTCTTTGAATTCTTTTTTTTCCCCCTTGTTTTTCTTTTTTTTTTTTTTTCTTATGTGGAAAGGATCAAGATTCTGCACAAGACCATAAGATAGCAAGGCCACGTCAAAGGTACCTCTAGTTCTTGAAAAGCAATGAACAGACACTCAGTGTTCACCTACTTTGTGCCATTCGTGACTTCACGGATTTCACCTTCGTCATCATAATCATCATATGTCTCTCTCTCTCTCTCTCTGCTTTTCACTTTTCCAATCTAAAGATTCTAAGTTCCAAGTTCCTCCAAATTCTTCTTTGATGATCTTTGCTCCTCTCTAAATATTTCTCAGTTTTATTACATCTTTTGAAATGGGAGCACAGAAACTGTACAAAATATTAGAGATCCACATGTAGCATGAGTTTGCAGTGGCATTTTTTTTTTCTCTGTTATCTGTTATCTTTCCGAGAAACTCCTGATATTAAGTTGAATTTTTGATTACTACTGAACACTAGACTGATCTTTTCAGAGAACCACACATTGTACTTTTGGGATCTTGTCCCTGAATAGCAGTACTCAGCTCAGAGCTCATCATTGTATAATGATGATGTGTTTTAATTTTTTTTTTTTTTTGATGTATAGCTATCATCACTAAAAAACTATCTACACTGAATTTCAGTGCTAATGTATGAATTCAATCAGGCTATTATGTGAAACCAAATTTAAGCAAATATGCAAATATTCTGAACTGGAACTAAGTTCTCAGTGACTTCCATTTTCCATAAGGGCAAAAAAGAACACTAACCACTTATCTCTGTAGATGCTGTATGTACTATATAAATCATTAAAAAAAAGGGGATGGAAGGAAACAACCAAAAAACAGAAATGGTAACATATACAGCAAAACCAAAAGAATCTGAGAGCTGCAAAAACACTTTCATCATGGAATTGATTCATATCTTTTTCATTAGTCAGTTAATTACATTGAAATAATAAAATGTTTTCTTAAAATTGAATCATAATCAAATATAAGAAGACTTCCAATTTTTTCAGTACCAAGTCACAGGGAATTCTAAGCTTAGAAATACAGAATGGCATTCAATGTCAGCTAAGCTTCTAGTTTTCCCTAATTAAATCTGGGTGACATGACAAAGCAATTTCCTCCAGGGCTATCTGATGTCACTTTTTTATCAGCATAATTTCATTGTACAGTGCAAATCATCTTCAGAGAGAAAACAAGGCAATGCTAGGTAGTGACCCCAAATCTATCCAAACCACCAATCCACTGCAGGCAGGAGAGAAAAAACATTAAAATTCTTAGCTGGTATTAATCTGGCAATCTATACAGAATTATCTGTACTGACATTAATGGACAATGATGACTTATACCAGCTAAAATGCTAAGTTTCTTTTCCATAATTGTTCTTAGCTTGAACTGCAGATAATTAGTGTGAAATGCTATTTTAAACTCAAGTATTTACACAAGCAGCAGTTCAAATTATCTATATTATATAATTATTCTTAAAAGTAGTTAGTAGGGGATTTCCCCTAACAGTGTTGCTCATTTGATTTTTGAAGAACTTGCCAATAATAGGGTTTTATCCTTCTGGCCTTTAAAACTTCTGGTGTCTTAGACTGATTTTAATTTCAGTCATTCTGACGTAAATCAAGAATAATTGCATCAAGTCACTGAAGCTACAGGACCACTGTACAATTGTAAATAATATTTAATAGTATATCCGGAGAAATCTGTTTGACTTAAGGATGACATCTAATATGTATTTATGAATAGATTAACCAAAAGTGGTAGCATGAAGTATTTCAAAGTGTATGTTCATATTTTTCAGTGAGATGTGTAAATCCAGTGATGTGATGTTTATAAAGTATGGGCCTGGCTGGGGGAGTGGAGGTGTGCCTTTGATGTGTTTGAATACAAACATGAACAATCCCTCCTTATACTCCAGGTGCTATGACTCCCTTAAGTGAGGAAGGAAATGATCAAGGCAGGGAGAATGTGTTGCTTCTCCAACAACCACTTTTTGTCTGAAGCAGAATATGGCACTGAACAAGGAACTGAACTAGTACTAGCATTCTCGTGGAGCAACTGGCTGCTCATCCCTTGAACACATGTACCCTTTGCTGGCTAAAATACTGGTTGGATGGCTGGGCCCAAGGAGTGGTGGTGAATGGAGTTAGAGCCAGTTGGCAGCCAGTCACAAGTGGTGTTCCCCAGGGCTCAGTGTTGAGGCCGTTTTCCTTTAATATCTTCTTTATCAACAACCTGGATGAGGGGATCAAGTGCACCCTCAGTAAGTTTGCAGATGACACCAAGTTGGGTGGGAGTGTCAACCTGCTTGAGGGTAGGATGGCTCTACAGAGGGATCTGGACAGTCAGGATCGATGGGCCAAGGCCAATGGTATGAGGTTCAACAAGGCGAAGTGCCGGGTCCTGCACTTGGGTCACAACAACCCCATGCAGCACTACAGTCTTGGGGAAAAGTGTCTGGAAAGCTGCCTAGTAGAAAAGGACCTGGGTGTATTGGTTGACTGCTAGCTGAATATGAGCTGGCAGTGTGTCCTGGCAGCCAAGAGGAAAAACTGCATGCTCGCCTGTATCAGGAATAGTGTGGTGAGGAGGACTAGGGAAGTGATTGTCCCCCTGTACTCTGCATTGGTGAGGTCCCACCTTGAATAATGTGTTCAGTTTTGGGCCCCTCACTACAAGAAGGACACTGAGGTGCTCGAGCATGTCCAAAGGGCAAGGAAACTGGTGAGGGGTCTAGAGCACAAATCTTATGAGGGACGTGGGGTAAACCACCCCAGTCTGGAGAAAAAGAGGCTGAGGGGAGACCTTATTAGTCTCTACAAGAACCTTAAAGGAGGTTGTAGAGAGGTGGCTGTTGGTCTCTTCTCCCAAGTAACAAGCAACAGAATGAGAGGAAACAGCCTCAGATTGCACCAGGGGAGGTTTAGTTTGGATATTGGGAAACGTTTCCTCACTGAAAGCGTTGTCAAGCATTGGAACAGGCTGCCCAGGGAAGTGGTTGAGTAGCCATCCTTGCAGGTTTTTAAAAGACAGGTAGATGTGGAGCTTAGGGAAATGGTTAGTGGTGGACTTGACAGTGCTAGATTAATGGTTGGACTTGATGATCTTAAAGGTCTTTTCCAACACAAATGATTCTATGATTCTATGACTGTTTAAGTGTTTGATATGTAAGCTGTAATTCAAAAAAATATTTTCTGTGCTAGCAAGACTTTGTACTCATGTTGGTAATTTCGTGGGTGTTTAGGTGGAGGCTGGAGTTGTTTAAATGTTTTTAGAAAGTGTGATCAGAAACTGACCCTGGCCAGCTTGGCTGTCATTCAATGTTTGGCAGAATGGTTACTGTGCTTGTCTTCAAAAGGAATTATTCCTTCTGTGGAGTGCTTTAGATGGAAATGCATAAACTGTTAGTCAATACAGAACAAAGCCAATTGCCTCTGTGTTAAATATTAAAAAATGCCTTCTGGCTATATCCACATGGGGACCTGCACAAGATTTAAGCATCTAACTGTCTCTACATGTTTTCTTAATTGAAAACTGCTAACTCCTGCATCCCAACCCCCTTTAGCTGCTGACTTACTCTGAAAATGTTTATTGTTGCAAAACAGAGATCTTTAATATCAGAATCTCAGTGTGCCAGAAAAAAAAAAATTACTTCTAGTACTGCAGAATACGTCCGCCTCTACTGTAATATCTACAGCCTGGTCCTTTGCATATCTTGTCTGCCACTTCAGATATGTCCTGTGTTCTCAGATGCTAATAAAACAGGCTTTTGATGAGAGAGACAGTGAAAAGAGTCAGTAATAGGAAAAACTACATCAGTATCCAGCACAGCCCTTTTCGCATTCAGATTTGTGCTTTGTTCTGATGGTCTGTTTGGTACAAAACGTGCCACAGCTAAAGGAATACTTGGGCTTCAAATTGCAGAGCATGGAGTCTGGATTCCTGTTTGTGCTATGGTTGGTTGAATCTACTTTATCCAGCAGAACATTCTGTTGCGTCATAAGATATTTTATTATAAATCTATTGGGATTCCTATTGGCAAGGCTATTTTACTTTTCATGAAGCATTTTCATGAAGGAATTAGAGTGTGATTTCCAGGTTCAAGTCCTTGTTTTTATGGTAGATTATATATTTAAACAAAGGTCTCTATATATGTGTGCTTGTAGGTGTGCATAAATGAAAGACTAATATATTTTAGGAGTAAACAATGGAATTAAAATCTTACTTCTAGCTGCTTCTGCAATATTTTGGAAGAAATAAGTCACTTTTTAGAAGAAGGCATTAAGGTATCAATTGCTATCCTGTTCTTAAAGCCAAGAATTCTTAGTATTGACAGAGCATACTGTACGTTCTTAAGCCCAAGTATATTCTTAAGACTGAGAGTCCTCTGTTCTGATTGGGTGTCTAAAAGGTAGCTGGTCATTCCAGTCAAGTTTTATATTCAAAACAGATAAACTGTCATCTTTAGAGGGTGATTCATCTCCTCATAAGACACAAAGCTGAGACAGGACAGGTGACTTAGACTCTAAATGTATCTATTTCTTTCTAGTGATTATAACGTGTGGAGAGCTTTTGGAAATAAGGCAGATGAATTCCACCCCTTCAGTTGCACTTAGGTGAGTTTCTCAGCATGTAGAGTCCTGTTGCTTTCTTAACCAATTAACTCTTTTTATGCACTGGATACAGAGTGGTTAGCCTAGATGTATGAAAACAAATTCCACTAGACAACTAGATGTCTAAAAATAAGGCATGTATTAATATAGCCAAAGAAATCTTAAAAAAATAAAAAGGGTTAACTTACATTTGAAGAAGGTACATAGGAAACTTTTGCAGACAGATGAAAAACCTACTGGAAAGACATTTTTGAATTTCAGTGCTAATATGTGAATTCAATGAGGCTGTTACGTGAAACCAAAGTTAAGCAAATATGCAAATGTTCTGAACTGGAACAAATTTCTCAGTGGCATCCTTTTTCCATAAGGGCAAAAAAAAAGGACAGCAACTACTTACCTCTGTAGATGCAGTATATTTATTTTAAGTTGGTCATCAAGTCCACTGAAGATTTTAAAATTTAGAAAAGGGAATTACAGAGCTCAGTTTGGTTTTATGCAATTAGCACTACTATGCCCAAAGAAGACTACATTTGTACTGAAAAAATACTGTAGAGCACAACATCATTTTGGAGTACTGTGGATTTGTTCTGGAGGAGAGATGCTTTAGTAAGCACCTTCATAGAAAAGTGCACAGTAAATATAGAGAGAAGCACAAGTCTGAAAAGTTTAATCTACAGGCAGCTGTTACGTCTGCTTGTAATTTCTAAGGTTTGTTACTCAATTATAAAATTATACCTGGTTTATAGCTGAGTTTATATGGAAAGCATGCCCTGTTAAAAAGAACTCCTTAATGACTGTATACTTGAAGTGCTAGAGGCTTGCTTTGGTTTTCTGTATGAAAACCAGCTGGTCATTACCGCCTTTGGTATTTTTGATGCGGGGAAGGGCAGAGGAGTTGACAATATTAGTTACTTTGCTTAAAACCAGTTTTTGCTAATAGAAGAAAGGGCACAAGCAAAGATGTTCTGTATTGGACTGGAGATGCAACATGAAACAGATAGGGCAAAAGCTGTTCCTTGCTTTCTCCATAGATGCAGAAATTTAGTTGTAGGATAATATTTCCTGTCATCCTCCCTGCAGTTCAAACTACTGTGACTGGAAATAAAGGCCAAAGTATTCCTTCTTTTGGTTTTTTTTTTGTAAAATGGCTTTGTGTACTGGGTCTGGCTGGGATGGAGTTCACTTTCATTGGAGCAGCCAGCATGGTGCTGTGTTCTGGATTTCTGAATAAAAGTGTTATAACATATCATCGTTCTGGCTATTGCTGAACAGGTGGATTGCTATCCCTCTCCCATCCCATTGGATGTGGGAGGGGGGGAGTGAGCAAGTAGCTGTGTGGGTGCTTAGCTGTGGTCAACCTACCACACAGTGGAAAACTTTCCATCAGATAAATAGATAAATACTACTGTGGAATTAGCCAAAGTAGAATACTTTCAAGTAATTCAAGTGACAAGTATTGTCCCTTTGTATTGAATGGGAGAAATAGAGTATGAGTCATCTAACCTATTCCATTTTTCTATACTTATATGAGATGAATCACCCTCTCAAAATGTGTTTCTGACTATTTAGTCAGATGAATTCCATGCTCCGTGTCAGTGAGGACTGGTCTCAGTGAAGGTTCAGCTAAGCAAGAAGTTTAAATAGAAGAAATTTATTATGGCAAGAAAAGCAAAGTAGGGAACTGTGGGATGACTTGGATTGGCTTAGGGAACTGGAAAGCTGACAACATTATTACACACCAGAAGGTGGTTTCATTTTGGGAATACTTATTTAGTAATTAGCAGTAAGCCCACATATTTCTTAGTTTCCTGCTATGTGACAGCCAGACTGATGCTTGAAGGAATAATAGAATCCCCCTGTGAGTGGGATATAAAATTATATTAAAAGAAGTTGAGAATGAATTAATGGACTCATTCAAACCAGATATTGCATTTGCAAAACTACAACAGGGAAAGGCATGTATATAGAAGCAGATAACTCTGAAGGACAGATGCTGTGACTGACAGCTGAGCTGATAGAAAATAAAACAGATTTAACTAAAGACTCCTGTAAGAAATAAGAACCGTTATCTAATGCAGCAGAACAGAATATTCAGCAGATAAACTTGCTGGACAGTTATGGGACACAGTCTTTATAACAGATACTTGAACTATTCTGTGAAAAAGGTGTCAAGAAGACTACAAGGGGAAAAAAAAAGAACAATGAGAAATTATAAGGGGTTAGAAAAAACACAAACAGTGTATTTAGCAGGTGTTTCAAAGCATAATCAATTGAATATCATCTCAGTACGTAGGAATTAATTAAAATTGTGTTCCGTATAATTCCTTAAATGTTTGATGTTTCATGGTGAGCCACAACATCTGTAATATATTAATGAAAAAAACAGTTGTTCAAATTAAAAGTTAATTCAAGTTCATTAAGATTGTTACTTTTTAAAAGACACCTATAATTATTTTAATAAGGTGGTATAGGGGAAAATCTATTTCAGTACCATGGCTATATTCATGCAACATAGGAAGTCAACAGCTGCAGGCTTCACAAGCAATATTGTATAGTTCAGCATACTAATTTAATTATAATTGCTATTGCTAAACAAAAAGTTAATTATAGAGCAAGAGAATAATGTTGTGGAAAAGGACACTGCAGCTCTGTAAACAGATCTGTACTTAAATATTGTAAAATGTAAGGAACAGGTAGATGAAATGTCAGAGTCATACAGAAATTAAATAACATTTTAAAATAATCCTATTTGCTTTGTATAGTCTCTGTCTGGGAGTAATAGAATTCGATGCCACAGCAGAATTCATCTGTTTTCAGCAGAAGTAATACATTGCAGACAACTTTTTCATCTAAGCCATTCTGGCCAGCTTCATAGGCAATGTTCTGTGCTCTTTGCCTTCTAAATACAATTGAATGGTCCTTACTTTCCTCCTGAATTCCCTCATCAATCCTGTGTAATAACATCTGCCAATGCACTCTTCCATTTCAGCCATTCTCATATGAAGTCGGTGGCACAATAAACAGACTGCACTTCTTGACTTCTGAGTACTTAGCCATAAGAGTAATAGAATTACTTAAATTTTTCAGACGAAATGTTTAGGTTGTCTAGATCTTCAGACAGACCAGAACAGATGCTTAGGGAAGCATATAATAATAAAGTATTTACTCTGAAATGATAATTTCATCACAGTTCTGCTTTCATATTTAGAATACTACCTTAATGATGGAATATGGAAAAGTAGTGAGAGCTTCTGCTTTACTTCCTGTTGTCCATGTAAATTCATAATGTTGGAGGTCTTTTTTCAGTGAGCCAAATTCTGCTCTCAGGTATACATACATGACTTTTTTTTACTGCAGTGGAAATTGTCCACCTCTATCTTCAAGTTGATTTTGTCCCATTGATTTTTCTTGACATATTGTGTAAACCTACAGAAAAAAAAGCAATGAATATAAACTTAAATGTGAGAAAACTTGTGAATTTATTGGCAATATGAAGCTTAGAACTATTCAAAGCAATTTTCCATGTTAGCAATTGTTTTTGAGAGAGAGTGTTCTTTGAATACTATTTGACTAGCTGCTTTTATTTTGGGGAAATGGAAGCCATGGAAACCTGGTTTTAAGGTGACTGATAAAGAAGTTGTCTCAGAGCAAGCTACAACATTCTAGCAATAACTTTGTCAGTTACAATGAAATACTTCCAAGATGATTACTGTAAAATAAATTCCCTTTTGACAGCATCAATAAGTTCAAATCAATTAAGCTGTTGTTTTTCTTTTTTTTTTTTTTAAATAATAAATGAGCCTAAAACTTGTCAGTATGTTTTAAATGCAAAGATATGAAGTATTTTGGAGCTACTTGGTGTTATTCATGCCTCCATGGTAATGCAAGTTTTATTTTCTATTCCTTAAAATTTTATTCTATATTAATTTATTTGCAAATATAGACACTTAAATTTAAACACATAATGTACATGAGATTCTTAATGAAAGACGTTACCTAATCGAGTATTAGTTGTGCTTAATTTTCCCACAGACATTTTACAGCAGTGAGATTTTTTCTTTTTTCTGTATAGACTGAGGCCACAGAGGAGAGGACTACATCAAGTTACACGAGACAGTTTCATTTTTTTCCCATGAAATTTACTGTTATTTCCTCCTATTACTTCCACTTGTTCTGGATGATAATAGTATCTCTACAAAGATGAACAAAAGGAGAAAAATCCATGGAAATATATCTCAGTATTGGAGCAAAACCCTTACCAGACTGATTGGTATGGACTGGACAGAAAACCTGGGCAGAATGAGTGCAGAACAAAGCTTAAGTGATGAGAAACATCTTGTACAGGCAATACAGAGGAAAGAAATGGAAGAAAAAAGACTAGCAAGGGAGAGCCAATTTTACAGAGAAGGAAGGCAAAGGAGGAAAGGGTATGGATGTAGATCACCATCAACTTAAGAGTTCACCTCTTTTTACCTCTTGTTGGTTTTCACTGTACTATGCTATGTTTATTTATCTGGTTTTGAGGGTCTGTGTTAAGTTCTTCCCAGTACTCTGTAGGCATCTGAAATACAAGGGATTACAAGAGAAAGGATTTTTTACTGTCATTTGAATAGTCAGGGAATACTTTAATTTCTTACAGTAATGTTTCTATCTCCCTTTGTTTTTATTCTCACAGCCTTAGATATTCTGAAACCTCACAAGGAGGTGAGGATTTCTAGTTATGCACATACATCCCTCACCACTCATTATTTTCTAATGATTTTGACACCTTATTTTTACCTATGCAATGTTATCACTACTTTGCCATTTGCATTCAATATTGTTGAACTTCAAATTTTGTAACCTCAATTAAATTTTCATTTTAAAAATCTTTCTTTGTGATCATTGGAAGTTTTTCTATTTTTTATTACTGGAAATTATAAGAGAAGCTGAGAAAGAGCATAACACTTTAATTTAGAAGTGGTATACTGTGGACCTTTGTTGAACATGGAGTTTACTCTGGTTTCCTGTAGATGACTTTAAAACCAATTTATTTACTCTAATGGAAACCATACTATAGACACGCTCCGTTTTAATTAAGAATGTCTTTTCTACATTTAATCCAAATGGAATGAAAATAAAACTTTCTATTTCACAAGTGTTTGCTTGGACAGTTGTTACAGTTATTTGTGGTAAGACTAGTTATCTACAATAGGACTATTTATTCCACTGTACTTAAGTCAGTTTTGCAACTGATATCTGATTATTTTGCCTTTTAAAATTTTCTAGTTATCTCCATTGTTTTCCACTTGATTTTTTCCAAAGATTTCAAACACATTAATTATGTTTCCCAGCATCCCTTTGAGATACATAAAGACTATGTAGAAATAATGTAGTTGATTACTGAAATTCAGCTTACAGTAATGCGATAGCTGCAGCTAACTGAATAAAATATGCAAGATAATTACTTAAAAATTCAGGGAAGGAACTGAAAAACAGTTGTATCTAATAGAATGCCCAGAAGGTTTTTAGGCATATAGGTTGCAATATAGTGGATTAGAATTCAGTTAGCACAACTCCATTGCTATGACAGTCACCTGGTATAATATTAATTGACTGAACTTAAGCTGCCCAAAACATAGATGAATCCTGCCAGGTGTTATTAACAAGATTCCTATGGCATTTTTTATAAGATCTTGTTCTGCCAATGGATGTAATCATGTGTCTGGTGCCATTTCACTTATCTGTTTGCCCAGAGAGCAAACTCCCTTAGAGTGCAACTCCTTTGCACTCCCTTAGATCAGGCACTATACCTGCTAGTCTTGTGTGGATGTCTTGGACACCTTAGACATCTGAAATAAATCTAGATGCTTATGTTTATGCAAATGGAACAAACATTAAGGCTTTCAGATCAACTTCAGATTGTAGATGTCCAAGTTGGATTCAGCTCCAGATTAGGATACCAAATTAGGAGGACTGTACACAAACATTTACATCCAAGTTACGTGACTAAGGTCTTATAATCATTGGAAGCCACAGGCTTAATTCACTTGTGCAAACACAGGCATCCAATACCCTTTGATATGCCCCAGGATATCCTCCTAGCTGTTCTCTAACCATATCTTGTCTCCCACATCATCCTCACAGGCAAGCTTAGGAGGTGTGGGTTTGATGAATGGACAGTGGGGTAGAATGAGAACTGGCTGACAGATAGAGCTCAGAGGGTTGCAGTTAGTGGTGCAGGGTCTAGTTGGAGGTCAGTAACGAGTAGTGTCCCTCAGGGGTCAGTACTGGGTCCAGTCCTGTTCAATATATTCATCAATGATCTGGATGAAGGGATAGAGTGTACCATCAGCAAGTTTGTTGATGACACAAAACTGGGAGGAGTGGCTGACACGCCAGAAGTCTGTGCTGTTTTACAGCGAGACCTGGACAGGCTGGAGAGTTGGGCAGAGAGAAACCTTATGAAATTCAACAAGGGCAAGTGTAGGGTACTGCATCTGGGGAGGAATAACCCCATGCATCGGTACAGATTGGGGGCTGACCTCCTGGAGAGCAGCTCTGTGGAAAGGGACCTGGGCGTCCTGGTGGACAACAGGATGACCATGTGCCCTGATGGCCAAGAAGGCTGATGGCATCCTGGGGTGCATCAAGAAGAATGTGGCCAGCAGGTCGAGGGAGGTCATCCTCCCCCTCTACTCTGCCCTGGTGAGGCCGCGTCTGGAGTACTGCATCCAGTT